>NC_142595.1:11824078-12127109 GCF_965207765.1 Zootoca vivipara | reverse complement strand
ACCTTAATTGTGTTGATGAGAGATGGAATGCAGTCATTTTAAAATCATGGAAAATATTTGACCTAAATTATGTTCTAATTCATATGTTTCCAAGATGCGCATAAATTGGCTGTTGTTCACAATTAAGCAGATTTGTTTCTAGCTAAGTAGATCCTTCAATACTACCTAGGAGCATAATGTCTGGTCATGCAATGTACAATTAATTGCATACACACAGTGTGTGTGTGTGTGTGTGTGTGTGTGTGTGTGTGTGTGTTGGTCTCCCAGAGGGCAAGTCGATTCTCTTGTTAGTGTTGGATGCTATGCCCAGAGCCAAATCTATGCTGCACTAAAAAAAACCAAAACATTTTGCTGCAAGAAAAGGTGAATTGTGTCCTGTAGTTTAAAGCTAAGTAATATGCTGGGCATTGATGTCCTGTCCATTAGAAATCGTGCTTCAGAGTCAAGGCTAGATCTACCGAAACTTATGTACCTCTTATTTTCATTGAAATAAATGGTAGGCGTAAGCCTATATAATCCATACACATATACTATCATATATATATATATTTCACATATATAGCCAGTGTGGTGTAGTGGTTAAGAGCGGTAGACTCGTAATCTGGGGAACCGGGTTCGCGTCTCCGCTCCTCCACATGCAGCTGCTGGGTGACCTTGGGCTAGTCACACTTCTCTGAAGTCTCTCAGCCCCACTCACCTCACTGAGTGTTTGTTGTGGAGGAGGAAAGGAAAGGAAAATGTTAGCCGCTTTGGGGTTATATCCTTAGGGATATCAAATACAAACTCTTCTATAGAACCCTAAGGAAATTGATGTTTAGGAGGGTGCATATTACCTTTGAGTTTAAGCCCAAGGTTTGTGGTGTACCTGTGCTGCATATTCTTTATTCGGCAGCTTGTACTGAATTTCTCTTCCTTTCTGCAGTGCATCCGGCAGTTGTGATTCGTCAACGGAAATCATATAGGAGAAAAGACGGGGTGTTTTTGTACTTTGAAGACAATGCGGGGGTCATAGTAAACAACAAAGGGGAAATGAAAGGTATGGTTGCTGACTTGGGGTAGGAAGCCAAAAGAGTCCTGTGCCCCCTGCAAAAGCCACAGTAGGCTTGCAACTGGCTTGGGGCAGGGATTGCGTTCTGAGGGTTTGCACACGAAGCTGAAATTGCATATACAGTAGTACCTCGGGTTACGAACACGATCCGTTCCGGGTCGCAGTTCGTAACCCGAAAAGGTCACAAACCGAGCGCGTGCTTCTGTGCATGCACAAAGCGTTTTTTGCGATTTTTGCGCTATGCGCAAAGCGCGCGCGCCGCTTCTGCACATGCGCGGGACACGCGCGCGTCGAAAACACTTCCGGGTTTGCGGAGTTCGTAACCCGAGCGGTACGTAAACCGAGGTACGCCTGTACAGGCGTACCTCGGGTTACGACCACCTCGGTTTGCGAACAGTTCGGGTTACGAACTGCGCAAACCCGGAAGCGTTTTCGCCGCGCGCACGCGATCGCGCGCTTTGCGCATGCGCAAAATGGCGGCGCCCATCGCGTTCGGTTTGCGAACTATTCGGGTTACGAACTGCGATCCTGAACGGATCGCGTTCGTAACCCGAGGTATTACTGTACTGTAATCAGGACAAGCCCGGTACTGCCCCCTTGTGACCATCCCTACCTTGCTGAAGTCAGTGGGCCTCTTCCCCCCCCCCTTGGGCCGGTCCACCATCCCTCAGACCTTGTGGGGGGCCGGACTATTTTTTTGGGGGGGATGGAACAAATTCTGATGCCCCACAAATAACCCAGAGATGCATTTTCAATAAAAGGACACATTCTACTCATGTAAAAACACGCTGATTCCCGGACCATCCATGGGCTGGATTGAGAAGACGATTGGGCCATATCCAGCCCACGGGCCTTAGGTTGCCTACCCCTGACTTAAAAGCTCTTTCTGCACTGAGAAAACCCAGCATGGAAAGAGCTTTTAAGCTCTCCCCCTTGCGTGCGTTTAATTTGTGCAATTGTACCTGGCCAGCCATAAAGCTGCAATCGCGCAAGTAAAAAGAGTGCAAATTGTGAGTCGACTATCCTGTACTGTATTGTGAATTGATTGCTTCAGGTTTGGCTTTGCAGCTGAAGCCGCCATGCGAGTGTGTTAATGACTTCTTCCCAAGACTAATTTATTAAATACAAGTTCAGTAAATATGTTTCATAGGAATTCCTTTGCCGGTGCTTAATAGTTACTGTTTTTTACCATTTTTGCCCCCTCCAGGCTCTGCTATCACAGGCCCCGTAGCCAAGGAATGTGCAGATCTGTGGCCCAGGATTGCCTCCAACGCTGGCAGCATTGCATAAACCTGTCTTGTAAAAAAGTCCAATAAAAAAGTGGTTGTAGCAAACTCGCTGACTTGTAGCAACTTCACAATTCGTGTAGGGTGTTTCTGTGAGTTGGCTTATTGGCTCCTGAAGACAGAAGAAGCATTGGACAAAAAAGCTTGAGTCAATCACTCTCCCAGCCCAATCTTATCTCAAAGGGTTGGTGGAATAAATTGGAGCGCCCCTATGTGTGCCTTGTGTTCCCTGGTGTAAATGCAATAAATAGTATGAAAGCTTCACAAGGACAGCTTTTCTCGACTGTTGGCCTTTCACTTGTCCAGTAACGGGTCATCCCTCTTGGATATTTTGTTTTTAACTTTCCTGCTATGTGTTCCCAGTTCAGTGAAATTATGCTTTCATGCAACTTCCTTGCAATTCATCTGCTTGCCAGAAAACACTAGGATTTGGGCTTGTGTCCTACACCCTAGAGCCTTAATATCAGTCTTCTGAGGAAGGTTAGCCCACCTGTAAGCCAAGCCTGTGATCCAGTTATGGGTACTTGGAACCAGTTGAATAAGCATACTCTGTGGTAATTTCCCAGCTTGCGCAAGTATCAATGCTGGTTGGCCTTTGGCATTACACCAGTCTGTATCATGCCCAGTGCTCTTCTGCATCTCGTCTGTGATCTTTTGGAATATCTTTCTGTACTATTTATTCCTTTTTAACAAGTTGAGAACCTAACCATTCATCTAGTTACAGGTAGGTAGCCGTGTTGGTCTGAGTCGAAGCAAAATAAAAAAATTCCTTCAGTAGCACCTTAAAGACCAACTAAGTTTATATTTATCTGAAGAAGTATCTGAAGAAGTGTGCATATCTGAAGAAGTATCTGAAGAAGTGTGCGTATCTGAAGAAGTGTGCATGCACACGAAAGCTCATACTAAAATATAAACTTAGTTGGTCTTTAAGGTGCTACTGAAGGAATTTTTTTATTTTGCTAACCATTCATGTTAATTATGCAGTTATACCTGTATCAGTTCCTGAGCAAGGATAGTAGAATTAAAATATTTTAAACTTTGAAGTTCCAAAGGTGTTGCTGAAAGTATTTAAAGTTTAACTTTTAGTCCGTACGGGATAGAGACTTGGGTAGGTTTTTTCTATGCTTGTACTGTCCTATTTTAACTCTGGGCAAAACAAAAGAGAGTTAAAATATTTTTAAGCCGTAAAATAAATAATGACAAACCACTAGATCAAGCTTCCTCAAACTCGGCCCTCCAGATCAGGCATCCCCAAACTGCGGCCCTCCAGATGTTTTGGCCTACAACTCCCATGATCCCTAGCTAACAGGTCCAGTGGTCGGGGAAGATGGGAATTGTAGTCCAAAACATCTGGAGGGCCGAAGTTTGGGGGTGCCTGCTCCAGATGTTTTGAGACTACAATTTCCATCATCCCTTAACACTGGTCCTGTTAGCTAGGGATCATGGGAGTTGTAGACCAAAAACATCTGGAGGGCCGAGTTTGTGGAAGCCTGCGCTAGATAATCCTGTAGTGATTATTTAGTGGGATGTGTACTTTTTAATGTACCGGTACTCCTTGCACCCTGTTGGGAGTAGGTTCTTCGCAATAAGAACTTTGTTCAGTACAGCCATGGGAGAATATCAGAATTCTCTACTTTTATTTGTGTGTGTCAGGGATTGCCAAACCTGCTGGACTAAGGAGCACGTTTAGGAATTTAAAGAACTCTGCTGGGCGCCGCAAAATAGCAGTTTCGCAAGAATAGCACAATGATAACCTCCCACCAACAGGCAATAAGCCTACACCACCAAACTATTCGACTAGCAGGTAGCACCCACAAGAGAAAAGCCTATTTTAGGGAAAATGTATGAAATTTGAAGGGACAGGGGACCTTGGGAGTTGCCAAGGGAGGTGTCTGAGGGCATCATGCCCACAATTCTCCAGCACAAATAAGGCAGGGTGAATTACTGAGCTCAGAATGTGATGTCTACATTTGAGTTCTCCCAAGTATGTATGTGAAGTCCTTAAAAATAAATATGTACCTTGCTGTGCATGCAGATGGCTCACAGCTGAAGAAAGAAGCAGCTAAGAAATGGAGCAGAAAAGAATATATTTTTTCACGGCATATAAATATTACTCAAGATCTTGAGCGTTTTGTTAAAAGATTTTTATTATGTATTAGAGAAATTCCAACTCCCATGGCCCATTTTTTTGAGGGTAGGTTCATTAATGAAATGAGAGGATTTAAAATAAAGACATTTATGTGCAATGGGTCAGTGCATCTGTTAACCAGAAGGTTGGTGGTTCGAGCCCACCCAGGGAAGGCTCTGGGCAGAATTTCTGAACTGCAGAGGGGTGGATTAGATGACCCTCAGGGTCCCTTCCAACTCTTCTGTTCCACTGGAAAGGATTATCCTCCCCCCACCTTAATCGATCAAGACATACCATCCATGCCTGAGATGAGTCATCTCAAGCCTAACAACCTGTTGGCAACCTCTTGGTTGTTAGGAGGCAATTGTCTATGCTGACAGCATCACAGTGACACCGATTGTGTGGTCAGGAAATAGTGAAAGTTGCTGGGGAGGCGACAGGGAAAGTGGTACAGCTGGGGATAGTGACCAGCGGCTTTTTCTCTTGCCTCTGACAAAACATGACTTGTGTCACACGGCGATGCCTGCAAAGGCAAAAGGAATTCATCCTCGATGGTGTGGCCGTAGACACTATAGCAAGCAGCTACACCAATCTCCTGCCCAGGCTGTGGTCTGCCTTGCCTCCTTATAATGCTCAGCTGGACATCCACGCGGCCAGCTACTTCTCATCCCCAGTGGTCAAATCTGTGCTGAAGAAGACAGAACAGGTAAGTGCCTCTCTAGGATAATGAAACCAACTCTGCCGACAATCACACAGGTACCGCGGGATCTGCTGACTTGCGATTCTGCAGGACAATTTGCCGTAGAAACTTGCTCTTAGTTTGTGCCCACTTGGAGTTTTCCAGCCAGGCCAACTCCTCCATCCCATAATAGTGTGCTGCTATGCTTTCCTTGGCTGTGCAAAGTGTCTGCTTCTGCAGTGGTAGGGGGTGGGTTGCCATGTGCTGCAATTTAATTGAGAATGCAAAGCATTGTGCAACTTTTGAAAGTGTATAGTGATAGAATCCATTGCTCTTGGAGTGGTGTGTGGGTTCACCTGCCTTGGAGGGAGTTAATAAAAGGCTGGATCGGCGTCTGAAGTGCTTAGCCATACAGACGTTACTGTTTTGCCCATTAGGCTAGTAAAATCCATTGTTGCCTTTTCAATTATTCTAAATCTAGGTTGCTTCTGGAGGCATTAGAATAGCTTTACGTTAGTACAAAGTGTCTGTCATGCCCCTGTCAAGCTCTTTTTTAAGTGTCCAGCCAGATTCCAATCCATTCAGCACTTCAAACACCTGAACCATGCCCTACTTCAAAAGAATAAATTGTGTCCTACTTAAAAGACCTTGGGATGTTTCCAAAAGATAGATAGGCTGTGCATCTTCTATACTAGGTGTCTATAGGTGTTCAGAAGGAGCCTATAGCATGGGTGTTCAGAAGAGGTGTGTGAAATCTTCAACATCTTCTATATTTGGACTTCCCTTTCTTGGAATGTATCGGCTTTTGCTGCTTGATGTCACAGCTGCCTCTATGACCTCACTGTATGCACTGCATGCCCCTATGACATCAGCCCCAATTACATTAGGAAAAGGGAAAAGGAACATGCTGGGCAATGTGAAAAGTTGAAAAGACCCCTCCTTCCCCGCCCCACAAATTTAATCGCTTCGCCGCGCCCAAAAATATCTTAACTAGAAGGGCTTTTTTAAAAAACGAGTTCCGTACAGCCCCTAGCACGTTGCTGGTACTAAAATGCTAAGCAGCATCATTAATATTTTTTTAATTGCTTTTGCTTGTTACAGACCCGCGGAGGTACCTCGAGGGATGGCTGGATAGTAGATTATTTTCATATCTATGGGCCAGGACAGAGGTACTTGAACAGGAGAAATTGGGCCGGGGCAGGTGAGAGAAATCCTGTGCCTTTTCCTATGCCTGTGTTTCATTTCCCTGCGTCCCTCCCTCCCTCCCTCCCTCCCTCCCTCCCTCCCTCCCTCCCTCCCTCCCTCCCTCCCTCCCTCCCTCCCTCTCTTTCTCTCTACCTCCTTGGAGCTGTTTCCCCCTATTTCATTGTGGCAATCAAAGGCTTTTGAAGCTGTGTTTGATGCTGCAGAAACAACTTAATTTAGGCCACATCCATGCGATATAAGGGACCCAGGTGGCGCTGTGGTTAAACCACTGAGCCTAGGGCTTGCTGATCAGAAGGTCGGCAGTTCGAATCCCTGTGACGGGGTGAGCTCCCGTTGCTCGGTCCCAGCTCCTGCCAACCTAGCAGTTCGAAAGCACGTCAAAATGCAAGTAGATAAATAGGAACCGCTACAGCGGGAAAGGTAAACGGCGTTTCCATGTGCTGCTCTGGTTTGCCAGAAGCGGCTTTGTCATGCTGGCCACATGACCTGGAAGCTATACGCCGGCTCCCTCGGCCAATAATGTGAGATGAGCGCGCAACCCCAGAGTCCGTCACGACTGGACCTAATGGTCAGGGGTCCCTTTACCATTTTCACCATGCGATACATTTAAAGCAGTACAGTGGTACCTTGGTTTAAGAACAGCTTAGTTCAGGCATCTCCAAACTGTGGCCCTCCAGATGTTTTGGACTACAATTCCCATCTTCCCCGACCACTGGTCCTGTTAGCTAGGGATCATGGGAGTTGTAGGCCAAAACATCTGGAGGGCCGCAGTTTGGGGATGCCTGGCTTAGTTTATGACATAGCTGCCAAGTTTTCCCTTTTCTCGTGAGGAAGCCTATTCAGCATAAGGGAAAATCCCTTTAAAAAAGGGATAACTTGGCAGCTATGGTTATGAACAACTTGGATTAAGAACGCTGCAAACCCAGAAGTAGTTTTTTTTTGGTTTGTGAACTTTGCCTTGGAAAGCAGAACATGTTGAGTGTGTTCCATTTGTAAATTAAGTCCCCCGCTGCTTTGGGAAAGCACGCCTTGGTTTCCAGAACACCTTGGTTTAAGGACAGACTTCTGGAATGGATTAAGTTTGTAAACCAATCATGGCTTCCCGCCCCCCATGGAATCATGGGAATTGTAGTTTGTTAAGCGCGCTTAACCCCTATTCCAGGCATCCCCAAACTTCGGCCCTCCAGATGTTTTGGACTACAATTCCCATGTTCCCTGACCACTGGTCCTGTTAGCTAGGGATGATGGGAGTTGTAGGCCAAAACATCTGGAGGGCCGCAGTTTGGGGATGCCTGCCCTATTCCCTTCATAGAATGACAATTCTCACAGTTCCCTGGCAATGTGGGAAAACCCCACCTAAGGTCTTTCACACAGACAAATCCTTTACTCCAAGCATCCCCAAACTTCGGCCCTCCAGATGTTTTGGACTACAATTCCCATGTTCCCTGACCACTGGTCCTGTTAGCTAGGGATGATGGGAGTTGTAGGCCAAAACATCTGGAGGGCCGCAGTTTGGGGGTGCCTGCTTTACTCGCTAGCAACGACAAGTGACACCCAAGGAATCTGCAAAAGCAAAATTCTGTTTCTTGCTTGAGCAGGAAAGATTACAGCAAGTGATCAGAGATTCAGAGGCTGAACCCCAATCTCTGTTTGCACACAATTTTTATAGTCATGTAACTTAGACATGCAAGACGCCCGCCGATACAGTCTTGCTGCCATTTTAACTGCAAATACAGATGTTTCTCACCTCGGCTAGCGATACATTTTCCTGTTTATACCCCTCTTTAAAGGTCATGCCCTTGCACCTTTGTCCTTGCAGTCATTGTCCTTTTTTTCCTGTTCCTTGAGCTTGCATTTCAGCATGATTCTCAAAAGGGTGTCCGTTTTGGTTCAAGGTGGCATTAGTCTTGTTTCGGTTAAAGCAAGCATGGAGGAGGTCTTGCTCAACAGCAGGACAGAGCCAACTAATCCTATCTTTGACCCCACCCTCCTCCCTGAGATCTACAAGTGGAAAGCTAGAGGAGGAAGCTGCCAGCTATTTGGAGAGGTCATAAGTATCAAGGCAGGCAGGTGGAGGCTGACTCAGAGCCCCATTCTCCCTAATGGATGCAACCTCTCCTGGCTCAGCCTCTTGGCTACAAAACTAGTTCAAAATTAGCCTAAAGTCCTATATGAACTCAATCAGAAAACAGTCCCCTTGAACTGCAAAGGACCCCTGGACTTGTCAAAGGCAACTATGGGGTACAGCACTCATCTCGCTTTCAGGCCGAGGGAGCTGGCGTTTGTCCACAGACAGTTTTCCAGGTCATGTGGCCAGCATGGCTTAACCGCAACGGAACACCGTGATGGAAACCAGAGTGCACGGAAACACTGTTTACCTTCCCACCACAGCAGTACCTATTTATCTACTTGCACTGGCATGTTTTCGAACTGCTAGGTAGGCAGGAGCTGGGACAGAGCAACAGGAGCTCACCCCATTGTGGGGATTCGAACTGCCGACGTTCTGATCAGCAAGCCCAAGAGGCTCAGTGGTTTAGACCACAGCGCCACCCATGTCACCTTCTTTGCTATAACCCAAGGGCAGCTAAACATCCTTAGCCCAACGGCAGCATTCACCTTTGGCTACACACAAAGGATGTTACGACCTCTTACCTTAGGAGGGCAAGATAACCTGAAGGTCTCTGATGCAGGGACTTGTGGGACCGATCCTGTCAGCAGCTTGATGTCTCTTATCGAAATGGCATTTGCAGATAACATAAACAGTGTGAGAGGTCTGGGGTAAAAAATGACCGTTCGACTTCTGAAATGTCTGAAAACCGAGGAGCAATGGGCGGTTGGCAAAATCCACTGAGAAAAAGGAAAAACATGCAGCGGAAGCCGTTCGACTTCCGATGCGCATTCAAAAACAGAAACAATTACTTCCAGGTTTTTGGCGTTTGGCTTTCCGAAATGTCCGAGATGCTTGAAAACCGAGGTTTCACTGTATCCGTTAAGCTGAGCAAACTCAATATGTGCAAGAGATTCAGTAAATTTAGTATTTACTGTACTAAAGTATTTACCGTCACCTGGATAGCCAGGCTACCCAGAAAATGCAACCAAGTAAGGCAATATCAGGTACCCTGGCAGACAGGAGAGAAGCAACACTCTCAAATTTCTGCTGAAGACAGCCTCCTCCTGTGATGTATGTATGATGTTTGGGGGGGGGTGGTCTTGGGGTACAGCGTGGGCAATTCCAAATGCCATTATAGGGTCTTGCGCACCATTGTTCAGGGTTCTTCTCTGTCCTGCGTGTGGTGACCCTGTTGCAACAGTTTATTTCCTTTTAAATGAAGATCAGGCCTACCAGCCGCTTTGCTTTCAAGATTCTCTGGTTGGCCCCTGCTTTCTCTCCGACCGGGGAGGGACTCTATACAGGCTCTGGAAACCCCATAAGGGAATTAGAGGAATTTTCTTACCACAAGGGTAATAAAGAATTACTTTCTCCCCCTCTCCCCACATACAGGTCACTCTCCGCAGCAAGTGGCTGGCCACTATTGGCACTTGATGGACGTAAAGCCGGTGAAAGGGTTCAATGGACGTTACGGATACCGCCGCAACACACCTGATCTCCGCGCCCGTTCCTCTTGCTTTGGCGAAGTCACATGTTTCCCCATCCATTGAAGCGTAGCATAGGATTTCTTCACTGCCGTCCTCTAATCACACTCTCCATTTGTTGACTATTATCTTGATTTCTCCAAATTAATAAAAATATATACTTTTAATTTATTTAGATGAACATTGTGTGTGCGCTTCTGTGTTTGGGGGGGGGGGGAGGAAGAATAATGTTACAAAGGTTGGGTGCCTCCCCCCCCTCTCTGCCGAGCGCGGGCAAGGGCCCGGGGGGGGGGTGTTCCAGGCACTCACCCAGGCAGGGCCTGTGTTCCTTTGGAGAATTGAGACGCGGCAGAGACTGTTGTAGCTTTAAGAAATAGGGTTTTTTTGCACCTTCAGTCTGCATGGAGGGAGTCCACATCTTGCAGCACGGTCATTTCAAGAGGGTAGCAGTATGCCCTGCTTGTGTGGTTCCCCTCCACTGTTGGAAACTGGATGCTGGGACAAAAAAAGCCTTCTTATCAGGGCTGAGACAGGGGAAGGGGCTCAAAGCAGGACCCCCTCTAGCACACCATTTTAAAAGGCAGCATTACAATAAAAGTAAAATTCCAATAAAAGTCCATGTACCGGAAATCATATGGGCAGATATTATGTTATATTTATATTTAGTGGGGTTTTTCTTTAAAAAAGCTTAGGGGTACTCTCATTTTGACTCAAGAAAACCACCATTTTATAGTTCAAATTGGGAAAAATAAATACAGTACAGTAAAAGGATAAAAGGCTGCCATCAGGGGTAGCAGTGGAACTGAAGATTCACCATGCTAGAGAAGAAATTAAAAATGTAATTCTGCTCTTGTAAGATTCACAAATATGTTTAGGGGTATGTGTATCCGTGTCCTCCCAGAAAAGAAACACTGATTATATTATATTATAATAATATCTGCCCATATAATTTTACGATTGTTATTATATTGTACCTTTGCCATTTATTTATTTATTTCATAAAGTTTATACACCACTTATTGCTTAAAAAAAGAAAAGACTGCCAGAAACGACAGTGAGGAAGAAAGCAAGAGAGAGAGAGAGAGAGAGAGAGAGTTGTGCGCTTAGAATTCATAGAATCAGAACGGTAGAGTTGGAAGGGACAACCAGGGTCATCTGTTCTAGCCCAACCCTCAACAATGCAACAATGAGGGAATCGCGCGCCTCTGCGTGTGTCCTTAGCGTCACCTTGCGGCCAAAAGCGCAGGGCCGATTTATTGGAGGCGGGGGGGGGGGGAGAGGCGAGTTGGGCGACGTCATCACGCCGCGACGGCTGAAGAAGAGATCGGAAGGGGCAAGCGGCGAAGAAGCAGCCGGACGGTGCGGCCTCCTCCGCAGTCGACATGGGGGGAGGCGACCTGGTAAGGACGGGGGTGGGTGGGGGCGGGGGGCGGGTGAAGAGGGGGAGGGTGGGGGGAGGACATTGGGGATAGTTCTTCCTCCCAAAAAAGCTGTGAACTGTTGACAAGGAAGGGTGGTGTGGGAAGTTCGAGCCCCAGTGGAAGCACTGAAGTGTTGTGGGGTTTGTTTCCCCCCCTAGGGGTCGGACTGGATGACCCCCGGGTGTCCCTTCAGACTCTACAGTTCTGAGTCTATGATGCGAAGGCCCTGGAGGCCAACGCTCAGATGGGGGGGGGGGAGACCCAGCTTTGAAAGGGAAGTGAGGTATTATTGTAAGACGCTAGGCGTTCACACTGGGTCACAGATGAACGGCAGAGCACCTGCTTTTGTCTTGTGTGTAGTTATCTAAATCTTTTCATGTTGTAAGTTGTATTTTTATTATTTAAAAAAAAATATTTAACTTACAATTTTAAATTTTATGAATTTCAATAATTTCACAATCATTTTAACATTTCAAAACTTGACTTGCTGCCAGTGTGGTGCATTCTCTGGTTATCTCCCGCTTGGACTACTGCAATGTGCTCTACGTGGGGCTACCTTTGAAGGTGACCGGGAAACTGCAGCTAATCCAGAATGCGGAAGCTAGACTGGTGACTGGGAGCAGCCGCTGAGACCACATAACACCGGTCCTAAAAGGCCTACATTGGCTCCCAGTACGTTTCCGAGCACAATTCAAAGTGTTGGTGCTGACCTTTAAAGCCTTTAAAGGCCTCAGCCCAGTATACCTGAAGGAGCATCTCCACCCCCATCGTTCTGCCCAGACACTGAGGTCCAGCTCCGAGGGCCTTCTGGCGGTTCCCTCACTGCGAGAAGTGAGGTTACAGGGAACCAGACAGAGGGCCTTCTCAGTAGTGGCGCCTGCCCTGTGGAATGCCCTCCCATCAGATGTCAAGGAAATAAACAACTATCTGACTTTTAGAAGACATCTGAAGGCAACCCTGTTTAGGGAAGTTTTAATGTTTGATGTTTTATCATGTTTTTAATATTCTGTTGGGAGCCGCCCAGAGTGGCTGGGGAAACCCTGCTAGATGGGTGGGTTATAAATAATAAATCATTATTATTATTACCCCCTTTTTCTGTGGTACCTTAAATTTATTTTTAATATTTTCTGCATATCCAAATTAATTCATTTACTTAAAATATATATTTACTCATTTATCCAAATTTACTCATCTACTTTAAATATATACACATAAAACTGCAGGCTATTTCAATAATCCTGCCAATTTTCTTATCTGTTTACAGTTTATTTGTAAATATTCAATAAACCATTTCCATTCTTTTATAAAAAGTTTGTTATCTTGATTTCTTATTTTCCCGATAAGTTTTGTCATTTCTGCATATTCCACAAATTTTTGTATCCATTCTTCTTTTGCCAGGACTTTTTCTTCTTTCCATTTTCGGGCAAGTAACATTATTACTGTTGTAAGTTGCCTTGAAGCATGTTTCTAACTATGGAAAGGTGGCATACAAACAAAACGATGGTGGTGGTCTGCCTTGCTTTTAGAATTGCCCAGGTTAGAATGATAGGATCATAGAATTGTAGAATTAGAAGGCACCACGAGGGTCATCTAGTCCAACCCCGCGCAGGGCAGGAATCTTTTACCCAATTCTGGCAATTACCCATGACTCTTGATAGGAAGAGTCTCCTGCTGTACCAACTGAGCTATGCCAAGTTAGTTGTTGTTGTTGTTATATATTTATTAATACTGTGCCCCTGCCTTTTCCCTGACAGGAGTCAAAGCAGCTTACAGATAAAAATAAGAACGGCTAAAAGAGAAAGCAATCTTAAAGCACAATTGAATATTGATGGAATTAAAACTCTCTCTTGTTTTAATTTTATCAATATTCAGTTGCTTAAATTTTTGTGTGTGTGGGAGATGCGTGCAAGCCATGGCAGCTGCAGCTAGAGCTGGGAATGCCTCCTGTCGGGAACCCTAGAAACCAGCTGTCAGTCAGTGTAATAATAATAATAATAATAATAATAATAATAATATTACTTATTCCCTGCCTATCTGCCAAGCCTCCCCAGCCACATTGGGTGGCTCCCAACAGAATATTAAAAATGATAGTGAACTTACCAGTATTTGAGGAAGGGTCATTCCGGCCACTCAGGAAATCGGGAGAAATCTGCGCTTCAGTGGTTTCTTTCCCCTTATTGTTCCCGGCAGCGTTCGCGGTTTTGGTACACCATTGGCAAGGGAAACCATATCACCTGTTGTGTACCTCAATTCAAGGGGCTCATTCTTGTTTGCAGAACCTCAAGAAAAGCTGGCACCCCCAAACCCTGCGCAATGTGGAGAAAGTCTGGAAGGCAGAACAGAAGCATGAAGCCGAACGGAAGAAAATCGAGGAGCTGCAGCGGGAGCTACATGAAGAACGAGCGCGGGAGGAAATGCAGCGTTATGCGGAGGACGTGGGGGCAGTCAAGTATGTGGGGCAGGATTTCCTTGGCCGGCGGGCATATTTAGGGCTTAAATTGAGCAGGTGCTTAGGATTGCTTCTCCAAGCAGCTACCCGGGTGACCGAAACACCACAGGAATATGAATCAGTTAGTAGAAACAGCCTCATAGGATGATAGTTTCTCAGGTTCTTTGGGGAAAGTTTGGAGTGAAATTATACCTGTTCAGGGTCAGAAACTCAGATATATAAGGTAGGCAACCCCCCCCCCCGGGTGAGGCTTATTATTTCTATTCATTTCATTTCTATACTGCTTTAAATATTTTAAAAAAACTCTCAAAGTGGTTTACAACACATTGAAACGTCAAATAAAATAATCCAGAATAAAACAAATTCAAGCCTCAAGGAAAATATTTCAGATCCCTCTCTAAGTGACATTTTGTTTCCCCCATATCTGTTTACTCACTTAAATTATATAGCAGCCCCATAACAGAAGTACTCTAGGACGCCAGTGTGGTGTAGTGGTTAGAGCAGGCATCCCCAAACTGCGGCCCTCCAGATGATTTGGCCTACAACTCATGATCCCTAGCTAACAGGACCAGTGGTTGGGGATAGAGTTAGAGTGTTGGGTTAGAGTGTTGGACCACTACCTGGAAGAATTGGGTTCAAATCCCTACTCAGTCATGAAGCTGACTGGGTGACCTTGGGCCAGTCCCAGCCTCTTAACCTACCTCACAAGGTCATTTTAGGGATTAACTGGGGGTTGAGGGGTGAACCATGTACTCCTTGGAGAAAAACGTGGGATTTAAATGCATTAACTAAGCTCTTCTGCATACCTGCTTAAGAAAACTGGCCAGCCAGATGGAAATGTCAGTTACCAGCCTGGCATCCAGAGATCTCCATGTGGTTGCAACAGTGCTATTTTTCTAGAAAAAGATGTGCCAGAACTCACCAAGAACGCCTTCCTCGTTCTCTTAGAATGATAATGGCGCCTACCTGAGGTGTGCCGGAACTGAGTTCCGGTGAATCCCAGCTGAAAAAAATAACAATCCTGGGTCGCAATTGGACCAGTGCCAGTAGCAAAATGCACCTGGTGCCCAGCTAATGTCTAACACTGGCTTGTGTACCCGTGTCTTTATTTCTGTTTCTAACATGCACGATTTCTAAACAAAGCACAGACACAAAAACGTATTTTAGAAAGTTTAAAATTACCCCAGATCTGCTTCACCTTCCTTGGTCAACTCTTCCTTATAACGGTTTGAGAAATGCTTCTGTTGTAGAGGAGACATCTTTTGCTTTTCTCTCAGCTCC
This sequence comes from Zootoca vivipara, assembly GCF_965207765.1. Classification (NCBI taxonomy): domain Eukaryota; kingdom Metazoa; phylum Chordata; class Lepidosauria; order Squamata; family Lacertidae; genus Zootoca; species Zootoca vivipara. Next base: position 12,112,017 of record NC_142595.1, on the reverse strand, counting down.
CACCCACTTTGTCTCCTGCCTTGGTCTGAAAAATATGTTTAATGTCCTTTTCCGCCAATGAATTAGGAAAAAAGATGAGAAGCTGGAGTGGATGTACCAAGGACCAGGAGGCATGGTGAGCAGAGATGAATACCTTATGGGCCGCCCAGTTGACAAATACGTCTTTGAGCCCATGGAGGACAAGGAAATGGGCTGTTCTTCTGAGACCGGCCTCCTGCCAGGCTCTATCTTTGCCCCAGCAGGTGCCAACTCCGCCTTGGATATGGCCAGCAAGATCCGAGAAGACCCGCTGTTCATGATAAGGTAGGAAAAACTTTAGCTTTATATGGAACCAGTTGGTGCTGTGTATGTTTTGTAAAGTACAGGGGAGTCAAGGCCTTTTTACAGTGGGAGGATGCCGACTTACAGTACTGTTTTCATTAGCGTCACCAGTTCCCCACTTCAATATGTATTTATTTAAAGTGGGGTTTTTTACCTTGCTAAAAAGACTCCCAAAAGTGGCTTTAAAACACCAGTAGTAGCTGTGGTCTAAACCACAGAGCCTAGGGCTTGCTGATCAGAAGGTCGGCAGTTTGAATCCCTGCGACGGGGTGAGCTCCCGTTGCTCTGTCCCAGCTCCTGCCAACCTAGCAGTTTGAAAGCATGTCAAAGTGCAAGTAGATAAATAGGTACCGCTCCAGCAGGAAGGTAAACAGCGTTTCCGTGCGCTGCTCTGGTTCGCCAGAAGCAGCTCAGTCATGCTGGCCATATGACCCAGAAGCTGTACGCCGGCTCCCTCGGCTAATAAAGCGAGATGAGCGCCGCAACTCCAGAGTCGTCCACGACTGGACCTAATGGTCAGGGGTCCCTTTACCTTTCTAGTAAGACAAAGATGTAAGAAAAATGTAAAGCTGAGACATTACATTACATTGCAGAAACCTGCAGTTATGTAACCCTGCTGTTAGGTTTCATTGCAATGTTGGGATAACAGTGCTGTGCATGGGGAAATCTCATCATAACCTTGACATCTCTCTTCTCCCTCTCCCCCTCCCCCTGCACCCGGTTTTTAATGTTGTTATTTAGGAAGAGGGAGGAAGAGAAGAAGCGTGAAGTTCTGAACAACCCTGTAAAAATGAAGAAGATCAAAGAACTGGTATGTTAAGGCTGCCATTCTATGTATCCTTAGCTGATATTCCATGGAACGTGTATAGAATTGTGCTATTGTCTGTAATAAATCCTTATAGCAAGGATTAACATTTAAAATGTCTTCTGTCTTTGGGTGTGTGTGTGGGGGGGAATAGTATTTTAATTCCAATGCTTGGGTGTGAAATGTTTGGGTGTGAAGGCAGTGTGGACCCTGGCATTATATTGGTGCTGATATAAATGTATTGAGGATAAATGTAACCTTCATCTTTTAATTGTGTGCTCACAACCAAGGTGGTTTAAAGACTGGTACAGGGAGGGGTGACTTTCTACCCTGCCCGCTTTCCAATGCTTGATTACGGTTGTTGGAGCAGCAATTTTTACCCGTATATTATCAGGAGGTAATTATTCCAACTTTATCTAATGCAGAATAGGACAAAGAGAGGTGGTTGGAAGAAGTCTTTTTCCTCGCACTACAGGTGAAACTCGGAAAATTTGAATATTGTCAAAAAGTTCATTTATTTCAGTAATGCAACTTAAAAGGTGAAACCAATATAGGAGATAGATGCATGACATGCAAAGCAAGATATGTCAAGCCTTTATTTGTTGTAATTGTAGTTATTTGTCGTTAGGCGGGTCAATTATAAATGGAATGTAATTAATGAAATGTAATAGCGATGTTTATTTTTGTAACTATTTGTTTTATTACTGTGGAATTTCCAAAAGAAAGCATTTGTAAAAATAAAAATAAAAAATAATAAGTTGCATTACTGAAATAAATGCACTTTTCGACGATATTCTAATTTTCCGAGTTTCACCTGTACTTCACGAGATAGAACTGCGTTATAAATCACTCTGTCGTTTGATACGGAGCTGGCATCTTTCTCCTTCCCCCACCCCCAGTTGCAAAGCAGTTTGGAGAAGAAGAAGAAAAAGAAGAAGAAAGATAAGAAAAAGAAGCACAAGAAACACAAGCACCACAGCCCCAGCAGCAGCGAAGACGAACAGGCGAAAGCCAAGTACGTTTATACGCAGTGCAACCTTGTTCAACATTCATTTCCTCTTCTTTATTAGCAACGTGTTTTCCACTCTCAGTTGGCCTTGTGAGATAGGGCTCTGTCTCTCCTTTAGATGTCGATAAAGGAGGCTAAGAAGAGAGTGATTTGCCCACAACTGCAGAGATAGGACTTGAACCTACTCTTCCCATGAAGCAGCAGTGGATATTCAGTATCTGCTAAAGCGATGACAGGCAGAATAGTTTCCTTTCTCCCTTCAGAAATTTCCTTGTGGGAGGCAGAAGCGCCTCCTTTTCAAGCCTATGCACTTGTAAATCTTTCTCCTGCCTCAGGCAACTTGTTGGATCCCCAGGCTTGCCTTGTTTTCTTTCCCCTTGTCTATCTGTTAGCCTGGGTTCCTTGACAAGGCTTGGGGTCTACAGGTTAGGCATTCAGAATTAGGTGCCATGTAATATCTGAAGGCTCCGTAGCTATCAGACCACCTGGAGAGGTTCAGTAATAACCAGGCTGACAAAGAGGCTGGCATAAATTTTGCCTTTGTCTTTTGCTTTAGGTCACGGGAGAAAATGGACCGCTCTTCCTCGGAGCCTCTTCACCCCAAAATACCCGGGTATGGCTTGCAGGTACGCCCAAGCTGTCTACCCTTAATACTCCCCCCCCGGGGGTAGCAGAATGGAAGGGGTGGTGACCTCGGCTGGCAAGCACGGTTGCCTCCATCAGCAGTCGCACCTTTCTCCAATTTCAGATCCAAAACGCCAGCCGCGAAAGCACATTTGGCCACAAGGTCCAGCAGAGTTCCGGGTCGAAGAGCCGAGGCCTGTCGCCAGAGAGGACGTCTGGCAAGAAGAACGCTTACGAGGCGGAGCTGAGCAGCCACAGAAGGTCAAGGTCACCTAGGCACAATAAACAGTAAGCAAGGAGAGGGGGGGCACCTGCTTCTCTTTTCTGTTGCTGGGTGCCTCTTGATAGTGCTGTGGAAGCTAGGCTATTTCTGGCTTAGAATCATTAGAAAGCAAAATGGGGTCTGAGCAGGCCCGGCTCTAGGCCAGCAAGGGGGGGGGCGCTGCACCGCGAAGCCGTGCAGAAGCCGTGCTGCGAGGGTGGGGGCGCGGCGTGATCTCAGCGCCAGGGCGCCCGACCTGCTTGAGCCGGCCCTGGGTCCGAGTGTACTTGAAGGGAGATAATCCCATCTCTAGCATGTCTCACCTACCCTGTGTTCATCACCCGAGACCCTTCTTTGTGTGCCTCCTCTGCAAGAGGTCCAGAGAGTGGCAGCAGAAGAAGGGGCCGTTTTTGCCATGGTTTGTGGAATGCTCTCCCCAGGGAGACTTGCCAGGCACCTTCATTATATATCTTTAGGCACCAGACAGAAAAAGTTTATTACCACTTCCCTGGCTGATTTAACATTATGTGGCCTTTTTGTGGGAGGGGGGGGGATATTGGTTTGTTCATTTTTTAAATATGTATTTTATGTTCTCATTTTGTATTTTTACCTTGTGACCTGCCCTGTAATTTTTGGATGAAGGGTGGTGTACAAATTCAATCAATCAATCAATAATAATAGTAGTAACAGTACAAGATTGGGAAGGGGCAGGAGAATGAAATAGGTCCGAAGACTCATTGGGACCAAATGGTTATTTTCGTGGTGGAAATAAAAAAGGATCTTCCTGAATTGCAGCCACAAAATCAAGGAACAGAAGGCAAAAATGGGAGGCAGGAGTCCTTCGCCAAAGCAAGAAGTCTATAGAAGACCACAGACCTCAAGGTATGTTTAAGTGGGTACAGTCCCAGGGGGTACATTGTGAAGAAAGGGAAAGAGCTGTAGAAAGAGCTCTAGAAAGCAAAGCAAGGCGAAGATATTCAAAGTCCTGCACTTTGTGTTTAATTCAAGTCCACCTTCCTGGATGCTGAAGATTAGAAAGCTGTTCTTAGGGTTTTTTTTTTAATAAGCAAGTTTTAGACTTCAGTTCTGTGCCCTGGGTGGTCCAATGTACTCAGCAGACCTGGTTAAAACCAGATGAATCCTGATGTGGGTGTGAAATCTAGATCCCTTAATGCCCATGTGCCATGCCATGCTCTTCTCTGACTTCCTTTTCATTTCTGGGCACATTCAAGATTGCCTATGTGCTCTAAATGAGCTTGACACACTGCAAGTAGCCAGAGGCAGTTTGCTGTAGCTAAGAAAAATCCATTTGCTCGGAGTTCCCCAGTTAAGCAGGGATTTGATTTGAACCCAGGTCTTCTCATTTACCCTATTTGTATGACCGCCCATCAACCCATGTTCTCCTTGGCTCACCAAAAAAAAGACCAAGCAGTGTTCAGATCCGATAACACGGATCAAAGTTATAACATTCTGCTGTAGCTCTCGCACTGGAGGCTGGGGGGACTGTAACTGCATTTGACCTGCTTTAGGAGAAAACTCTCTGCGGAAGAGCTGGAGAGAAAACGTCGAGAAATGATGGACAATGCCAAGTGGCGGGAAGAGGAGAGAGCGAAGAACGTGAACAGACACAGAAAAGAAGAGGAGCGAGAACTCACACGGGATAAACTTGACAATGGCAATGGGAAGTTCATACAGTGAGTTTCCTTCCTTCCTCTGAAACCTGGGGGGGGGGGGAGCTATAGCTGAGCAGGTGCATTGAGTTCAGTCTCTGGCATCTCAAGTTAAAAGGACAGTGATGGAAGACCTTGGAGAACCACTGCCAAAAAGATTAGATGTCACTGGGCTACATGGATGTGGGTGGCGCTGTGGTCTAAACCAAGCCTCTTGGGCTTGCCGATCAGAAGGTCAGCGGTTCAATTCCCCGCAATGGAGTGAGCGCCCATTGCTCTGTCCCAGCTCCTGCCAACCTAGCAGTTCGAAAGCATGCCAGTGCAAGTAGATAGATACTGCTGCGGCGGGAAGGTAAATGGCGTACCCGCGCGCTCTGGCTTCCGTCACAGTGTCCCGTTGCGCTAGAAGCGGTTTAGTCATGCTGGCCACATAACCCGGAAAGCTGTCTGTGGACACACACCAGCTCCCTCAGCCTGAAAGCAAGATGAGTGCCGCAACCCCAGTTGCCTTTGACTGGACTTAACCATCCAGGGGTCCGTTACCTTACCTTTTAATTATTATTATTATTATTACATGGACCAGTGGTTTGATTTAAACACCTTCACACGTTCCTATAAAATGTCAGTTCCAAAACTACAGTAAGGGTTGCACGTGGCTGAGGAAGTATACCATATGCAGCTGGTATGTGGTTTAAGAAGAGGCATTGCCTCTTCTGAGCCGATTTCCACCTCTTTCCTTCCTGCCTAAAATTCCTTCTGGTGGGAAACACACTTGGGGTACAAGGCAGGAGGCTGCTTTTCCCAACTCATCACGTTTCTTTCTCTCTCTGTTTTCCTGCAGCCACATAAAGCTTGAGAGTGCGTCAACCTCCTCCCTTGAAGACAGGGTCAAGAGGAACATTCACTCCATCCAAAGGACAGCGGCAGCCCTGGAAAAAAACTTCATGCAGAGATGAGACTTGCTTCTGTCTTCCTTCACTGGACCAGATAGGGAAACCTTCGTATAAACTCCACCGCTCAGGCCAGCTATCCTCTCACTGTGTGAGAGGTCTTGTACCTGGGCATCCGGAGGAGGACGTTCTCTTTGATGCTTTGCTATAAGGGCCGTTTTTCCAAACTAGGATATCGTAAAGGCCTGTGGGGTCCCAACTTTCGGAAAAGTTTTATGTACTCCTGGCAAGGCTTTTTGACAGTAGGCCCTGCCTTGAAGCTCCATAGAGCTATAACATTTAGGCTAGGGAGTATCAGCTAGAGGAGTTTTGCATCCACAGTGAATGAAACAGAAAGAAAAAAGAGGTGGTCCTTTCGCTTCTGATTATGTCACCACTTCTTACAAGGAGCACAGCTGCCAAAACCATGTGTATTTTATTGGCCGATCATAATTCCTTTTCAGTTTCTTAAATAACTTAATATTATTGGGCACTGGACCCGTCCAAAATGTAGTGAGGCAAGTGGAGAATGCCAGGGATTTTAGTTTCCCTTTGGATTCTGTTTCTGTTTTGTTGAGTTATTCTCCCCCCACCCCCCACCCCAAGACTATGGTGTTCCATCCAGTCTATTTTTTAAAACAACTTTTAAATAAGATTTTGTGCCGGGTGGCTAATGCCGTAGAGACAGGGGTGCCTTTCATAAAACGAGGCTTTATTTTACTCAAGCGTTTTAGTGGGGACAGATGCACTTTCTGACGTGGTCAACCCTTAGCTTTCTGAAGAATAGACAAAAAGTAACACCTGACCAAATGGGAAAGCCGTATTTGTGTAGTCTGTGATGTGTAAATGCTGATCTTTGTATACAATCCAGCTGGAATAATAGATATTGTTCCTCTTAAGCATCTGTTTTAATGTTTTTGTGGTGATTTATCTTAATAAGCAGTTCGCATTCGCAGGTGATTTGAAATATTGTTGTGTTTTCATGTGGAACTGGAGAAGAATGTGCGGTGGTTGCAGGGGTGGGGGAAGCACACAAATCCCCATTTTGTAGCAACTGGCTTTGGAAACAGGCCCTTTTTAGAGTGTAAAGAGGGCTGTCAACTATGTTCCCAAAACACTCTGCTTACAAGGACAGTGATCACCCCCACCCACAGGGCTTTTAAAACAATCCTGGGAAAGGTACAAAGAGCTATATGAGAGGATGAAGGAGCAGCACATCCCGTGTGCGCGCTTCTCTGTGCCTTGCAGCCAGCTCCTCAACTCAAGGCACAGTTTAGAACAGACATGGCCAGACTTGGCCCGCCAGCTGTTTTGGGACTACAACTCCCATCATCCCTAGCTAACAAGACCAGTGGTCAGGGATGATGGGAATTGTAATCCCAAAACAGCTGGAGGGCCATGTTTGACCATCACTGGTGTAGAAGAAAGACTACTCACTCTTCCTGTTTTTTTACCCTTTCAAATTATTCTATATTTGTAAAGATGTGTTAGCTGTTGTGCCAGAAAATTTCTACTAAATACGAGATATTATTTATTTACTATCTACTTATCATTGTTTATGGCACAAAATTTCCCCTTCTAATTGAAGGGAGATGGCGGAAACTACTTGGCTGCTTTTGGCTGTGTACTTATATTTTTAATGGTGATAAGGGGCAGTACAATGATTGTATAATTCACAGGAGTAAATGCCCATAGCCCTGTATGAGATTTCTGTTTCCTGTTCTTTCCTTAGCTTCTTGTTTCTGATCTTCAGACTCTCTCCTTCTCCTTTCCCTCAGGATCCTGATTCTCAAGCATCTACTTCTTTGCTTCCTCCTCCTTAGCTACTGCACCCTCTTTGAATAATTATTACCACTGTCTACTCCCACCTCAGCCCAGTTATTTTTAGGCCTTTGTCCCATCCAAACTGCTCTTTACTTTGTGAAACTAGAAATAAAGTGGACCAGCTTATGAATATGATATGATAGTCATCTTCAAATATCTCAAGCACTGTCCCATGGAAGAGGGAACAAGCTTGTTTTCACCTGCTCTGGAGGGTGGGACTCGAACCAGTGGCTTCAAGTTACAAGAAAGATTCCGACTAAGCATCAGAAAGAACTTCCTGACAGTGAGAGCTGTTCGACAGTGGAACGGTTGCAGACTCTCCTTCCTTGGAAGTTTTTAAGCAGAGGTTGGGTGGCCATCTGCCATGGATGCTTTAGCTAAGATTCCTGCATTGCATGGGGTTGGACTTGATTGATTGATTGATTGATTTCAGTTTTGTATGGTGGGATGAGGTTTACCTGGGAGGAGTCACCCTTTTTCTTTAGGCTTCCTTGAAAGCCCTAAACAGCCTCAGCCCAGTATACCTGAAAGTGTGTCTCCACCCCCATCATTCAGCCCGGACACTGAGGTTTAGTTGTGGGGGAGACAATGCTTAATTGAGAAGAAAAGAAACAAGGGCTGAAATTTACCCATACACTGATGGCACTTTTTTCTCTCTGGGTTGGCAAATGGGGTGGAGGGGCTACTGAAGGCATGACAGCTATGAGTGAAAAGGGAGACATGCCTCTACAATAATTTCGTGAGGTTCACTCCAGCCACAGGCGGCGCTGTCTGCAAAAACACCACGTCCCTGACGTACCATCGCAATTCCCCCATTCATAATTCCAGGCGCCTCTCCGCTGATTGGTCGTAAAACGTACGTCCCACCTGTACGTCACTTTCTCTTTACCGGAGCGTACTAATACTAAAAGAAAGGGATGTGGAGGAAATCTTTCTGGTTCCGCTGCACGAATCTCCCTTTAACCTGCCTCAGATTGATATTTTTTCTCCCCTCCACAAGGAGTACCCCCGCGTACCTTGACTTTAACTATCCTCACAGCACTTTTTCCCCCACACTCAAGCGCAAATGGTACATCCCGCTCCGTCGCCCGCCCGCCCCCCTCCCTCTGGCCGACGCCATCTTGACGCCTCTGCGCAGGAGCCGAGTGCGCGGGGTGCTCGTTCCGCGGTGGAGCAAACCACCGAGGAGGAAGCGCGGGGGGGAGGGGTGGAAGGGAGGTGGGCAGGCGGGGCGGGGCGACGTGTTGTCCGCGGACGAAACTACTTCTGGCGGCCGCGAAGGGGTGTCTCTGTGTGTGAGGCGGGGGGTGGGCAAGCGCCCAGATTCGGTTCGCTACGGAGGCGGGCGGCGCTATTCGGCAGCTGACAGCGGGTGGGTGGGGCGCGGGCGCGACCATTACGCGGACGGCGGGGGTGGTAGCGCGGCTCCCGAGTCTTTGAGCGGAACCACTTGGTAGCACTCAACGGGGGGGGGGTCTTCTGCAAGCCAGCGGCTCAGGTAATACAGGTGCGGCGGCGGGCGGTACCACTCTGAATGCTCTCGCGGGGGGGAGAGGGCAAGAGAGCGAGGGAGGGCGTGCTACTGACGGGCTTGGAATGGTAACAGCTCTGAGGAGGCGTGGCCGGGCGGTACCATTTGGGGGAGGCGGGCAGGGACGCATGCCACAGACTTGACGTGTGCGTGTCTGCGAGGGGGGGAATGTTCCATTGTGCGTGGGTGAGGAAGGCTCCATGTGGTGCTTCTGGAGGATCCTGTCGAGGGTGATACCACTGCATTCAGCAAGGGGGGGAGAGGGAGGCAGGAGGTGCCACTTAAGGGACTGAGGGGGCGCCAACTTTTGGTTTTTGGGGTGCCTCTCCGGGGAATGCCAGGCAGTGATAGCGCATGGGGCAAGTGGTGCCATTTTAAGCTGTGGTAGCGGAAGGGGTGTGCCCTTCACCTAAATAGCATCAATAAGCGGGTATTGAAAGGGGCCATAGCCGCATCAGTTGGTGGGACCATGCACGGGCCCCACTACTCTTAGGGGGCTGTGAGGGGTGTGCGGTGGTGTTTTTTGGCAAGCCAGGAGTCTGGAGGATCCCCTCGCTGCCATGGCCTCGAACTGCACCGGGGGCACGGCCTCGGCGAACGTCGGCGCGGCTATAGGAGCGGCGCTGAGCGCTTCCAAGACCAAGACGAAGAAGAAGCATTTTGTGTGCCAGAAGGTGAAGCTCTTCCGGGCCTCGGAGCCGCTCCTCAGCGTCCTGATGTGGGGAGTCAACCACACGGTGAGCAAGAGAGGCATGCAAACGTAGGTAGTTCCCTAATCCCACTTCCCTTTAGTCACGCACAGGCAGAAGACGAAATATGGCACCCATCCATCTCCATTAGGAGAGGTACACCTTATCATGCCATGAGTCTTAGTGGCAGATCTTTTGCATCACCTGTTTGTTTGTTTTCAGTGACTAAGCTCGGAAGAACCAGTTCTTACAGGTTCTGTTGCCAACATGGATTAGGATCCATATTCTGCAGGAGAACATGCTTTGCGGAAAAGGGAATTAAAAAGTTCCCATCTTTTGAAATGTGCGGCCTGTCAGTTTTCGTTGCACTGCAGTTTCCATCAGTCCCAGCCGGTGAGGCCAATGGTCAGGGTTGATGGGAGATACCGGTATAGTCTAGCAAAACCCCACCTCTGTATTAAAATAATCTGGTAGTGTGCAGAGCAGGATATAATACTCATAATACAAGAACTTGGGGTCATCCACTGAAGCTGAATATCGGAACATCCAAACGGATGGACTTCACACAGCAGCACATAGTTAAATTCTGGAAGAGGCCACCACAAACTGTAGTGGTGGCCACCATCTTGGATGATTTCAGAAGGGGATTAGGTAAATTCATGGAGGATAAGGCTATCAGTACCTACTAGTCATGATGATTATATACTACCTCAATATTGGAGGCAGTAAGTCCCCAGTTGCTAGGGATCACGAGTGCAAGAGGGCTATTGTGGTCATGTTGTGTATGGGCTTCCCATCAGCATCTGGTCAGCCACTGTGAGAGCAGAGTGTTGGACTAGGTGGGCCTTTGGTCTGATCCAGCAGGGCTTTTATGTTCTTGCTAAATGCTGTGTGAAGGGGTAACAGCACTGTGTTTAATGAACTTGAAGGAGGACCCTTCTACGTAGATGTCTTTCACATCGATTTCACACAGTGTGATAGGTAGGTACAAGTCTACCTCCCAGTTTACCTTTTCTAGGGTTGCTTTCCCTGTTGACCCTTCTCTTCAGCTGTCATGGGAAGAAGAGACAAAAGGTTTTTCAGCCACTTCAACAATTAACTCCGCAGCCCTACATGTTTCTGCTCAGAAGTAAGCCCAATTTCCTGCAGTAGCACTTACTCCCAGATAAGTACAAGTAGAATTGCACCCTAAATCAGATCTAAGCAAATAAGTTTCCACTTTTATATTGGCTTGAATGTGTCTGTTTGGAGTAAGCTGAACACCACAAACTTGTTTCTATAAATACATTATTTTGCCGTGATGAATTCTGAAGCTGAACACCACAAACTTGTTTCTATAAATACATTATTTTGCCGTGATGAATTCTGATTTCTTGGGTTTAATCATTCACAGTTTAAAACATGCATGCATACTTTTGGATGGTGGTTTGGCGCTTGATGAGGCTTGTAAAATATTCCAAATATTTTTCCAACTATTATTGGTGACCAGGCAAATGAGATTCTGTCAGCCTTATTCAAAACCCCTCCTTTTACACCAGGTAACGGAAACGAGTGGTGACTTCCTCTCTTGAGGACAGAGCTGTTTTGCTGAATCTGGGTTTCAATCCCCATTCATCTTGAGCTCGCTCTATTGCAATTTTTTGCTACTCTATTGGTCGCTTGTGTAAAATGGGAAGAGTACCTTCCTGAGTTTCTGGGTGGAGAGTGAGAGAAGATGGCAACATTTTCAATATGCAACAGTGTGCCGGATAAATGCTACACAAACATCTTATCAAATGTTGCAATTTAATAGTCGTTTTGGTTGCAATCATTTGTACACCAGCCACCCACGTGTTGTGGAACTCCAGTCCCCATGAGCCAACGGGCATGGCCAGGGGGTTGATGGGACTTGTTCAACATCTGGAGGACTGCAAATTCCACGTTTCCCACCTGTGCCCTATAGGTGTTTGCTAGCTGTGATTGATAACATGGCCCCAGATAACTGGCGGGGCTTTTATTGAGTAGCAACAGAGCCCCCCTCATACCTGCCAACTCCGGGTCGTAAATATCCGGGATCGGCAGCGCGCGCATGACCGGAAGTTGCGTGACGCAACTTCCGGTGGCGCTTCGCCCTTCTATGGGCACCAGAAAATGGCGGCGCCAGCGCCAGAAGTCACTTCCGCGCATGACCGGAAACACGTAAAAGCGACTTCCGGCGCCGGCGCCGCCATTTTCTGGTGCCCATAGAAGGGCAAGCGGCACCAGAAAAATGGTCGGGTAATTAGGGTTGCTAACAATTGCATTCTCCTCCACTCATAGCTGCCAAGTATCCCAATTTAAGGGACAATACCGGGATTTTTCGCTAAACGGGAGACCGCCGGGAAACGGTAAGAAAAAAGGGGTTTTCCCGGCGGATACGGGATACTTGGCAGCTATGGCCCCCCTCCTGTGGACTGGGAACAATGCTGTCTGTTCAGGAATCTTAAAACCCAATTGTGTGCAGGGGTCAGCAAACTTTTTCAGCAGGGGGCCGGTCCACTGTCCCTCAGACCTTGTGGGGGGCCGGACTTGTTGTTGTTTAGTCGTTTAGTCGTGTCCAACTCTTCGTGACCCCTTGGACCATAGCACGCCAGGCACTCCTGTCTTGCACTGCCTCCCGCAGTTTGGTCAAACTCAATAGTCTGGGGGGCCGGACTATATTTTGAAAAAAAAAATATGAACGAATTCCTATGCCCCACAAATAACCCAGAGATGCATTTTAAATAAAAGGACACGTTCTACTCATGTAAAAACACCAGGCAGGCCCCACAAATAACCCAGAGATGCATTTTAAATAAAAGGACACATTCTACTCATGTAAAAACATGCTGATTCCTGGGCTGTCCGCGGGCCGGATTTAGAAGGTGATTGGGCCTTAGTTTGGGGACCAGTATATATGCATGTGAGAGGGGGATGGATTATTCAATGGTGTGAATATTTGCACCATGCATAATTTGTATTATGCATGGTGCAAATATTCCCCAGGACTTTCACATTCCATGTGATCAATATGGTGGTGTTGTCTTATGTGTCATACATAAACTCTGTGAAACCACACCCCACTCTCGACAAAATGCAGTAGCAAGTTGAGAGAATGTCAACTTCGGCAACGTGTCTTGGTCAGCAGGAAACTGGAGGGCAAAGGAGACCTGCATTATGATTTTTTTGTGTGTGTGTAGGGCTTGATGAATTGAGTAAAGAAACTGGGCGGCTTGAATTTACAAGCAGTGCTTTTGCTTGCTGCAGCCGACCTGTAATTTTGTAATATTGATTTAATGGCGCGTTTTGTTGCAACTGCGTTATTCAATTTGTTTCAAGTTGCCTCAAGTAATAGGAAAGTGGCCAGGCAAATGCAGTGAAGAAAAAGGAATCGCTTTGACCAATCCTGCCAGATCAGTTGGGTAGGTTTGGGTTGGACGAAGGGTCACATAGTTGTTAATCTGTGGGGTTTCTTGTTGGCAGGGGAGGCTTAAAGATAATTAGATGCATTTATGGGACGAATGGCTTTATCTGCAACGATTAGTCCCAACAGCTCAATGGAGCCTCCACGTGGCAGGGGTAGGATACCGCAGATTGCTGAGAGCAAACCACAGCTCTTGCCTTAATGCCCTGCCTCTGGCCTTCTTGGAGGCACCCTGTCAGACATGGGAGAGCTTTGCTAGTTGCCCCTTCAGTGTGGCTCAAAGTTGGCAGTTCATGTGTCCTCAGAGAGACGGTTTGACTTCTTAGTCATTTGGCTCTTCTCTGAAAACAAATTGTGTGGATTTCTTTATTGTAGTTATTATTATTATTATTTTGTTGTTGTTGCTGTTGTTATCATTATCGTTATTAATAATTTGGTAGTTTTCCTGTTGTCATTCTGTCTCTCACGGCTACAATAAACCTACCATTAAAATTATGGACCGGTCAATTCTTCATCAGGGGGCAAACAGGCAAATTTAGCAGGAGATCAAATACTTCTCCCCCCCCCTCACTGTATGCCATGTTGAGTAGAAAGGATCAATTTTTGATGAACCACTGAGGCCTCTCTGGTTATATGTCAGATGTTCCGACAATGCAATGTCCCATTCTTTCGCTAGCCACTCTTCCTGAGAAGGAAGTGATTTGGACTCCCAATGGGCAGCCACTGGCTGTCGCAAGAAGCATGAGCACAAGAGATTTATGCGTGATAGATGTGTTGGTCCCACACTCCAAGGATAGCGGTGCCAAAGCTGGGTCTGAGAAAAGTACCTGTGAAGTAATTATGGAGATACAGTGGTACCTTGGTTCTCAAACGCCTTGGTACTCAAACAACTTGGAACCCAAACACTGCAAACCTGAAAGTAAGTGTTCTGGTTTGCAAACTTTTTTTTGGAAGCTGAACGTGCTCTGTTTTGTGTGTTATGCTGACGATTTAAGTGCCACATTTCTGTTTTGAGTGTTATACTGAGGTCTGTCTGTTTTTGCAATTTATTTTGCATTTTTGTTTTTGCGGATCTTTTTGTTTACTTTTTGTGACTGTGTGGAACTCAGTTCAGCTACTGATTGATTGATTGTGTGACTGCAGTACATGGTTCATAGCTTTCATTTTATGGATCAATGGTCTCGTTAGATAGTAAAATTCATGTTAAATTGCTGTTTTAAAAGTCTGGAACGGATTAATCCATTTTGCATTGCAGTGGTACCTCTGGTTGTGAACGGGATCTGTTCCGGAAGCCCGTTCGCAACCTGAAAAGGCCGCATCCTGAAGTGCCGCGTCTGTGTGGGCGCATGACGTAATTCGGCACTTCTGTGCATGTGCAAAGCATGATTTAGGGTTCTACGCATGCATGCGCGCCAAACCCAGAAGTAACCCGTTCCGGGACTTCTGGGTTCGGTGCGTCCGTATCCCGAAAAGACACATCCTGAAGCGGATGTAACATGAGGTATGACCAGGCATCCCCAAACTCTGGCCCTCCAGATGTTTTGGCCTACAACTCCCATGATCCCTAGCTAGCAGGACCAGTGCTCAGGGATGATGGGGATTGTAGTCCAAAACATCTGGAGGGCTGAAGTTTGGGGGTGCCTGGAAAGTGCACCTTGGTTTTGGGATGCTTTGGTTTTGGAATGGGCTTCCGGAACAGATTAAGTTGGAGAAGCAAGGTACCACTGGAGTGTCAAAAGTTTGGATCCAGAATTTCTGAACTATGCAACAATCCCATCACATGTGAAGCAATGGTTCATTGTGTCCACAACTCTGCCAACATCAACTGAAGTAGCCTTTGCCAATTCTAAGTAGGCGGAGTGGAGTCCAAGGCTATCTTAGCAATGTTTTCAACATGGCTTCCTGTATTCTTACAGAGATGGCTTTAAGTGGGGGTTATTTAGACCACAGGGACCCAGGTGGCGCTGTGGTTAAACCACTGAGCCTAGGGCTTGCTGATCAGAAGGTTGGCGGTTCGAATCCCTGTGACGGGGTGAGCTCCCGTTGCTTGGTCCCAGCTCCTGCCAACCTAGCAGTTCGAAAGCACGTCAAAATGCAAGTAGATAAATAGGAGCTGCTACAGCGGGAAGGTAAACGGCGTTTCCGTGTGCTGCTCTGGTTTGCCAGAAGCGGCTTTGTCATGCTGGCCACATGGCCTGGAAGCTATACGCCGGCTCCCTCGGCCAATAATGCGAGATGAGCGCGCAACCCCAGAGTCGGTCACGACTGGACCTAATGGTCAGGGGTCCCTTTACCTTTTTATTTAGACCATATTACTTCCCATACTTGATCCTCTATCCAAAGGCCCATATTACTCTCCCACATTGATTGTAGCCCCTGGGAAGAGCCCGATACTTTACTAAGTAGAATTTTGTAGCTATTGGAAGCCCTACCCTTATTATTTAAAGGTAAAGGACCCCTGACAGTTAAGTCCAGTCGCGAATGACTCTAGGGTTGCGGCTCTCATCTCGCTTTACTGGCTGAGGGAGCCGGTGTTTGTCCGCAGACAGTTTTTCTGGGTCATGTGGCCAGCATAACTAAGCCGCTTCTGGCGAAACCAGAGCAGTACACGGAAATGCCGTTTACCTTCCCGCCAGAGCGGTACCTACTTGTCTACTTGCACTTTTTTTGGCATGCTTTCGAACTGCTAGGTGGGCAGGAGCTGGGAAAGAGCAACAAGAACTCACCCCATCATGGGGATTCGAACCGCCAACCTTCCGATCGGCAATCCCTAGGCTCAGTGGTTTAGACCATAGCACCACCCGTTTCCCACACACCCTTATTATTTAGGATCTCATTAATACAAAGTAGTTCAAAGGGAGGAATCATGGCTTGCTGCAAAGGAGGAACAAAGCGGTTTCCTATGTGGACAACGTGTTTGTTCACATCCCAGCTTTATACGCCAAGATATAACCATCCAAGCTTGGCCAATGCGTTCATAAGGCTGGATTCCAGTTCCCACAAATGCGTGGCACAGGCAGCTGTAGCCTCAGGATTGTACCTGCTCAGTAAACGCAGCCGGGAATTCAGTGTGGCAATGCATTAAGTGTGTGGTTGAATATAAATCTGGTTTCTGTTCTGTACAATTCTGCAGGTCCTTACTTAGTGCTGACTCTCCCAGTGAAAGTTTAATGGGGTTTCTTGGCTCTGCCAGTAAATACAAGTGCCAGCAGTACAGATGGTTTTCTTTTCCCTCTCTCCCTTCACTGCCTATTTAGATTTTGTCTTTCTTTTTTCAGATTAACGAATTGAGTAATGTCCCTGTCCCAGTTATGTTAATGCCAGATGACTTTAAGGCCTACAGCAAGATTAAGGTGGACAATCATCTTTTCAACAAGTGAGTAATGAACGTAACTTTTGATCTGATCCCTCCCTTGATAGAGGAACTTCAGTACTGTATATAAATAGCTGGTTTCTTTTTACCTGATGTACAATGCTGTATCGTCCATGATTTCGCAGGAGTCACTTTGCAATTGAGGTGAAAGAAACGAGATGCATAGACCGGAGAAGAACGTAATTTTATATACAATTTCCCACGTGTCCATCTGTGTACTCTAAACCCTGCAGGTGTATGGATATGGCTTGGAAGCTGCAGCTCATCTTTTGAAAAAGACAGGCCATGGGAAACACTACAACTCTCCGATTCAGGCCCAGCTGCATAGGGCTACTTACACATTTTTATGCTTTCAAGCCCAGTTTGATGTTCTGATTACATTTTCAGCCTATCATGGCTTGGGACCTGCATACCTTAAAAGGGGCACCTCCTTCCATGTGTTTATTTTCACTTAGCAAAATTTATATATCAGTTCATTTTATAAGGAAAGCTCTCAAGCGGTTTGCAAAAATGTAAAATGTAACTTCTACAGGTCTGGATAGGCTTGCCTGCACAAAAGTGCTTTAAGCAGAAGCCGAAAAGAATATGCCACAGGAAGCAATTGGCAAAACCCTAAAACTCATGATTTTTTTATTTCTGGGGGAATGAATGGATTTTAAGTGAACAGCACCCGATGTGTATATGTGTGTTCTTGGGGTGTTTGTGAAGTTCAGTGATATAAATAAACACCCTATATGCAAATGCTATGGTTTTGTGTGTTTCAGATTCATTCCATCATTCAGCAGTTTAAACCTGTGTTAACAAGAGACAGAGATTTGTATGCAGAAGCATCTTGTATTGCATACGGAAAGAGCTCTTACCGCTTTAGCTCAAGATTAGCTTGCCCACAGTTTCCCCTCCCTGCCTCTGGACAGCTGTTATGAAACCAAGGAACACTTTGATTGTGCATTTTGTGGCTACACCGTTCATTAACCTTGCAATTTTTAGTGCTTAGTGCTTTTCAACTGCTTCTGTATATTTTGACCATGATGTTTTGGAATCTGATTTGAGGCCACCTCATTCTCCTTCAGGAGACTGATATATTCAGGGTAGCATCTACCGTACCTTGCGTAAAAAACCAAGAACAGAATAACTTCCCATAAAAGAAAGGACAATATTTGTTTCTGTCTAAATGTAGCATTTGGGGTGCAGGGAATTCATTTGCCTAGCCCAGACATCCCCAAACTGCGGCCCTCCAGATGTTTTGGCCTACAACTCCCATGATCCCTAGCTAAGAAGACCAGTGGTCAGGGATGATGGGAATTGCAGTCCAAAACATCTGGAGGGCCGAAGTTTGGGGATGTCTGGCCTAACCTTTTAACATAAGGGTGGGGAACAAACCAGCTGGGGTTAGTATCCTGTGAGCACTTACCTGGGAATTTGACCTGTTGAACACAGTGGGACTTCCAAGTAAAGAGGCATAATACTGTGCTGCAAATTGATACCTTGCCATAATATTTGCAAAAATGTTTCATAGATGTTGATAAAAGGGAAGGAGAATTTCCACTGCACCTTTTAAGAACTCTTCAAGGGGTTATGCCTTGGTCTTCTGCAGCAGGACACTAGCACTATGTTAGTTGTACAGTCATACCTTGGAAGTCAAACAGAATCCGTTCCGGAAGCCGGTTCAACTTCCAAAACGTTCCAAAACCAAAGCGCAGCTTCTGATAGGCTGCAGGAAACAGTCACTTCCGGATTGGCAATGTTTGGGAGCCAAAACGTTCAGGAACTAAGCTGTTTGACTTTCCAAGGTACGACTGTACTCTTGTACTATTCCAGAGCAATGGAGCAGCTATCTTCGGAAATACTTTCAACGTTTGTGCATGGGGAGCATGTAATGATGTAATGCGCCCCAGTTCAGGTTTATGGGATGGCATCTGGTCAGACATGCGCTGGTATAGGTGCCATAACTTCTGCAGCACGTTAAGATATCTGGCTGGCACATACCCACCAATGTGACTCTGCAGAGACACAAGGGGGAAAGGCCTTTACTTGGTACAGATGTAAATGGATCTGGTTGCTATATAACATTAAGCCAGTGTCTTCTGAAAAGCTGGGGGCTATGTCTCTACAAACAGTGCCAGCACCTCTAAGATACGCCTGCTGGGCAGAGTGAAAATACAAGTCCTAACAAGGGTGTCACAGCACACATCAAGAGGAATCACCCCCTTCTCTTCCATTGGATTCGATTGGCAGGATTAAAAATCAGGGAGAGGCTGAACTTTATCTGTTGGTCAGATCAGCTGTAGAGAGTCTTGCTGTGGTGCGATAGTAAACATTGTCAGAGAAAATCTGCCAAGAAAGGAGGTGAACAGGCATGATGTAATCGGGTGGTGGTAGTGATAAATGCAAGGTTATGGAAGGCTTTAACAAACGGCTATCTATAAAAAGGCACAGTAATGAAAACCACATTAAAAGCTGGAGTTGCTATGTGGTTTCACACCGATCCAATTTAGTCCAGGGGTCTGTGCTCTTACGGTGGCCTATGACTATTGCTCCGTTATGAGCCGGCACCAATACTAACATAATTGGGTCACAAGTACTACAGTGACAATGTCAGCATTAAAAATACAGCTCTGATTTGAACCAGGTGGCGCTGTGCATTAAACCACAGAGCCTAGGGCTTGCTGATCAGAAGGTCGGCGGTTCGAATCCCTGCGACGGGATCAGCTCCCGTTGTTCGGTCCCAGCTCCTGCCAACCTAGCAGTTTGAAAGCACATCAAAATGCAAGTAGATAAATAGGAACCGCTATAGCGGGAAGGTAAACGGCGTTTCCATGTGCTGCTCTGGTTCACCAGAAGCGGCTTTGTCATGCTGGCCACATGGCCTGGAAGCTGTACGCCGGCTCCCTCGGCCAATAATGCGAGATGAGCGCGCAACCCCAGAGTCGGTCACGACTGGACCTAATGGTCAGGGGTCCCTTTACCTTTATCTTTGATCCAGCAGAGATCTCCATCAACAGAACAGAGGGGTGGGCTCTTTTTTGCAATCTTGAACATTGCCAAATGCACCAGTTACTGCCATGAATGGTTGTTCTGTTCTTTGGGTGATCCCTCAAGTGTCACAAGGTGTGATACGGATTTGTGGCATTCGTTATTAGGATAAAAGCTAAACGTGAACTAGCATGTCAAGCCACTAAGTGATAGAGCCTAATTATGCAGACCACACTTCCTCCTCGGAAGCCTGCACATGCCCAGGTTGTAGAACTCGTTTGCTACCTGCTTTCGATCGAGTTATAGCAAAAGAACAGTGACTGTCCACCACACAAAATTATATGAATTAAGAGGATTGACATGAGTTTTTGCCATCTTGCGAAGGGGAGATCTCAGGACTGCTCGTGAAGAGGCAGAAGTAATAATTCCTTTAAAAAAAGGGGGGTTTAATATTAGAGAACAGTTTTCACTTGTGCTCCATCAAGCATGGAGACGGTGAGTTAGTGCGTATATAAAACCAAATTACATCTTAATGCTGAAAGACAGCTTCTCTGCATCTGCTTCCAGGGAGAACCTCCCAAGTCGCTTCAAATTCAAGGAGTACTGCCCACTGGTGTTCCGAAATCTCCGCGAAAGGTTTGCGATTGACGATCAAGATTATCAGGTACGGAGCTTGGTGGCAGCACTTCAAGCAGTTGGATGAGTAGAAACAAGAGGTTGCAATATGTTGGGAGTGGTTTTTGCAAAGGTGGTGTTTTTTTGGGGGGGGGTTGTTCAGGGGATTGGGGTTTGCTTGCAGGGTGATGCCACTGGGGAAGTCCTTGCAGGAGGAAGCTTGCTTAACTGAAAGTAAGACAGATCTAGAGTGAAGGGTGCAGGATGAGCCAAGGGCGAAAGAGTAGTCCTTGGGGCCAAGATAGGAACTAGCAGAGTTACTTTGTGTGGGGATGAGATTGGGAAGTGGGGAGGTTCAAGGAGGAGGAGGAAGAGGAAGATAGCAATAGCTGACTGTGCAAGCAATGGAAAGGAAAGCCTGCAGTACTGTGGCAAATTCAGAAGTGCAGAGCCCCTTTATGATAACCACTGCCACGCCTCTTCTGAGATTATATACAACTTTCTAATATTGTACAATACTCTTAAAATTATACAATAATAGTAATTAAGGACGCTGTGCAATGATTGGTGCAGATCTCTGTGTGTTTCCTTTCGGCTAAATCTACTGTTTTCTGCGCACGTACATGGGCAATTGATTTAGAGTACTTATTTTGGAGTGACTTAAATTGTGTTTTCTGTGATATCCCATTGTCTGCAACAGAGCTCATACACCGTTCTCTTGAAATGGAATCACCTTGTGTTTTCGGTGCCCCTAAATGCTTGGGCTTGGGGCATACAGGGGCTATAAATCTCCCCTTTTGTGCTGTCCGGGTGGCTCTCTAAGACATCAGAGACAGGGGCCCTGCTGCAGAAATGCTAGCAGGTCTTTGGCCCCCCTGTCCCTGTCCCCATGACCACTACACCGCTAGACACAGTGAAGATCTGTAGTAGATGTGCAGCCCAAAACTGGCATAGTGCAAAGTGCCAGCCTCTTCCCGGAAAGGCTGGTGTTTGAGTGTGTTTTCAGGGGCAAAGGTCTGGTCTAGAAATCGATCGCTACTCTGGAATGCAATCCTGGTATATGAGCTGTTATACCAGCTTTTATCAGAAAACAGAAGAGGTTTCTACACCTGCAGCTGTTTCAAGCAGCTTTGGAAATATACTGAATACCCAGAAGGGGTGTGTGTGTGTGTTCATGCATGGTGAGTGAGCTTTCAGTGAACAAAGGGACATGGTGTTTGCTGTCCATGTGCTTCCCTCTGTTCCCTTTCCCCAGTGTACTCTAGGCACCCCTTTGCACACTCCCCACCCCCAAACCTTAGCTCTGTCGGTCATCAGGGAATGGCTTCAAATGCGGAAAGCAAATAGGACTGCTAAAACTAGATCGAGGTATAATTAGAGAACTGATTCCGAAGAGTTAGCTACTTCGATATTTTATTGCTAACCTTTCCCCTTGGCTGAGCAGTTAGAATATTCATAAACATTCCATCCAGTGATTAGTGGGGTTTCCTAAGGGGCAGCCATTTTTGGATGTTCAAAATGCATTGGTTACCTTTTAAAGTCAGCAGCAACAAACAGACAGCAACTCTTGGTTTCAATTGCAAAAAAAAAAAGTTTAAAAATGGGATGATTGCAATGCCAAGGATCTGAAAGATGAGGGACGTAGTGTTTTGCTTTGTTCACAGTGCTCTATGTTAAGGGGAGCGGGTGGCGCTGAAGGTCTGTGGTGCGAATCCTCACAGCGGGGTGAGCTCCCGTTGCTCTGTCCCAGCTCCTGCCAACCTAGCAGTTCGAAAGCACACCTGTGCAAGTAGATAAATAGGTACTGCTGCGGCGGGAAGGTAAACGGCGTTTCCGTGTGCTCTGGTTTCCGTCACAGTTTTCCGTTGCACCAGAAGTGGTTTAGTCATGCTGGCCACATGACCTGGAATACTGTCTGTGGACAAACGCCGGCTCCCTCAGTGAGATGAGCGTCGCAACCCCATAGGCGCCTTTGACTGGACTTAACCGTCCAGGGGTCCTTTACATTGACCTTTTACCTATATTAAAGTTCAGGCATGCCAACGTAATGGAGTTCTGTCGTGCACAAGGCCCTGCACCCTACTGGCATGGCACGATGTGCTTCTGATGCAGCCTTCAATGTGCTTCTTACTCCTGCATCAAGTGAGGTTCAACTTTCACAGGGCTGGTCTGAAGAGGCGGCTGGGGCATCTCCTACTTGCTCTTCTGTTTTCCTCTTTGTAGAATTCCGTGACACGGAGCGCCCCGGTGTACAGTGACTGCCACGGCCGTTGCGGAG
The DNA here is from genome assembly GCF_965207765.1 of Zootoca vivipara. Lineage (NCBI taxonomy): Eukaryota > Metazoa > Chordata > Lepidosauria > Squamata > Lacertidae > Zootoca > Zootoca vivipara. Next base: position 12,089,693 of record NC_142595.1, on the reverse strand, counting down.
TCCGTTTCCTCACCACCTACGACCGGCGGTTTGTCATCAAGGCGGTGTCGAGTGAAGATGTCGCAGAGATGCACAACATCCTGAAGAAGTACCACCAAGTAAGGGAGCACTAACTTAGCATGACTGGGAAGCGCTATTTCTGTTGATGCCTGTATTCTGGGTCATTTCTATGGGAGCTTCCTGCCCTCCCAGCATTGGCCAAGAAAGCAGTTCTGATTATCTGCTTTGCTAGGTTCCCACAGTAGAGGCAGGTTGTTCTCCTCAGTCCCACTGCAGTCTAAATTGACATTTCTGGTACTGAATTGAACTAGTTCCTACTCTGGTTTTCCAATGCAGGGTAAGCAAGGCTTTCACCATGGAAACCCAAATCTGTACTAGAGAATGTATCCCTGAGTGTACGACAGTTCGAGGAGGAGAAATCAATAATAATAATAATAATCACTTTTCTTTAATAACAACTACTGCGGTACTACTACAACTTCGTGGGGTCACGAAGAGTTGGACACGACTAAACAACAACAACTACAACTTTGGGCGACTCCCAACAGAATATTAAAAACCTGATAAACCATCAAACATTAAAAACTTCCCTAAACAGGGCTGCCTTCAGATGTCTTCTAAAAGTCAGATAGTTGTTTATTTCCTTGACATCTGATGGGAGGGCGTTCCACAGGCCAAGTGTCACCACCGACTAGGCCCTCTGCCTGGTTCCCTGTAAGCTCACTTCTCGCAGTGAGGGAACCACCAGAAGGCCCTTGGTGCTGGACCTCAGTGTCCAGGCTGAACGATGGGGGTGGAGACGCTCCTTCAGGTATACTGGGCCGAGGCCGTTTAGGGCTTCAAAGGTCAGCACCAACACTTTGAATTGTGCTCGGAAACATACTGGGAGCCAATGTAGGTCTTTCAGGACCGGTGTTATGTGGTCTCGGCGGCTGCTCCCAGTCACCAGTCTAGCTTCCGCATTCTGGATTAGTTCTAGTTTCCGGGTCACCTTCAAAGGTTTCTTTTACAGTGGTGCCTCAACTTACAAATTTAATCCGTTCCAAAGGCACCTTCGTGGGTCGAAAAATTCGTAAGTTGAAAAGCGCCATTGGAAACACGATTCCCCACAGGAATGCATTGGAAACGGAAAAATTCGTAAGCCAAAGCAACCCCATCTAAAAATTCATAAGTTGAAAAAACCCTATCTAAAACCGCTGTGGGTTTCCGTTCGGATGTCGAGAAATTCGTAAGCGTGCGGCCATTTTCCCCATTCGTAAGTCGAAAAATTCGGTTGTCGAGTCGTTCGTAAGTTGAGGTACCACTGTATCTAAAAAGAAATAATCCTTTCGGGTTCCAAACTCTTATTGTGAAATGTTTCCTCTTTTTTTGTATGTTGGTAAGTGTCTCAAATATACTTGCAAGATTTGTCCCTTTTGATCAAGCTGTGCTGAAAATCTGTGGCCTGATGCTGACGGACTCCTTGTTCTCTTCTTCTCTGCCTCCCCCCGTCTTTAGTTCATTGTGGAATGTCATGGAAATACACTTCTCCCCCAGTTCCTTGGTATGTACAGGCTCACTGTAGACGGCGTGGAAACATACATGGTGGTCACCAGGAACGTGTTCAGCCACCGGCTGACAGTGCATCGGAAATACGATCTCAAGGTGAGGGACATTATAATACAAGCCATCTTGCATGGAGCCACATTCTGCTCATCTGACCACATGAGAAGAACAGGATGTTTGGCCACATGAGCTTGATCCAGTATGCTGTTAATACATTTTATTACATTCCAACTTCTTTCCTGCAGTGGAAAGCCTGACAGTTTTCTTCCTGAGGAGATGGACATTGGTGATGTTTTGATTATTTTACTGTATACCACACGAGAGAGAGCATAGTTAGAAATGCTCAAATAAACAAACTGGAGGGGGAGGAGGGGGAAAGTGGCTTTCAGATATTTCACAGGTTACCCGCTTGCATGTGGATCCTGTCTCTCGCCATGGGAGTGTGGCATCCTGAGAATCTCAGCTTTCGGGGGTTTGGCTGTTGGGTAGTTTTGTACAATTGCATCTGGTGTGCCAGAAGTGCTTTCCAGACACCGCATGGTAGAGGTTATTGGGGACCGCTTGAGGGAACCGGATATTAACGCTGCAGTGTTATTGTGCTCTGGCTCTCTTAGGAATTTCTACATTAGCCTTCTGGGGCCCCTCTGGGCAGTGTGAGAGAGTCTCCTGACCGATGCATAGAATATCTGCCTGCATAGAATTGCTACATGTGTTATGCACGTGGTAGCCAGAAGTTAAATATTTGTGTACTAAGTTCCTGCACTTGTGTGTCACATGTGCAACCATCTTTCACATAGCCCCCCCCAAAAAAAACTTTTAAGCAATCTTAAAATCCGAATTTTCATGTATACTGTGGGTTTGCTTTTTTTGTTGTTATTAATGCTGTGAATTTGGATTTAAGTCTCTCTGTCTCTCACTGCTGGAAATCTCCAAAAAGGCGCTCGGCTATCTAAGGTTCAACATTGCAGGCTACCTTTTCTTTAAATGCTAAGTTCATTGGCTCTAAAATAGGTCTCCACCCCTTTTCTTTCCAGGGTTCAACGGTAGCAAGGGAAGCCAGCGACAAGGAAAAGGTAAGAGTAACGGTCGGGGAAGGCATTCTGAATAAATCTACAAATGTTGTTGCTGTCACTATCATTCTGGTAGGCTTATAGGAAAAGGGAAGCAGTTCTCCCTTAGCTTTAGAAGTGTGTGCTGGGTGTTGGAGAGGTGACTGAATAGCTATAGAGCTTCATCTCCCCATTTAACTCATAACTTTGCTTGCCAATGTTAGAGAGAGCAGGGAGCAACAGTGGCCCCTGCCTCTCTTGGTGTTTCATTCTGTTGATTTTAAATAAAAGAGTGAGAGACAGAAATGGGTATAGCAGAGAGAGAAAGAAGGAGAAAAGGGGAAAGGGGGATATATAGCACAGAGAAAAATGGATGAGAGGGAGGGACGGGATGCTCCCATCTTTGGCTGTGGTCCCACCCACTGTTACCATGTGGTCCCTGCTGGATTCCTCCTTAGGATATGCAGCCCTCGACAGTGGGGAAAAAGGCGGCTTAGCCCTCTGTTAATCACCAGACTAGCCAACTAATATTTCAGCTCGTTTAATAAGTGAGGACCCCTTTTGATGGGTGTCAGAGAAAAGGGCACCCTAGTTTGGTTATCGAGGCTGTTCAGCGCGGGTTTCCTGGTAATCGTGATTGCTGGATATACAGTGGTACCTCGGTTTAAGTACACAATTGGTTCCGGAAGTCTGTACTTAACCTGAAGCGAACTTTCCCATTGAAAGTAATGGAAAGTGGATTAATCCGTTCCCGACGGGTCCGCGGAGTACTTAAACTGAAAGTACTCAAACGGAAGCATACTTAAACCGAGGTATGACTGTATGTGGACTGTGCAGCTGGTACGCTTCTAGAAAGTTGCTCCTCCCCAAACCAGAGGATCTGATCCAGTTTGGCTGGACTTGAGAGACTTGTTTGAGCCATAGGATTCAGCGGGGGGTGGGGGGGAGTAAGTGAGCACAGTGGGTCAGGTGGAGATCTCCAGTAACTGGATAGTCCAATGGGCAGCTGGTTGCCTGCCCCGCCTGTCCAGGCCTTTCAAACTGTGTGTGTGTATATCTCATCCAGGATTATTATTCTTTGTAATTATAAGCAAACATAACGGCAATTCCTATGGCTTCCCTTCCACCTCCCAAATTATTCTAGATATATGTTTGTCTCTAGTGGGCGGGGTAGGTGGGTGTCTTAAACGGCTTCCTTCATGTTAGAAACGAGAATCTTATCAAATACCTGAAATGATTTCTTTTTTAAAATGCAATGTTTTATTTTTTCCATTTGGTTATTTAAGAAGTATTTTAATTCTCCTCCCTCATTCTGTCCTGTTTTTCGTACTAATCCGGAAAAGCCAGATGGCTTTTCTCCTATTTTAGGGATTGCCAGTTGATTAGATATTTAGATTACCGAATATTTTTAACCTGGCGGGAGTATAAACCTTTCAAACTGTGCATCAGAGCCCTAAAAAAGTCGTACCAAAATGACTTTTGGGACCGGCCTTTTCTGCTGCTCATACCCATCGTATTGGTGGTACGTCCAAAAGAGTGCCTAAGAATCCAGAAGTGTTTTTTTTGGATTTCGATTCTCAGTTGGTTTTGAAAATCAAACTTTTGTGATTGCAGGTTATTGAAAATGGCACTTACCCTGCCAAATAAGCAGTAGCCCCAGAAGACCACAAGCCAGTGCAGTGGGGAGAAGTCTTTTCACTCACACATAAGGAAGTTGCGGAAGAAATAAAATGGCAAAAGTCCCATTTGGCTATAGTTGTTAGCGTACCTGCTGACTTTTGAAAAATGCAGAAGAGGAAGATCTAGGCTTCCGCCCATGATCTTGAGGCCCTCGTCACCGCTAGTACTTGAGCCCACCATAGATACAATATTCATGTTTGGTGAATATTGGTGATGAAGATTCAGATGAAGAGATATATGTGAGTAAGAGAGTCAAATGGGTCACATTCCTCAGTCTGTACCAAGAGCAATTAAGATGCTCCATATAAGGCCGTAGGATTTTGATATTCTGCTTTGTGCAGATTTTGACCTAAGAATTCTGAACAGCTGAGCCCATTTAGCTGTTCCTAATATCTGATCGCCAGGCGCCTAGACAGATAACTCCAGGAAACTCCCAAGCAGAGCATGTTCCCTTTTTCCTTGTCTCCAAAATCGGATGATCCAAGAGCTTTGTCCCTAAACAGAAAAGTTCTGTTTCTGGCTAGCGTTTTTGGCTAGCCAGAATTTTGTAGACAGGCCCCTTTGACCCGTACGCAAGGCTACACTGTCATTCTTGAGATGGGTGAGAGAGAACTGCACCCGGGACTCGTAAGTGTGGCAGCACTGTGGCCTTTTATAGTCCCAACAAACCAGAGGAAACCAAAAATTTTCCCAGGGTTGGAGAAGTCACCCTGCAGCCTCAGAAGACATCACAGCTCTTGGTGCCTTTCAGTCTGCTGCCAGAAGAGTTGTGCCATAGAGAGAGCATTGTTCTGGGTGTTTGAGCTTTAGCCCCCAGTAACCTCCGGCCGATAATTCCCGTTGTATATATTTCATCCCCTCCCTAAACACTTCCAGCATCGAATTTGCCTTTCCTATAACCTCAGAGAGCTGACATTTTTCCGTGAGCATCCTGTTATGACCAAAGCCTCTTTCCTGGACCTCTTTGGATCTCATCCAGCCTCGACGTGAAATTGAGGGTTGGTTTTTTTGCACTTATTCCAGTTCCATCTTCTCTCTAGGCCAAGGACCTGCCGACCTTCAAGGACAACGACTTTCTGAACGAAGGCCAAAAGCTCCACGTTGGAGAGGAAAGCAAAAAGAACTTCTTGGAGAAGTTGAAGCGAGACGTCGAGGTAGGGTTTGCTTGAGCGGAAATGCGAATGAGCGGAAAGCTTGTCCACAAACCTGGATAGGATAGGTGGGGGATCTTTGCAGACTCATTTCACCCCTGTAAGTTAGAATGCTTGTGGACATGATTTGAAATATGTTTGAATTAGAGCTTTGTGTGAGCCAAAGTGCCCACTCACACAGGGTTTGGCGCTCAGGTGGACAAGTGCCTTTGGCCGGGGATTAATTGGCGGCAGGATGACTGAAAGCCAGTAGTCAGGAGCACAGAAGGTGGATGCAGTGGTCTCCATCAAGGACAAATAGCCCGGGCTGGACAAACGCAGGAGTTTTGTATCAGCCAGTCAGTGGTGCTGGATTGGTTATCTGGTGTCACCTGACTTCTTCAATAGGAGTATAGCATCTAGATCAAGGGAAGTAATAGTACCACTGTATTCTGCTCTGGTCAGACCTCACCTGGAGTACTGTGTCCAGTTCTGGGCACCACAGTTCAAGAAGGATACTGACAAGCTGGAACGTGTCCAGAAGAGGGCAACCAAAATGGTCAAAGGTCTGGAAACGATGCCTTATGAGGAACGGCTTAGGGAGCTGGGCAGGTTTAGCCTGGAGAAGAGAAGGTTAAGGGGTGATATGATAGCCATGTTCAAATATATAAAAGGATGTCATATAGAGGAGGGAGAAAGGTTGTTTTCTGCTGCTCCAGAGAAGCGAACACAGAGCAATGGATTCAAACTACAAGAAAGAAGATTCCACCTAAACATTAGGAAGAACTTCCTGACAGTAAGAGCTGTTCGGCAGTGGAATTTGCTGCCAAGGAGTGTGGTGGAGTCTCCTTCTTTGGAGGTCTTTAAGCAGAGGCTTGACAGGCATATGTCAAGAATGCTTTGATGGTGTTTCCTGCTCGGCAGGGGGTTGGACTGGATGGCCCTTGTGGTCTCTTCCAACTCTATGATTCCCAGACTTAAGAGGATTGTGGGCTGTTGTGCGACTGTTCCAGCCAGAACCGTGTGCAGTCCTGACCAGGTGGCAACAATAACTCTGTTTTTGATGCACGGGGGGCTCCCGGTTTGATCCTGGCAGCTCCCGAGGGCATGATTCTCTGCCTCTTTCCTGTCAGCCTCCTCTGGGTTCAAATAACTGCCCTTTCTCTGCACTCCCGGTAGGATTGGGCCCATGCAAAAACGCAGCACAATTTCCTGACCTCAAAGAGGAGGAGCCCAGCCTCTCCTCTGAGTTTGCCTCCTTCCAAACAGGAAGCATTCCCAGGGCAAACACTTGCACAGAAAAACTGGGTGTGTGGAGGCAATTTCCACCCTGGAAGTATATATTTTGAGGGTGTGTGAACGAAGTGTGCCTCCACTTCCAGAATAAAGTTTGCGTTTGTCATTAGCTGGTATGGAGAATGGGGGCTTTTGGAGCGAAAGGGTGAATTTGGTAGATATGTTCTGAATTGATTCTAGAGAGTGAAAACAGGGCTGAAGGAAGGATTAGGAAGAAGGGAAATGTATAGGAGTATACAGGAGTCCAGGGTAAGATGACTAGAGTCTTGAACCTGATGCAGGAAGTTTGAGAGGGATCAGAGCTTGAGATCAGAGCAGCCAGAGACTGAGAGAGAGAGAGAATGTCTTTCTGTTGGCTTCTAGTTTCTCGCTCAGCTGAAGATAATGGATTACAGTTTGCTGGTGGGGATTCACGACGTGGACCGTGCTGAGCAAGAAGAGATGGAAGTGGAGGACCGGGCAGAAGACGAAGAATGCGAGAATGACGGCCTTGGTGGGAACCCCATCGGCTCTTACGGGACCCCGCCTGACAGTCCTGGCAACCTTCTCAACTTCCCCCGGTTTTTTGGGCCGGGGGAGTTTGATCCCTCCGTGGATGTCTACGCTATGAAAAGCCATGAAAGTGAGTGTTTGGGTTCGGGGTGGGCGAATAGTGTGGAAAGGAGGAGATGGGAAGCCCAGTCTAAAGTCCTCTGGATGGAAGCCAGGGTGTTGTGTTGATAGGTTCCCGAACCACAGGCATTTTGTAACAAAATTGTGGCTGGCTAGCCTGAATGAAATTAAAATAATCTGAAATACCTCTTGCAGTGTTTCTCAAACTTGGGTCCCCAGCTGTTCTCGGACTACAACTCCCATCATCCCTGATCACTGGTCCTGCCAACTAGGGATGATGGGAGTTGTAGTCCAACAACAGCTGGGGACCCAAGTTTGAGAAGCATCTCTCTTGGGTATCCCGAGATCCTTGTCTCCCTGAACCACCCCCCCCAACCACCAAAGCTCCCTTGCCTGCCCACTCTTTTCATCCCAGTGCATGACAGCTTGCACCAAACCTTAGTTGTGCACACATTGCCCTCTTAAAACATAGTGAGATAATTTTCCCCCATTGCATTTCATATCACATTTGCACATCATTGTACGCATCGGTACAGTTCGGCGCATTTCCAAGTTGCCTGCTGTTTGTCCACACCAGTGGGTGGAGAGGACACATGGATGCCTTCCAATGGAACACGTTTGCAAATCAGATTGAAACTGGTTCCAGGGCGACATGCATCGGAATATAGTATTTCTCAGAAAACTGCAGGATAGATATAGATTGTGGCTAACATCATCATCATCATCATCATTTATTATTATTTATGCCCCGCCCATCTGGCTGGATTTCCCCAGCCACTATGGGCAGCTCCCAACAGAATATTAAAAACACGATAAAACGACAAACATTAAAAACTTTCCTAAACAGGACTGCCTTCAGATGTCTTCTAAAAGTCAGATAGTTTTTTATCTCCTTGACATCTAATGGGAGGGTGTTCCACAGGGCGGGCGCCACTACCAAGAAGGCCCTCTGCCTGGTTCCCTGCAACCTCACTTTTTGCAGTGAGGGAACTGCCAGAAGGTCCTCGGAGCTGGACCTCAGTGTCTGGGTTGAATGATGTGGGTGGGGACGCTCCTTCAGGTATACTGGGCCAAGGCCATTGAGGGCTTTAAAGGTCAGCACCAGCCCTTTGAATTGTGCTCAGAAGCGTACTGGGAGCCAGGTAGGTCTTTTAGGTTATATGGTCTTGGCGGCTGCTCCCAGTCACCAGTCGAGCTGTCTCATTCTGGATTAGTTGTATTTTCAGAGACACCTTCATTTTTTTAATAAACATTTTTATTAGATTTTCCAATTTAAACATCTAATCCATTTTCAAATTACAGCCATACCTCGACATCCGAACGCTTCGACTTCCGAAGGTTTCGACTTCCGAAGTCGACAACCCCCAGAAGTCTTTTGTTCTGCGCCTGCGCAGAGCGGCGCGCGCGGTTGGTGCATGCGCAGAAGTGCGAAATCGTGCTTCGCGCATGCGCCGTAGCGGCGCTTCAACATCAGAAAACCTCGACTTACGAAGATGGCCGCGGAACGGATCATCTTCGTAAGTCGAGGTACCACTGTATACAAATTATACAAATATCAATTAAACAATTAATCCAAATCTTCTGCCGAATTATACAAATTTAAATTTCACTTCCCATACTTCCGACTCAGAAAGCCTAGTCCTCTTATATTCACTGCTTTCTAATCAATCAAGTCCAGATCTTATCCAATAGTCTATTAAAATCCTTTCAGAGTCACCTTCAAAGGTAGCCCCGCATAGAGCGCATTGCAGTAGTCCAAGCGGGAGATAACCAGAGCATGCACCACTCTGGCGAGACAGTGCGCAGGCAGGTAAGGTCTCAGCCGGCGTACCATCATGTGGACATGTCTTCACAAACCAGTGGTGGGAGTGCACTGGATAGGAAGCAAATTTTATGTGTATGTGTGCACATAGCCCTGGCCTTCCCCAGCAATGTGCAACCACAGCAGGGAGCATTGGGTCTGTTTTGGGGCACACTTGCAGTGCTTATGGATCAATCGTAAGGCCCAGCAGGTCTGGCCAGTGTCCTGTGGGCTAGACTGTTTCCCAGAATCCTTTGAAATGCACACAGGTTTCTGTTTCTTAAGGCTTCCCTAAAAGTTGGGAAATCACTAATCTTGATAACATGAGAATTCCTTGGAGAGAACTCCTGTCTCTTAACAGCTGTTGGTCTTTGCTAGGTGTGTCTGAGCGATGCTTGCTTTTCATTTATTTATTATTGTGGTTCTTTCCCTTGCTTGTTGAAAGCCAGGGGGGCTGGTGCATTGGCAGTGGGAAGGCCCTTTTGGGGGGGGGCGAGAATCAAAACATAACTACCAATCAGGCATAATGAAGCCAATTGGAGAGGTGCTCTGCAGATGCTCAGAGCAGATGCTGACTTCTGGTCATGCTCTGCCACATTGAGATTGTCAGCGAGATACTACGGTCGCCACCCCCTCTGCATCTGTTGGGCTGGAACGGTGGCCTCAACTCACAGATCTAGCCACAAAAACATTTGGCATACTTGGAACTGTGCTTGCCAGCCAAAGAGTAGGCAGCTTGCCCTAAATATGGCTCTTTGCCTGGATTAACCAGTTTCTCTCTCTCTCTCTCTCTCTCTCTCTCTCTCTCTCTCTCTCTCTCTCTCTCTCTCTCTCTCTCTCTCTCTCTCTCTCTCCCTCTCTTATTGTAATCTAATCAGGTGCCCCTAAAAAGGAGGTCTATTTCATGGCCATTATAGATATCCTCACACCGTATGACACAAAGAAAAAAGCGGCGCACGCTGCCAAAACTGTGAAACACGGGGTAAGACATTCCTTTTGCTCGTTCAGAACCTATTGCTGGAAAGTTTTGTGGAATGCCATTCTAGTGTTAAGCGGGGGGTGGGGGGGCATTTTTCTCCCGTCTTTATCCATTAAACAAGTTGTGTCTGTCATTTAAATTCCACTCAGTATTGATCCAGAGTAGATTCCAGTGTCTAGTTAGCAGGGTAACAACTTAAACACGCTGCAGGATTCCCAAAAATAGACCAGAGGCATTTCATCCAGCAGAGCTTTGCTGCTACGGAAGGCAAATGAGCACAATGGTCACAAATCCAATACATTCAGGATTGGCACTGTCCATAAGAAATCCGGTTGTAGCAGACTTAACTTAAACTTTACAATAACTTGTAATAAGTCTAAACCAGGAGTCGGCAACCTAAGGCCCCATGGGCCAGAAGCGGCCCACAGAGGCCGTTTAACCAGCCCACGAGCCGCCCCCGAACTGAGCCACCGAGTTTGCCCTTTTCGTTTTTCAGTGAACTCTCAAGAGTGCTTCCTTCCTTGCCTGGAATTGGCCTGTTTGCGCCCTGTTAATCAGGGCATGTGTGGCGTTTGGATTTTTCAGACCACAGGGGTTGAAGAAACATCAAGACTAAACGAGTGACGTGTTCAAGAAATGTTTGCTAGCTCTACCACTAACCTTAACTCGTAATGCAGGGGCTGTTGTGCCTGTCTTCTGAGCCCCACCCGTATGTCAAGGCTAATCTCCGTAGGGGAAAGGGTCAGCGTACTGGGACCTTGCGGGCCTTTGTAGGTGTGCCTTTGAGCACCATCTTGGTGACCCATGGCCTGGGCCCCATCTTCCAGCTGAGCATTCATTCTCGCTAGTCTCCCATGGGTATTCCTGCCCAGAGCTCACAGAGTAACTGAACATGCTTGAGGAAGCAAAACTCCAGCTTCTTTCAGTGGGTGATTGATGCAGGTCAGTGGGGGGGGGGAGGCGCGGAATTAGGGGTCAGGCGGAAACATTCCTCTTCCCCCAGATCTTTAGCTAATCATACAATTTATGGCCTTTTAAATTGTGTGTGTGTGTGTGTGTGTGGGTGTGTGGCAGGAGTTACTGTTTTCGTTTGTTACTATGGTGTGTATTTTTGTATTTTTATATTACAAGCCGCCCTGCGATCATCTGATATTGGGCAGTATAGAAATTAAACAAGCAAGCAAGCAAATAAATTGCTAGTCTTCCAGACTCTTATCTTTTAAAAATAATAATAATAATATTTTATCCCTTTTCCCATATAGAAAGTTTCATCTGTAGTCACAGTTATATTCCAGTTCCACAAAACTGGTGACTTCCGGCTTCCAAACTCTCAAAGCGATGCACGTTTGGTGGCAACATAGAATTTGCTATAGCACCAACCTTTGCCTGTGAAGGGGGTTTCATTGCTTTAATCTGTTTGTTTTGTTTTCCAGGCCGGAGCAGAGATTTCCACAGTCAATCCAGAGCAGTATTCGAAACGCTTCAACGAATTTATGTCCAATATCCTGACATAGTTGCCTTCCCATCCTTGGCAAGAAAGCGGAGGGAGAAGACAAAGTGGGGGGTGGGTGCAGGATGCGACTTCTAGAGCAACAGGAATGCACCCCACTTTGCTGGGGTGTGATGTTCAGTGAATGTGCGATAACCGTGTGACCTAGCAGAAAACTAACTCATAGCTGTAGGCGTCCAAATACTCTGCTTGACCTGGTGGAAAAGTGGAGGTTTCTCTCTCTCTCTCTCTCTCTCTCTCTCTCTCTCTCTCTCCCTCCCTCTCTCCCTCTCTCCCTCCCTCCCTCCCTCCCTCTCCCCTCTCTCTCCCCCTCTCTCTCCCCCTCTCTCTCCCCCTCTCTCTTTCTTCCTTTCTCCTTCTCTCTCTCTCTCTCTCTCTCTCTCTCTCTCTCTCTCTTTCTTTGGTTGCGAAAAAAATCCAAACATAAACCTGAGGAATTATCTTTGAAGAGTATCACAGTCTCCTGAAGGTCAGACGCAAATGTGAATAAATAGCAGAACTCAACAGACCATTGTCCCTTCGATTGGACCTGCTGTTCTTCACTCCCAGCGAGGAGAAAAACAAACCCCTTGTTGCTTCTTTCTCTAAGAACTGGACGGGAATAACCGTTTGCCGTTTGGAGGGGAAACTGTTACAGCGATGTGCAAAAGCCATTTTAAGTCAATTGAAACGGAGGCTTTCCCCTTTGGGCTACATTTCCCCATTATTATTATTATTTTGCACCAATGTTCATTTCAAAAGAGATGGGGGGTGGAATATGATGACAAGTTGGCTGCTTAAAAATTCATGCAAGTCAAAGGGAGGAAAGCAGTTACAGAAGAATTCTTACGCCTGTCATTCTGGACCACGACAAAGGCCCTTGGCGAAGAGACTGACTCTGAAGTGGGTGTGGCAACATTAAATCATTCTCTGGACCGAGTTGGAAAGACATTTCTTTTGGAGCACCTGGACTCAGTTGCCTCTGTAACATAACTGATGTTCTGCCAGTGTTAAGCTAATCATGGTTCAGCCAACCTTTTTAACCCTGGATCTGGTTGCGAATCCCATAAGACGGTGCTTGCCGTGAAAAGGCCGCCACTTTTTAAAGCAACGTATTGTGATGTGAATCAGTGTGTTGGAAATCTGTCTCCCTGGAGTTTTGGGTAGTTCCACTTTGGGAAGAACCCGATCCTAGAACTTTGGGGGGAAAAAACATTATAAATCGATGCAGCTGACTGTTCCATAACCACTAAGTCTGTGTGCTAGGACAGAACGTTGGAATAATTTGTGCTAGGTTGGTTTTCTTCAAGAAAGCAAACTGTGCTTGCCCCATTTGAATTGCAACTTTTTCTCCCCTTATGGCTGCAGACAGTAACATTGGATTGAACAGCCACGCTTGTTGAAACTGCCGAAGATTTGGAATGCAACGCATTGATTCCATGTTTTAAATCTTATGTGGGGTGGGGTGGGTTGTTTGCGGGTTGTTTTCTTTTTTAAGATGGATATAACAGTTTTTGAGCCGTCACCTTGCAATCAAGACACTTTGCTTACTCTGCCTTGAAACTGTTTCTCACATAGGCCTTTCTTACCCTGAATGTGGTTGTTGGGAAGTTTTGTGTCTTGTGCTGTGTAGTATAGTTCTTGATTTGTGGATTCTGTCTTGTTGAGAATGTGGTGAATGTTTTCTTTCCTTCTTTCCCCGTTCCCTTGTAGTATATGCCCCTTCTTCTCTGACGGGATCGCCCCCTCGCCCGATTATAAAAAGAAAAGTGATTCCACAATTGTAAAGACATAGAAAGTTTTGCAAAACTTGAAAATCGTGGAGTATGCTGTAAATAGACTGAGGTTTCCGAAAAGCCTAAATGAAACCTTCCATTAGGAATAGGATAAGAAAGTCCCTCCTCTTCTCACTTGTGACTTTTAATTTCTCAGATCAGCTGCAATCCGTCTGCTGTGTTTTAAGCATCCAGGGGGCAGGTCTACACTTGCCATTTATAATGTTAAAAATGTGTTATGAAAATGTGACACCAGAGGGCGCTGCAGAGCAGCACCCCACCGGCAATGGGAAACTGCCATTAAGAGTTATAGAATGTTTTATTTAAAGGAGATCAGTGTAGATCCAGCCCAGCTGACTACACCGTAAACTGGTTGTGAATATGTGAGCATATTTTTCAGAGTGGGAATGTGGATGTCGGCAGGTTGCAAATGCTTTGAAAGGTCACCTTTCTTCTCCAGAAGCATGCACTCGAAACCCATTGTGAAATAAGAGCGTACGGCCTGCCTTTGGCCTGGGGAAAATCTCCACTCTTGGATCCATTTCTTTGGTGCTTGCTTCTCAAGTTCTTACTTTCCGCCATACTTTCCGCCAAGTTGTCATTAAAAATACACAAGCATCCGCGCCAAATACTGGTGACGATATTCCTACCAACGTCCGTCCTTTTTGAAGCTTGGCAGTACAGTACAGTGGGGTGGGGGATACATTTCCTGGTCATGCTGGGACCCAATCAAAAGGCCCATCTAGCCCAGCTTCCTGTTTCTCACAGTGGCCAACCAAATGCTCCTGGGAAGCCTGGCAGGAGGACACGAGCACAGCAGCCCTCTCTTGCTTGTGTGCCCCAGCAACAGGCACCCGGAGGCTTGCTACCTCTGATAACCAGAGGCCATATTTAGCCCACCATGGGCTAAATATTCAGTCTATCCAACTCAATCGGTGTACAGAAGCTGGCCCCCACACGCATCGAATGACCGTCCTGGGAGCTCAAGGCACAGACCCTAAACTTTTTGAAGTATCTGTGGCCCACTCTATCCTGCTGCCCTTGTCTCTTCCCATTGCATTCCCAGTGACCCCCTCTCTCCTGCCTCTGCCCCCCTGAAAATCCCTTGCTCTCAGACATTTTTGTCAGTTCTGTTCTCGATCTACTTTGCTTGAAGCTCCCTCCTTCAACACATCCTGGCCAGAACCACCTCTCTTTCTCTTTTTCCCAGTCTCCTCCTTCAGAAGCCAATTCTTCCATGACGCTTTTGGCTTGATAAACCCCTTCGTTCTCTTGTAAAAGGGGAGGAACGCGACCCATGGATATGGGTTGTTTCCGCCCATCTCTCCGCTGGCAAAAAGCAAGATCTTTCCGACAATACACCCTTGGGGGCTGAGACAAGCCCCTCCGGTTCATCCCTAGCCCAGCTAAAGCCTGAGTAACATAATCGTTTCCAATTTTGCTAGCCTTATTTTCTCCCTGCAGTCATCCTTTTGATTGTATGCCCTGGGGGGCGGGGGGGGGGGCAAGCACTGACATTTCATTTTCCTGTCAAAGCCCATGAGCATTCACATTGCTCTTTAAAATAAGCATGCTGCTCCCATTAGGAGTGAGTGCAGGCAGCCAGTTACCCCTCTAACCATTCAAGCTACCCCAGCTCCTAAGTGTCGTTCACCTGTAGGCAAAACTGCAAGCTGTTTATCGGATAGCGTTTGGAGACCTAAATATGAGAAGTCTTAAGCCTGGAGACTTTAGCTCCAGGGGGAGGTATGAGCAGGTGCTAGGTGACTTATCCAAGTTTCTCCACTCTGAACCTCTTTGTCCATCCTGCGCCAACCTCTTTGTTTAGACTGTTTACCTTCACTTCTCCTAAATTCGTTTTCTGCTCCATGGCTATGCGGCCCCTGATTTTGGCTTCCTGTCAAAGTCTACCCCCAACGCTCTGCCTCTTCTCCCTAATCGCACCCCATCAGCAAACTCATAGCTCTCATAGCTATAGCCTTCTGCTGTGTCCCTCACCTGGTCCCCTTCAATCTCCCATTTTTGTCTCCTCTGCAAGTCCCACTTCAGCAAAGCTTCTCCCCACTCATTCTCGCCCCCAACTACCAAACCCTACCCTAAGTATGGAGCCTCTGAGCTCTGCTCCCAACCACTGCGTGTAGATGAGGACGCAGTCAGGTCTGCAACACTTCTGCATATTGCACCAGATTAACTATTGGCCATTCAAGCTGAGTCTTTTGGGATAATTCCCGGGCTCAACAGGACGGTTGTGTGGCTGGCCTTGTCTCCTCTCCTGCTAATCTTGGGTTTGATTGAAAGGTCAAGTTGGGTTTTCCCTTCCCCACAAAGCATGCTGAAGGCTCCTTTAGAGCCCTTTACTCTTCCCTTAGATTTGCCTCCCCTCCAATTTAAGAGATGGAAATCTTGAAAATGGGTGAAACCAGGGCAGGAGACATGAGAGGTCCAGCATGCTGGTCTGCTTCTGGCCCTAGAAGTCTGCCCGCTGCCAATCTTCATCTTCCATGCCGGATTTGTATCAAGCATTTCCAAATTCTTCTTCCGATGAATATTGGAAGTATAATATATTATGTGAAATAAGCGGAAAAGTGCGGAGTTAGTTCTAGAATGGCAGGATATTTATTGTTCATGGCAGAATTTGAGTCACCATAGTACAGAACTAGATCTCCTCCCCCTCCATGGAACGTCAGACGAACCTGGCAATTCAGTAAACATGAATTAGGTGTAAAGGATATTCCGATCAAGGCAGTTGCTTCTTTTGGTGCTGTGGAAGTACCCCCTGCCATCATGACTACGATGTGCTGCTGAATTGCAGCTGCTGAACAGCCTTTTATTTCCCCCCCCCTCTAGCTTCTCCCCCACTCCATCAAGAACCATTTGCTTTCCCTCGGATTTTGGGACCTCTGGGTTTCCTTTTCCTCGAGCACCGACATTAAAACTTTCTGCATCCATAACCGTAAGGTGTTGTGGTGTATTTAAGTTTTGTTGTGTAGCCCAAGGTGATGGCACTGATGATGCAACTTTGCATCCACATCAAGGGTGCTGCTTACATTTTCTCTGGAATCGTAACTTTTGCACTTGCCCTGATGTCCTTTTCTAATTGTGAGCTGTTTCCACGAAGGGTGCAGCTTATCTGGGCTGCTGGCTTACTCTTGAACCTAACGGCCACCGGACACTTCTGTTGTCACTGAGCAATTGAACATCACCTGCAGGTTTAGTAGTAGTGATTTATATGGTCATTTCCCCCCAAGATCCTTAAGACAGAGAGAAGTGTGGATAAGTGCAAGGTGGAGAGAAACAACATCTGCTTGCCTGGGCAGAACGCCTTTTTCAAAAGCCAGCATCGGCCATATTCGGTCCACACAAGGAATTGTAAACAGCCAACACTTTTCCCGAGCAAGAGAGGTCAGCTAAGAGCCATCTTTTTAATCTCTCGCACACGTGCACTACAGAAGCAAAGTATTTTCTGGCTCTTGGAGAATGCCTTGGTGGTGCTGTCTCGAAAAAGAGGGCAAAAGACAGCCTAATTGCCATTTCAGTTGGAAGGATCTCTATGTGTTAGTTCTGCTCCTGTGAACAGGCTGTTTCTGTCTGCTCTCTTGCCTTGGGTATATGCTCCCTGGTGATGCCAAAGCCTGAACCCTAAGGGATTAGACATATTTGTTAAGGAATCTTATCGGTGGCTACTAGCTAAATGGTCCTCATAGTTTAAACCTGCATGCTTTGGTCATCACAAAAGGAGAAGATGAGGTCATCTACTCAGGAGAAGAAATTCTTGATGAGAGTTTGTTTCTGTGCAGAGTGAGGGCTTATCCACACTTGACTTCCTTCCTCTCTTTCCAGGCACAGCCCGCACCTTAAAGCTTTATGTCCAAGCGCTTGTTTTTCTTCCAGAGCTTTCTCCATGAAAACCTCCTCTTTAAAGTTCAATCGGAGCAAGCAGCAATCCATAGAAAATCAGAATTAACCTTTGCTCTGATTGAGCACTAAAGAGCGAGAGTTTTTGCGGTGAAATCTTCAGGGCAAAATTAAAAAACAAACAAACGCTCGGACAAGGAACTTTAAACCACCTGGAAATAGCAGGGAATAAAAGGTAAATTGGATAAGCCTGGTGTTTGACAGCCATTATACACATCCATCCCATGCTAACTTTTAATGATTTGATGGGAGGTGGGTTATCTTCAGGCACTTAGCACTTGAAAAAGATACTGTTGTGGGATTTTTAAGGGCTGGTGTTGGCAACCAAGTTTGTTTAATCATGTCTGCCTCCTTCAATTGTAAAAACGGGTTGGGGCGGATCGTAATTGATTATTGCAAAGGTCATGGGTACCACTTTGTGCTCAGTTGTTTCAGCCACACCTTTTCCAGCACATCTGAGCCAGCCTGGCAATGGTTTATGTTCGTACCCCTTGTTCTTAGGCTCCTGTTGTTAAAAACGCACACATGCACACACACTTTGTATGCGAGCGAGACAACCAACAAGCTGCTATGCAGTCTCACTTGGCCCCGAGAATGAAAATTGTAGAGCAAGTCTGCACAGTGTCACCACAGGTAAAAAAAATTAATTGTATGAATTGCAAATGCAGCTCCTGTGTTCCTAGTCAGGGTGAAGGAATCATGAGCCAGTTCTTCTGAGCTACATTTTTTTTTAAGCCTGTTTTTTGCGCTGCATATGCAGTGGACTCAAAGGTGTTTTGAAAGACGTATCCCAAAAGGTTCAAGTAGCCGGTGACAAAAAAAAAGTAAACAAAAAACTATGAGAAAATGCACCCGTTTCAATTTTCACATTTTTTTAAAAAATAGAGATCTAAAGTTCAATGTGCTTATCTGTTTGCTAGAAGAAGTATGAGACACTTAGTGTTTTGAAATGCATGCATGTTAACAAGGTGAAGTCTCCCAGGTGGGACAAACAAAATAAAATTGAAACTTTGTGTACAGTTCTTTTTTTTAAAAAAAATGCATTTCCAAGGCAGGGGGAAACTGGGGAGGTGGGTCTCAAAAGGGAGGCAGGGTGGGAAGAACTCATTTTCACATTGATTCAGCATCACACAGCATCACTTGGCTGCAGGCCAGCAATGGAGAACCTCTATCCTGTTTACCCCAAGCCGCACCCAGGAAAAGCCACGGTGCCCTGACCAAAGCAGGGTTTGCAAGTGCTGCTGAAGCTGTGAAAGTTGGTGCCTGAAAAGCCACGGTGCCCTTTACCCACAGATTGATTTCAATTCCTGCAGGCGAAAGAAAAGTGTTTCGTTTGATGTCACCCAGTGACTGACAGGTGACCAGTCACTCTCGCTGTCAAAATAGTGAGCAAGGGGCTGGGAAAGGTCTTGGCCCAGTATACCTGAAGGAGCACCTCCACCCCCATCGTTCAGCCCGGACACGGAGTTCCAGCTCCAAGGGCCTTCTGGCAGCTCCCTCACTGTGAGAAGTGAGGTTACAGTTACGTACCGTCCTCCTTGCGAACGCTGCGGGTTAAGAGCTCCGCCAACCTGGAAGTGGGGATGCGGCTGTGGTCTAAAAACCACTGAGGCCTGGGCTTGCTGATCAGAAGGTCGGCGGTTCGAATCCCTGTGAAGGGGTGAGCTCCCGTTGCTCTGTCCCTGCTCCTGCCCACCTAGCAGTTCGAAAGCACGCCAAAAAGTGCAAGTAGATAAATAGGTACCACTCTAGCGGGAAGGTAAATGGCGTTTCCGTGCACTGCTCTGGTGTTGGTGTTCCGTTGCACCAGAAGCGGCTTAGTCATGCTGGCCACATGATCTGGAAAAAAACCGCAGAGCGGGCAAGTGCCGGCTCCCTCGGCCTGTAAAGCGAGATGGAAACTCTGCAACCCCAGAGTCGTTCACAACTGGACTTAACTGTCAGGTGTCCCTTTACCTTTACCTAACCCAGACGTAGATGCTCCCGGTTGCGAATTTTGCCCCAGGATGCAAGCGGAAGTCGTGCGCCGGCAGCGCAGCAGCAACGGGAGGCACCATTAGCGAAAGTGCACCTCAGGTTATGAACGGTTTCGGCTTAAGAACAGACCTCTGGAACAAATTAAGTTCTTTACCGGAGGTACCACTGTACAGGGAACCAGGCAGAGGGGCCTTCTCAGTAGTGGCGCTCGCCCTGTGGAATGCCCTCCCATCAGATGTCAAGGAAATAAACAACTATCTGACTTTTAGAAGACATCTGAAGGCAGCCCTGTTTAGGGAAGTTTTTAATGTTCGATGTTTTATCGTGTTTTTAATATTCTGTTGGGAGCCACCCAGAGTGGCTGGGGAAACCACATCGACAGCCACATCGAATGTTTGGCTTCCAAAAAACCTTTGTAAACTGGAACACATCCGGGTTTTCGGCATTCGGGAACCGAAATGTTTGAGAACCAAGATTCCACTGTACAGTAGTACCTCTACTTATGAATTTCGTAAGTCGAAAAAATTTGTAAGTCGAATCCCATAGGAATGCATTGGAAGAAAAAATTCGTAAGTAGAAGCAACCCTATCTAAAAAATCGTAAGTAGAAAAAATCCTATCTAAACTGCATCCAAGATGGCGGACAGAGCTCCATTCGTAAGTAGAAACATTCGTAAGTAGAGGTACCACTGTAATCATCTTAATGGCCATCTACCCTATTGCTTACTGTTTTCAGAAGTGATGAAGTTTGTGTACTATAAATGAAAAACTTAGTAGAATTCTTAGTGAAAACATTTATTTTGCCAACAACACATCTCATTTCCATCATATATAATTTTGAGCTCCGACGACAAAATCATATACGGTTTTCTTAACACAAGAGCATTCCAGCCGTTAAGATAATGTCAAGTAAAATACTGAGCATCCCAAAACAACTGTGCCTTTTGCTTAGTCCATACGAGCTTTCAGTGTTCGGGTAGTAATCTTGTCTTTTTCACTAGTGAAGAGAGAAAAGAGGAGGAGAAATGTAGGTGAAATCTCACACTGATGCGCAGTAGTGTAAATCATATTTTTACCTCTTGGGCAATTTCCATCCAGCATCGGCCACTCACTAGAAAAACAAGGGAGCTTCCCTAGGTTAGTCTAGCTCCCTTTTCCTTGTCGGAGATGCTGATCATTTTCTCACTGGTGCAAGCAGGAATGCCTGTTCTCTAAACCTACCCCCAACCAGGAAACTAAATTAACTTCATCCCTATCATGGGACTCATTTTTCTGGGTCAGCCTTGCTGCTGGTAAGTAGAGAGCTACTCTCCCTGCAGCTAAAGGTCAATCAGCATCTTGGACATGTTTTGCAGCAAACGTACTAAAAAAAGAGACCCAACCGCAAACCAAACCAAAAGCATACTTACATGACATGAACTATCACACCCATGCCTGACACGGCATCTCTGTCCACCGCATTGAGCATGGCTTGGCCTATGGTTTCAAAGAGGTCGTCTGGTTCCTGCATTGAAGAGGGAAAGAGAGAAACCCTTGCCTTGTACTTGGAATTCCTCTAGCTGTGTTTTATCTAGAACGAGCTTCACATGAAGAGGAATTAGATCACGTGGCATCTTTTAAAGGCCCTTGGTTTGTAATTGGACTGCGTGAGGTGGGGTGGATTGCATTATTATTATTATTATTATTATTATTATTATTATTATTATTACAGTGGTGCCTTGCTAGACGAATTTAATTCATTCTGCGAGTCGCTTTGTATAGCAAAAAATTCGTTTTGCAAAGCGGCTCCCATAGGAACGCATTGAAATGCAGTTTCCCATAGGGTTCCTCGCAAGACCAAAAAAAAGAGAGAAGTCTGGTGAGGCACCCTATGGGACAAAAAAAATTCGTCTTGTGAAGCGCGCCATAGGAAACTTCATCTTGCGAGTCTCCATTGAAATCGCAAAACGCTTTTGTTTTGCGAGTTTTTTGTCTTCTGAGTTTTTCGTCTAGCGAGGTACCACTGTATTACTACTACTACTACTACTACTGTAGCCTTATCAGCTACTAAGGGTCCTTTAAGCTGCGCCCAGGCAGGACAGAGATAGTCAATAATGACACCGGGGGTTGAATTCAGAGAAAGAATTTAATTTCTTATTAATAAGAGACTCAAGGTGATCAGCTCACAACAAGAGTAGAGAAACACAAATTGCAAAGCTTCTTATACACCTCTTTGGGCTCCTTTCCCCCTCCTCTGCAAATGTGCGCACGCAAGGGGGTCACAAGTACACATCCATATAAGGAAGATCCGCATCCGGTCCTGTGCATAAACACATGCTGACTCAACAAAGCCCCCAGCCTTCAGTAAGCCTTCAGCAAGGTTAGTCCACGCATCAAGCCAGCAACTTCCTGCGTCAGGCTGGAAGTGCATCATTGCTGATAATAAGCCCCTCTCCGCCTCCCGTTGTGTCCTCCAGACAAGGCCAACCACTCGTCCCTGACAGCAAGCTGGGCATTCTGTTCCTTTTGCTGTTCCACTTTGGCACACAGAGAGAGGCAAATCATAATTATACAATGCAACTATATGATCAGATTTAGCTCAATAATACAATTGGCAAACCTCTCTCCACACTACTACTACTACTACTACAATTTGTATACCGGCCTTCATCCAAAGATCACAGGGTAGTTCACAACATAAAAATACTAAATGACAGCACAAAATACACAACGAAACAAAAACAAACCAATCACACCCCACAAACACAGCCCAAAGGTGATAAAATGTTTAATCAGCCAAAGCCCCGGTTACAGATGCCCCGTTAGGAGACACTGTGCATTGGCGAAAGCAGCCATTTTTAGAGGTAGCCCCACAAAATCTTGCCCTTGCCAACGTAATGAAAGCAGAAACCGCAACACTCATGCCCATACTTCTTGAGTGCTCCTGGCTAAGACGCCATCCCTCTTACCATGTCTGGCTCCCACAGGGACTCGCACATGCCGTACATCTGCTCTGCGCAAGTCCCGCTGACCACAAAGTCCTCCGTTGTCATTGGGCAGCCGATCAGGTCTAAGGAGCAGATGAAGGGCTCGTACGTGACCGGGTCCAACCCGGCTATCACTGGCTCTGTGTAGTAAGGTCCAAACCTGAAAACAGCAGGAAAAGGCGTGTTAGCTATGCATTCAGTATTTTCATCCCAAACACCATCTAAATATGATAAAGCTATCCTAAAAAAAGCTATTACAAACCCGGGGGGGGGGGGGAGTGGCAGAAAAATACACCCAAACACAATTTCCCTGGGATGCCTAAGCAGACAAGTTCAGGTTATGCTTAGAATTGGTCAGATTTTCAAATATCTGGAGAGAAGGGCAGAATTCCCCCGCCCTCCGATTCAGGTGTAGCTTGCTAGAGCTACCCAGAGCACTTTTTGCGGTACATCTGCTTTTGGCTCGTCGTCTGGATTTTATATGCATTGATTTGCGTCAGGCATGGAGAGTCCTCCCCTCCCTTCAATAACAAGAATTAACGAGAAGTTTATATTTTTACAGTCCTTTTTATTCAGTCATCTGCAAGCAAAAATCCACATCTCTCCACACAGAGAGCAGTTGGCTACTCTAAATTCTCCCACTTCCATCCCCAGCAACATCCTGAATGCCAATGGGAAGTTACTCTTCCTCCTGTCTGTATTCTTTGTTCTCTAATGCGGACGGACCTCCTAGTTCTTGGGGAGGGAGGATCCTCCTCACTCTCTAATGACGTCTCTGCTAGCTGTTCCCTCCCTTCTGTTTCTCTGTCCATTATCTCGTAACTAGGCAAGCTGCTCCGTGTCTCTCTTTGCTCCTGAAACGGCTGGAAACGGGGGAGGCGAAACTTCCCCCTTCTCCTCCTCTTCAGAGACAAGCTGATCTGCCTGAGTGAGAATGTATTCCCCCATCCTCTAATTCAGACCATTCCCTGACAATTTGAGGGGGCTGGCAGATGATCCTGTCTTTGAACAGGAGGGATGGGCCACACGATCTCGTCTCTTCCAAATCAAACTGGCGCTTCAACAGAACCCACCATCCAGCAGAGATTCCAGGAGTTCAATTGCAGCTAGGATTTATCTTCAATTCAATCCCATGCATTCACATCCCCCATGTTACTGAACTTCTTAGCTGAAATGCAATTCTTTTAAATCATTTACCGTCTCTCATACAGCAGGTTAGACACCATACTCATCAGGGTCTGTGGTTTGATTTGCCTGCCTTCTTTCAGCTCATAAAGATTCAGCCGGAACTTGAGCCTTTGAGCGCTGGTAAGAGACAAAAACTGGTGTTTATTCCATTTTAAGGCCCTAAATCCATTTTCCACTTGGTGGCTGAGGAAGCACAATGTAGGTATATCAGGACATTCTGCAACTGCTCCCCATGGCATGGCGGATAGTTATTGGATAATTTTGGACTAATTTGAGGAATCTCCAGTTGTTTCCTTTATGCTTGCTTGCTGGTTTTTTTGTGGTTTTTTTTTTAGACCAATATCATAGTTTTAGTTGTTGCAGGATACAACACAGATCTATCTATGCAAAACCTGCACTGGCTGGAAGCCCAGATTCCTCTACTACTCACAATTTGATAACTTCAGCTTAAAATTTAGAACTTCGAACCTATTGTCTCTATGAATTGGGGTGGGGCGGGTTATTTAATGCCAATGTGTTATTGCTCTTAAACACACACCCTGTGAAAAAAATTAGGCAATGTCATTTAATAAGTCATTCCTAAAACATGTTTGCATTTGATCTGATTTGAGTTTCAATTCAAAATTTCATTGTTCTAAGACAGGCATCCCCAAACTTCGGCCCTCCAGATGTTTTGGACTACAATTCCCATCATCCCTGACCACTGGTCCTGTTAGCTAGGGATCATGGGAGTTGTAGGCCAAAACATCTGGAGGGCCGCAGTTTGGGGGTGCCTGTTCTAAGACAAAGATGTTGCTGGACTACAAACCCCATCATCCTTGACCATGGGCCATACTGGCTGGGGATAATGGGAATTGGGAGTCCAAAAACATTTAAAGTGCACAGGTTTCCCATTTCTGTTTTAAGAAGGGAAAATGTAGCTTCATTCTTTTAGGAACTTGGCTTCTGTTTTCTAAAAAAAAGCAAAGCAAAAACAAACCCTCAAGGTACTGAATATTTTAACCATCAGTTCACAGGATGTGTGTGTTGGTGATCTATAACATGCTCAGCTGCAGGGAATTTTTGCCTCTGGAAAAAACTGTCCCTCTCCAACAGCACAGGTGATGAGAAAAACTCCAAAACATTATCTGTATTTGTTTTCTATTTTCTGATATTCGCAAATTCCAAGCAACTTTGCCAAGAGAGCCACTCTTCCCATTTTGGAAGAGTTGGGGATACCAAGACCAAAAGAGCAGCAATTCACAAAAATCTACCCATGAACCTCCCAAAAACAGTTCCCAAGGCCCCTAGCACTGGACAACACCGATTTTCTTGCTTTGAGCAACTCCAGAACAAATACTTACACTGTCTGAACATCAGTGGCAAGTCCAGCCAAACCAATGAATAATCTGTCTCCCATTGGGAAAATTTTCTGGAAATCCGTAGTCACCATCTGAGCTTGAATGCCAAACCTCCGGTCAGCAGCAATGGCAACACAGTTTTTCCCTTTCATGGCCATTACGGCCCCACCGTTATAGGACATAATAGACTGGGAAAGGAGGGAGAAGGCAGGCTGGTCAGTCAACATTATTAAGAAACCAATTTGGCAACACTTTTTCAATGGGATGGAGATTCTCCAAATCAGACCACTAAGTGTGAGCCTCTTCAGTAGGAAGGTCAACTACACATATGTAAGGAAAGTGTGGCTCCAGTTGTTGTTATAAAGAAGCATACAACTGTGTTAGGGACCCCACTCCAGATTTGTGCACTCCTCAGTCTTTTCTTCTCCCAAAGGTATCCCCACAAGGCAGCAGACACTTAGGATCAGAATCTTCCTTCTTTCTCAAACATGGGCCTCCAGCTGTTTTTGGACTACAACTCCCATCATCCCTAGCTATAAGGTAAAGGAAAGGGACCCCTGGATGGTTAAGTCCAGTCAAAGGTGACCATGGGGTGCAGTGCTCATCTCGCTTTCAGGCCGAGGGAGCCGGCGTTTGTCCACAGACAGCTTTCTGGGTTATGTGGCCAGCATGACTAAACCGCTACTGGCACAACAGGACACCTTGACGAGTGTCAGGAGTGCACAGAAACACTGTTTACCTTCCCGCCAGAGCAATACCTATTTATCTACTTGCACTGTTTTGCTTTCGAACTGCTAGGTAGGCAGGAGCTGGGACAAAGCAATGGGAGCTCACCCTGTCACAGGGATTTGAAATGCCAACCTTCTGATTGGCAAGCCCAAGGGGCTCAGTGGTTTAGACCACAACGCCACCCGCATCCCTAGCTATAGCAGGACCAGTGATCAGGCATGATGGGAACTGTAGTCCAAAAAACATACACCAGCTGCAAGCCCAAGTTTGGGGAAAAACTTTGGCTGTCCCAGATGCACTGCCTCCCCAGATGGACAAGCCCCATCTGCCCCTATGCAGACAATAAAGAAAGCCTCGATTCGCCTGAAACCAACTTTCGCTATCGCTTCTACCAGAGCCCGGGGACGATCCCGGCTGGATCAGGCCAGAGGCCAGCGCACCCCACCTTCCTCTTTCCCACGGGATCTGCGGGAAGGGGAGCCGCCACTCCCCGGCCTCTCCCTCCCTAGTCCCTCGGCGATTCGAACCCACAGCCTGGCGGAGGGCTCCCATCTTGGGAGAGGCGGGATTCAGCCAGGAGCAGCCGATCAAGCGCCTCGGCCATCTCGGCCCAGTTGCACCCCGTTCCGCTGGTCATTTTTTTGCCCCCCGCCCCTCCAATCGCAGCTCCCCTTTAGAACCCACCATGATGGACGCTGGTAGGAAAACGAGCCCTTTCCCCGCGCTACTCTCGCTTCCTGCTGGTCTCACTGCCGCTAAACCCCGCCTCCGTCTCCCCGCCACTGGCTAGCGTCGCCACTCGCGCCGCTTCCCATTGGGTAGCTGGGCGCCGTCAGTCAAGGCTCGGCCTCTACCCTCGGGGTGGCCGGCAGAAGGATGTGAAGAGTCATGGTTCCTCCTCCTTCGCAGTACACGCACACGTAGAGATTAAAATAAAATAGAGAGACCCATCTTCTCTCGTGGAGAGATAGCTTCCGGGTTCGCAATAGATGTTTCCCCCCCCGAACTTTTTTTTATTATTTATATTTTACAAGTGCAGAGTTATAACAATACAAAATACATACCGATATTTAGAGATTTCTCCGAATCTCTAGACTTCCCACCTTCCCCTCCCATGGGTCCTATTATAAATCTTTTCAATTGCATTTTATTTCGTCGTCCAAATTTTATGTCACTCTATTTTATCCATAATATCTTCTGCATTACAAGTGTTATTGCAATCCTGCTAATGTTTTTATCTGTAATGGGTGTCAGTTTTAGTCCCCAGCCCCAGGGGGAAATTCAGGATCACATTCTGCGCTTCGTCTGAAATATTTTCATTATTGCCTGCCTATGATATTATGCCCATATTGCCTTGTGTTCCATTCGCTGGCATACACCCACAATGTGTTTTTACATCTAAAAAAACTCAGGTATAAACTGTCTGCAAGGACTAAGGGCTGAGTTAAGAAAGAGAAGAAACACGCGTTGCCATCTAATTGCACGCTAAAATTAAGGATTTCTGCAAACAAAAACCTACCAGGAAAAATCGCTTTTTTAAAAAGTGGCAGAAAGGAGGCTTAATAATATTTAAAATAAATAAGGAATCGGGATTCGGAAATGATGCGCGACTCTTCTATTGCCTTTGATTCCTATCTCTATGAACAGCAACCGGAAGTGGCGTAAGATCCAATTGTAAGCCTGGATGCTTTATGTTTTCTTCAACCAAGTACCAACAGAGGTAAGAAATGAGAGAGATACCTCATGGTTGGTTGGCTAAACGGCAGCAAATCAGGAAGGGTTTCTGACTCTCGACTGGTTAAAAATGGCAAATTTGTTGTCTGTCTTGTATTTTGACGGCCTACCGAAAGCCCTCCTTCTACAAGGCTTGTAATTCGAGAACTTTCCCAATTTGCATCTGCATTCAATTGCTTTCTAAATATATTTTTAAGACTACTCTGTAGTTTTAGCTCCGTGGTTTGGTACCCTGGGCTCCTTTGAGAGGAAGGGTGGTACAGAATTAAATTAACTCTCTTTCAGACCATAATCCAGTTACTATAGACATAAAATTTTAAAAAACCAACGAGAGGGAGGTGGAGGGTGAATGTTGAGGTTTGGAGAGATGAGCAAAAGGTGAATAAAATGAGGGAATTCTTGAAGGATTTTTTTAAATAACGAGATACATGGGAGAGACCGGCAAATCATTTGGGATAACGGTAAAGCCTATATCAGGGACGCGGGTGGCACTGTGGTCTAAAACACAGAACCTAGGGTTTGCTGATCAGAAGGTCAGTGGTTTGAATCCCCGTGACGGGGTGAGCTCCCGTTGCTCGGTCCCTGCTCCTGCCAACCTAGCAGTTTGAAAGCATGTCAAAGTGCAAGTAGATAAATAGGTACTGCTCCAGCGGGAAGGTAAATGGTGTTTCCATGTGCTGCTCTGATTCGCCAGAAGCGGCTTTGTCATGCTGGCCACATGACCCGGAAGCTGTACACTGGATCCCTTGGCCAATAAGGCGAGATGAGCGCCGCAACCCCAGAGTCTTCTGCGACTGGACCTAACCATAAGAGTCCTCACTCACCACACGCAGGAGGGAGGAGGAACCCATAACAATGGTGCGCACAGCCTTATATAGACTTTTAAAATTGCCACCCTGCAGCCCAATACCACCCCCAAATATGTCATACATACATCACAGAAGGGGCGTCTACAACAGAATCCTGTCTGGTAGGAAACCTGTTGATGAGTTTACCTAGCTGTTAATGGGTTTACATGGAGAGCCTGTTGTTTTTGTCCATGGAGACAAAATAAAAAAATTCCTTCCAGCAGCACCTTAAAGACCAACTAAGTTTTTTATTTTGATAGAGCTTTCGTGTGCATGCACACTTCTTCAGATACCATGTCCATGGAGTTTATCCATGGAGTTTGAGACAAAGACAACATCCAAAAAACTAAGATCATGGCCACTGGTCCCATCACCTGGCAAATAGAAGGGGAAGAAATGGAGGCAGTGAGAGATTTTACTTTCTTGGGTTCCATGATCACTGCAGATGGTGACAGCAGTCATGAAATTAAAAGACGCCTGCTTCTTGGGAGAAAAGCAATGACAAACCTAGACAGCATCTTAAAAAGCAGAGACATCACCTTGCCGACAAAGGTCCATATAGTTAAAGCTATGGTTTTCCCAGTAGTGATGTATGGAAGTGAGAGCTGGACCATAAAGAAGGCTGATCGCCGAAGAATTGATGCTTTTGAATTATGGTGCTGGAGGAGACTCTTGAGAGTCCCATGGACTGCAGGAAGATCAAACCTATCCATTCTTAAGGAAATCAGCCCTGAGTGCTCTCCTGAAGCTGAGGCTCCAATACTTTGGCCACCTCATGAGAAGAGAAGACTCCGTGGAAAAGACCCTGATGTTGGGAAAGATTGAGGAGAAGGGGAGACAGAGGACGAGATGGTTGGACAGTGTTCTCGAAGCCACCAACATGAGTCTGACCAAACTGCAGGAGGCAGTGGAAGACAGGAGTGCCTGGCGTGCTCTGGTCCATGGGGTCAGGACACGATAACTGACTAAACAACAACAACATGGAGAGCCTGGCCTTCCTTTTGTGATGATAAATACTTAATTCCTCCTGAGTCCAGGTCACAGGCTCGCCCTATTAATATCTTTAATGTGCCCATAAGGCAGGATTTGTGAGCAAAGAGACAATGGGGAGGTTTTTTCATTTCCTCACGAATTTCTGGGTTGAGCATATGCTCAGAGACACCCTGTTCCTGAATTATTTGCACGTGTCTGTCTACTGAGCCACTATTTTGCACCTGACTCTGGCTGATGTATCTCATGATTTTAGATGAGTGTTTCCCAAACTTGGGCATCCAGCTGTTTAGGGACTACAATTCCCATCAAGCCAGACCACTGCTAGCTAGGGATGGTGGGGACCCAAGTTTGGGAAACGCTGCTTTTAAAAACATACACAAAGCAGTTCCTGCAATCCTGAAATCTTCCCACCATTCCCTCAAACGAAGGGTAGAAATTCAACAAGTAAAGCCTCTAATCATTGCATCTCTAATGCTATGAGGCATTTAAAAACCACTGGGACCCAATCAGGAAATAAACAACAACATCTTTGTCTAGGATTGGGTTTATTTGTTGTGTTTTGGCAGGTTACTTGATTATTGCAAATTGGTTAAACGAAAGGAAGCATTTAAACCTCCCTGGTGAATTTTACTTTTCAGATTAATTCTGCAGGCTTCCACCCTCTTGTGCAGCAAAAGGAAGATTCTACCTACTGCATTCAGGAAAGCAGGGAATAGGGATTGCTAAAAGGAATGCCAGAAAAGGCCAATTGGGGCAGGATGAAACCTTGCACACGCCTGACCTGCAAGGCTCCGAATAAAAGGGCTGAAAACTCATTTTCATTAAATAACAGATGAGGCAGCTAAGGGAGGAAAGGATCGACATACTGTATGTTTGCAACAGGAGCGGGAAACCTGATGTTAAGAAATTGTATTCAATTCAATTAATTTGGTTTGATTTGTAATGATTTGGAAAATTAATAAAAATAATTGGGGGGGGAGAAAACTCATTTTTCCCCATCAGGACCTCCCCCCCCCCCCAATGTCTCAAAACCGGCATCTAGAGAATGGAAAGTTCCAGGTTATTCTTTGTGGCCTCTACCACCTTTTATGCCAAATTGAGCAGGAACGGTTAAACTAAAAATGCAGGAATCGTAGAGAAGCGGCAGGACGTGCCCTGGGATCAATGGGAGAGCTGCGTTTATGGGGGCCCCTCGCTTTGCAAACGGATGGCGGTGGGAAGCCAGAAACAAAAGACTCCGTCCCTGGGTGGGCTCGAACCACCAACCTTTCGGTTAACAGCCGAACGCGCTAACCGATTGCGCCACAGAGACCGGGTTGCGGTTCGGCAGTGCTTGCCCTGTATTGCTAACTCGGAAGCCTAGTTTTTTTAAAAAAACAACGGTTCTAGATTCGACCGCTGGAGGCGGAGCGGAGGAGCGAGATTGGAGAGGCTTGGAAGAAAAAGCCGGCGCGCAACACTATCTTCAGGTTGTGGCTGGTAGTGCAATGGATACTAGGTAGACTGCAGAAATAAAATGCATGCCGAAAAATTGGCATACCATATTCT
The DNA here is from genome assembly GCF_965207765.1 of Zootoca vivipara. Classification (NCBI taxonomy): domain Eukaryota; kingdom Metazoa; phylum Chordata; class Lepidosauria; order Squamata; family Lacertidae; genus Zootoca; species Zootoca vivipara. The sequence goes on along the minus strand of NC_142595.1, from coordinate 12,059,100 downwards.
ATTCTTCCTTTTCTGAATTTTTTTTTTGGGGGGGGGGACATGGCTTTCTTTTTTAAAGCAATCTTAATATGCAAGAGCTTAGTCCGTGGTTGTGCCTGGCAGAGCTGCAGACTGCAAAATAAGCTTCCTTCTCTACCGCTGTCATTCACACGCCATGCACTGCGCTTGCATCGCTCTTGCAGAGATAAAGGCTCTCTCCACGGAAGATCCTGCTCCACGCGTGTCTTGTTCTGTCATGTGAGTGGTGGGCCAGCAGAGGGCGCGCCTCCTTTCTGCTCTTTGAACAGCATCAACAGAGCTGGCGCAATAGCAGGTCCCTATGTCTTGGTAAGCGGCGAGGAAAAACTCCCCCGCGTAGCTCAGCGTGGAAAGCCTATTTTATAAAATCCTCTTCCATTGCTCTTTGTCCCCCTCCTAACACCAACCTTTTCTTTTCAGTTTTTGCCCTATTATTTTGTTTTCATTTCCCTTATTCCTCCTTCACCACCTTTATTTTCTTTGTTTGCTTTTGTTTAAATTAGCATTTGTTGGGGATTTTCTTGTGTTGCTTTATTACCCTTGGATGATTCTCAAAGTTTGCTCACTCTCAGAGCAAAAATATTCAAAAACAAAAAGGTTGGGATAGCTCAGTCGGTAGAGCATAAAGATTCTTAATCGCAGGTTCGTGGGTTCGAGCCTCACTCTGGGCAAAAGGTTTTCCTGCGTTACAGAGGGTTGGACTAAATGGTCCTCGTTGTGTCTTCCAATACTACCATTCTGCGTTCCTGAATATCTGTTGGCTTAGGTTATTTTCCTGTGTAGTTGCTGTTCCTCTGGGTATTTTTTATTATTGCATTGTACCTTTTCGACAGCCCCCCCCCCTCCAATGTTTGTTTGTTTAAATATCCTTTGCGAGTTGTGCTGTTTAACTTTCTTGTTCTAGGTAGATAAATGTAGGCGGTGTCTTTCTTGGAGTCAGTTTTTGTTTGGTTGGGGTTGTGGGAACCTGTAACGGTGAGCTCCGGATGATGTTAAGACTCCATCAGCCCCCAGTAGGGTGGGAACTGTAGTTCCCTAACGCGGGTTGGTATGCAAGCTTTTGTGTCACACAGAATTCTTGGTCAGGCAGAAGAGAAAAGACGGTAAAGACGGCTGTCCCTAAACTGTCAGTCTCTGCACCAGTTGAGGATGCAGAATTGGAGCGATGAAGAGTCATTCTGAGCTGTGCCACAGACCTGGATAAAACGAGTTCACTTCCCCACGCCGTTATTTGAAAGCGACCTGTCTAGCCAAAGAATTTCGGCAATGATCTCAATTCATAAAGTGGAGCGCCCAGTCTTTGGAGGTGACCTGTATGTATCACCAACACAACCTCAATCGGTTAGAGTCCATTGCGGGGTGTGCACATCAGCTACAGACAAGCCCTTTGCTTTCAGCTGTCAGGCGACAGGCAAAAATTCAACGGGTGCAGCTGTTCCCGTTGCAACGTGGCAAAAGGTGGCGCTTGTCCCCCAAGGAACAAGAGCCTCTGCATCAAAAAAATGTTTTAAAAATAAGATTGCCGATTTAAGGGAGAAAATGAAAACTTCACCCTGGTGTGGCCTGCCTTAGATTAATTCAGCTCCTCTCCGACTTCTGCATCGATCCCCAACTGTTCTGCTCCTGTCGTTTTCTTATTGCACATAAAAGAGTATCATAATAACCACAATTCCAGCCTTTCAATGTACTGCCGTTCCCCATAATCGCCGAGGAGTTATGCTTTAGTCACAGTCCCTCCTATTCAAAACGCCAAAAAAAAAAAAATCAAATCTCCCCTTGGTGGTTGCACGGAGAGTCTGCAGCTTCAGAATCGTGTGCAGCGCCTGACATTCAAAGCCACGCGGAGATTACTGTGATCTCTCATCGATCTGCTCACCCAGGGGCTCTAAAAAATGGTGTTGTTATTCTTGCGCTTGTGTGTGTGTGTGTGTGTGTGTGTGTGTGTGTTTGTTATTGACAAGACCGAGGACGAGAGGAGAGAAAACTGGAGCCTCATTGCTGAGCTTCAGAAAATGAAGTTATTAAAACTTTGCTAGGACTCTACCACTTCGTCCTAACGGTGTGGAGAGAAATCGCCTATTTTAAGGGTCCGTCTGCCATCGTAGAACACGCCCTCCCCCGAAAATAAAAAACACTCTCAGAGAGAGAGGTCGGGCGATCCCTTCTCCTGGCATGCAATATTTTTCTCTGTTCCGGGAGCTGGTTTTGCAGGCAAGCATTTATTTGGTTGTTGTTTTTTTATGCGATACCTCTCGCCAGTAAGTCGAAGTGGTTAGGCGTGATTCTGCTGAACGTGTGAATCGGCCGGGTTCCTTTGGGGAATTAAGTCTGAAAAGGGCTTATGAAATGAGCGAAGAGAGTTAAGATACCGCCCGTGGATGTATATTACAGTATTTGAAATATGGGGCTGAGGGGAAGACGGGGCAGAGACCTTTTCAAAAGTCTGGCTGGCAGCCCTGCTTCGATGCACATCTGGCCAGACAGAAGCTTCTCCAATGCAACTTTGCCCAGAAAATAAAAAGTCTACTCAAAGTTTGATAAAATAATTGACTCAATAAGGGTTATGGGGTGTTGAGATGGGTGGAATCCAGCCCTCAGAAGGCTCTCTTTCCCCATAATACAGTACCCTGTAATTGACCTTAAAGTAGCCTAGTCATATTTGAGGTTTTGCGCTACTGCTGATGGACTGAATCGCGCCAAAGGGTGTGCTAATTTACTTACCAATGCCAGAATGCCTGTGGTATCAACAGCTGTTTTGCGAATCCCCACTGCTCAGTAAGTAATTCTCACTCTCTCTGCACTTTCCATATTTTTTATTTTTCGGTCTCTCACCTAGCTTCTTACAGACCCCACCCCGACCAACGTGCATTCTGTGCCTCAGGGGGAAAAAACTTAATGCATCTGGTGATATACTGTGGCCCATGGTATAATACTGTGGTTCATGATACAGTATAATAAATCGGTCCGTCTTCAAGGTGCGCCAATTCTCCTTGTCGCTTTTCCCTCCAAGAGGAAATCCGGTTTTATGGCCGTTCTCAATCAGAACGTCTTGCACGAGTCTTCCCTTCCCCGCATCTTGAGGGTCGTGGGAATGGTATCCAATCCAAAATATTACTCCTCTTCAAAGAATTGCGCGTCTTTAGCCAATGAGAGAATTATTGTTAGCCAAGGATGTGATTGTAATGCCTTTCCTCCCTCGGTCTTTAAAAAAAACTGAAAGGCACGCGTCGCTTTGTTAAAAAGGTCCCCATCCTAAATCAGCGTCCCCATTTGCGTGTGGCCGTTATCAAACCCCCAAGGAGCGTCCAGACGAACTTTTACTGAGCGAAGCTGATTAGTACCTAAAAGAGACGAGGGAGGAGATCAGCTGGTCTTCTGTGGGAGGTGGGTTGTTGTTGCTGATACAAAAGCTGAATAATTGCATCTAGAGACATATATTCTCCTATTTCTCCTTTATCTTCCTAGTCCTATCAATAAACTGCTGGGTTGTCTTTGTGTGAGACAAGAGCTCAGCTTATTCACACAGTATAGACAAGCACATAAGTGAAGAGGTTAGTATGCAGGGAGTTTTAGCTGGTTGAACGCTTGTCGAGATCCACACCCCATTTGTGGTTTCCATTGACATATACTGGGTCGTGTGTGTCTGTGTAAAGACAGGAGACTGCGTTGGGCTGCACTTTTATGCTCCACTTTCTTGGGAGTAAGCCAGTTCAAAGGAACTTACTTCCCAATAGCCAGCCTTCTGCTGCGCGTTCTGTTGCATGCAAGCAAGCTTCCAAGTTACACAGCATTCTTCGCTGTGCGGTGAAAGCAGAGTGCTCACTTCTGCTGAGGCGACTTCCGAAATCATTTCCTCCCACCCATTCTACTCAGCACAATTTTAATGGCATTCAGGTGCCACACGCCTCTGTATCATTTGCCCTTTTAAATTTAGCAGCACCCCCTATTTGAGGCTTCTCACTCCTAGAGACTTAGATGGGTGTAAAATGCAAATGGCTTGTGGGTGCTACTAGACCGGGAGATCAGCGCCCCTGCAAGGCCGCCACCAGCAAGTCGCCTACTCTAGAGTAAGTACCACCAAACCACAGTCAGAGGAAGTCCGGTTTCAGCACTTTATTCCAAGAGTCAAGTTAAGTCAAGCGGAGGTGTTGGGTTTGTGTGTGTGTGTGTGTGTGTGTGTGTGTGTGTGTGTGTGTGTGTTTTTAAAATCTTACTTCTGGATCTCTTTATTCCCCCCCCCCATCTCCATGAACGGCCTGAACCGGGACAAGGCAGCTTCCTGATGCTTTCTTAGCTCTTTCCCCTCGCCTTCCTCGCTTTGAAAAGAGCCGAAGAAGTTGCTTTTGCAAGGCCAGAGCCCCCTTTTCCAAAGAATTATACATTGGGGTGTGTGAGTCCTCTGGTGCGGTCCTTCTGGGGCGGTTTGTCCACCTTTGGTCCCCGTCCCCACCCTGCACTCAGCTCTCACCTGTGGCTCCCAGAAGCCGTCAGCATGCGACAGCAGCATCCTGGGAAGATGGCTTCAACTGGCTAGGTAAACCAGGTGAGGGCAGCTGAAGGGTCTCAAACCCTGGGTGAGTTAGGGATTTCCCCTGCGTGTGAAGACGGGCTCTGGAGGAGCGGACAGTGGGTCCAAGGGTCAAGAAGGAGGTTTCTGCACATGCCGTAGAGGGAGGTGAGGGGCAGCTAGGGGTCGCCAACCCGGGAAGGAAGCCCACATGGAGAAGGGAGACCCTGATCCTTAACCTCTGCTGCCCTACTGGTATCTTGGGGAGAATAAAAGGCTCAGGAGCAAACGCTACACAAATCCGGAGTGGAGTCCCTAAGACGGCTGGAAGGCGCCTTCCGGCAACTCCTGCTGCAGCCAAGCAAGCTGGTGCCAAACGTATTGCTCTGCTTGCCTTTGGACCACATCAGTGAGGCCGAGGGGAAAGGGTGCCTTTTCTTCTGGGCATCCCAGCACCTCCGTATCCACCGCCCAGGCTTGCACCCCAGGGAGATGCTGCTACCCGTAGTACAAATTGCAACGACTTCTCTCCCGGAGGCGCGCTCCATTGTCTCTCCAAGCAGACGGATGACAACAGCAATACCGTGGGGAAGGACAGGTCTCAATCTGCTCCGGATCCTGAACAGGCAGATAGATGTGGTTCTGCAGTTTTCGGGGATGCAGACTGTTTGCAGACTGTACCCACTGCAAACTAGTGTCTCACCCCTGTCTTGCTACTGGACTCCGGTGCTTGCATTAAATCCAGGCGTTCGCATATTCTTCCCCTCTCCAAATACTTTCCTTCTGTTGCGCCCTCCCAGCCATGTCACCACCTGATTTCCCCCCACTGTTGCTGCTGGCACCTGCCCGAAGGGCCATAACACCTCCTCGCAAACAACCCCCTTCCTTCCGTCGCAATCCAAAAAAAATGCTCTGCTAGGACGCGAGGTGAAGTTGACGCGACGATTCGTTAATTCGCCGCTCGATCCGGATTAGGCGCGCGTTGGTTTCACTCTGGACTGCCACGAGTTTAGGCTCTCCATAGGATCCGGCGACGTTGGCGACGACCTTGCGGCTTCGGATCCTCACCTCTGTGAATGGGAAGCTGGAACGCGCCACTTAATCCGTGGTTCACCGCTTGCTAAAAATCTGGATCAATAAATTTATCGCGTATCATCTTCCTCCACTGCATTATTAGCCAGGTTTCTGTGCCCGAACCGTTTTGCAAGCCTGCTTTAACCAGGATTAACTCATTCCGCAGTAACCACCCCCCTCCTCCTGGTTCTGGTGGCATAGCTGCCAAGTTATCCCTTTTTTACAGGGATTTTCCCTTATGCTGAATAGGCTTCCTCGCGAGAGAAGGGACAACTTGGCAGCTATGTCTGGTGGCAGCATAGCCACGAGCGCGACCCAGAGGGTTCACACGTGACGGCCACCACGCCATAGCGATTCCTAGGGATTCTCATCGTCTGTCCGCACATACCGGTAGACGTGCTTGCAAAAAAAAAAAGCTGGGGGAAATGCGATTGGGCTTTTTAGTTACTAGAGCTTAAGAACTACGCGCTGGCCGCCAGGAGGTGGCTTTTGCAGCCAGTCTCGAATCGCCACCGTCACTTTGACGTCCCTGTCCCCAGCCAGTGAGCTTAAGCTTTCCTGAACTAGACATAGCTGCCAAGTTTTCCCTTTTCTCGCGAGGAAGCCTATTCAGCATAAGGGAAAATCCCTTAAAAAAAGGGATAACTTGGCAGCTATGGAACTAGAACAGGGGTGCCACAAAAAAAAATCGCTTAAAACTAAAACTGGTGGGAGAAAACTCGCGGATGACATTGCTGCAGACTAAGCCCACTGCTGCTTCTCGGGAATGGACGTTGTAGTTTTTCGGATCACTTTGGGAGAAAGGACTACTGTACTGTACTGTCATCTGTCATGGATGTACAGTATTAGCTGAGATCCCTGCATTGCAGTGGGGTGGACTAGATGACTCTAGGGTTCCCTTCCAATTCTATGATTCTGTGACTTTAAACCGGTGGCGCCACGGAAGAACTCGCCCTTCTCCAGAACCACCTAAAAGGTAAAGTGCATGTGAAAAAGGAAAGCTATCACCTCAGAAAGGTCTAACATTGCGAAGCAAATTAGGGCTTTGAATCTCCCTCCTCCCTCCATAGAAACAGTTAAAGTATTTTAGAAACTATTGACACCCCCCAAAAAAAATTCCTTGGTGCAAATTCCATGGGCGACGTCTCCGAGAGAAGCGTGTTCTCGTGCTTGAAAACACGCGGGGAAAGGAGGCAGCTTTTAGATGGAGTCCAGCTTGTCTTGTTTAGTCACGAAACGGTTGGTTTTGACGCCCTGCGTTTTACCGTAATTTACACGCTCTTTGTAGAAAAGTGGGTCATTTCCCACTGTAAAACAGAAACAAAAAGCTGCAATATTTTCTTAAAGCAACAACAACAAAGCTCCGTTTCCATTATCTTTTTTGCACGCGTCTTTAATTGGTTCTTTGGGATTCGTTATACAGATTGCAAACTTGTAGCGAACTCTTTATTCTGTGGGGAAGGGAGGACGTTAGCCCCTCCATGGTGTCCGAAAGAAAGTGCCTGGTACAAGTCACGGTTATAAAGTCACACACACAAACACACACACACGTACACCTGGGAGAAGAAAGATAATGCTCGTTTTCAGATTGTCCATATTCTCTCTCTCTCTCCCTCTCCCAAGTTCTGCATTTTAAGGGCTGCATCGAACTGCGTCGTGGAACTGTTTGGAATTCGAATTCTTTTATACACGTGACAATTCCGCAAGCCTCCAACCAATGCATGCCTTCTTATTGGAAGGCTCACAGATCTATGCATCTCCCCTCGTAGCTCATGGAAGAGCAGAAAATCGGAGAACTGCAGTACTATACGGTCCTTTTATATATTCCAGAGATTAAATACCAGGGTTGTGTTTTTTTTTTAAAATTAAACTTTTTTTGGAGGGTGTGCGTGCGTGCGTGTCCTTTTGCCGGCACCGGGTGTCTTTTTCACTTTCCCTTCTGCGCGTCTTTCCCCCCAGAAAAAAAAGACTCCGGGCCGACCGTTTGTGTTTCTGGGTGTGTGTGTGTATTTGTGTCAAACGGTCCCCACGCCGTCGCTTTTGTTCCCCGCACGATCACGGGCTTTTCTCTTTCAAATCGTGGGTTTACAGTACTTCGCTCGACGCGTGTGTGTGTGTGTGTTTTTTTGCAGTCTCTGGTTAGAGCTTCCTTTTTGTTTCTGGACGGGTGGCAAGGTTGTTTTTGTATTGTCTGGATGCAAAGTCTGTCTGTCTGGAGACAGAGGCGGAAGGGAAACCCGCACATTTTTCTTTCTCGCCCCCTTCCCCCCCCCACCCCCATCCCCAGCTCCAGAGTCTCTCCTCCTCCTCCTCATTTATTTATTTATTTCCAGGGACTTCGCTCTTTTGCAAACACCCCTGAAGGAACGAAATCACGTGAGGCTCCCAAAAGGGGGCGGGGCTTTTTGTCCGGAGGAAAAGAGGTGGGGGAGGAAGAGGAGGAGGAGGGGGAAGGGCCATTTTGTAGATTTCTCCCTCCCTCCCTCTTTCAGTAGCCCGGCAGAAAAGAGAGAGAGAGGAGACGAGAGAGACACGGTTGCCCAGAGAATCTCTCTGCCTTTGGAGAGAGATATATATTTATCTATACTGTGTATATTTATATGCATATATTTAAACATTCCAGTCTGATCAGTGTAAGTGAGGCGAAAAGGGGGGGCGGCGTCGGTTCCTCCCCCCTTTGCTTCTCCTCTCTCTTTTCTCTCTCCCCATCCGGTCTTTCGCTGCCTCGGTGCGCCCCTCTAGAAAGGATCCGGGGATCAGGTAGGGCTCGTATACTTTCCCTCTCCGAAATCTGTGTGTGTGTGTGTGTGTCCCCTTTTTTAATTAGCATTATTTGCTCCTGGGAACTCCCCCGCTTGCTTTCCCCGGCGCCTTTTCCCTCCTTTCCCTTTGTCACTCCTTCTCTCTCTCTCTCTCTTTCTCTCCCTTTCCTCTTTCCTTCTCTTCTCTCCCCCCCCCCCTCACCCTGCCTGGCTTTCAAGATGGCCGATCTTTTCTCTCTCTCTCTTTCTCTCCCTCTCTCTCTCGAAATTTTGCCAGCCCCTCTCCGGCTCCGAGGAGCCCGCCTTTGTTGTTGTTGTGGTCGCGGGTTACTTCCCCCTTCCCCAAACCGGGAAAGGGGGTACCTCCGGAGGCTCTCCAAAGAGGTCTCCTCGGGGTTCCCCCTTTGGAAAGCCCAGCTGCCCCCCGGGACCCCCTTTCCCTTGTGTGTGTGTGTGTGTTTGTGTGTCTGCGTCGTCGTCCCCCATCGCAACTCAGGAGGCCGGCGGCCAGCGTGGCTCCCTTCCCCGGCCCAGGGCTGCCTCTCCTCGGCTGCTGCAGCCACCAGCTCCGGCTTCCCCGGAGAGGCCTTTTCTCCTTCGCTTGTGCGTCTGGGCGGCGTGTGGGTATGTTTTTGTGTGTCTGTGTTTGTGTGTGTGTGTAAAGGGCGATCGTGGTTTTGACAGCCAGCATCTTGCAGGCTACGGTGGAAAAAGACTCTCCCTTGGTGTGGAGCTCGAGAGATCCACTCCTTTAGATCTCGAGAGATCCAAATGTCAGGCGATCCAGGGAGCCCCAAAGAGAAATGCGCACGCGATGGCTGCTCCGGGCGCGCAGCAGCAGCAGGCCCGGGTGATTTGGAGAGGACTGGGATTTATATTGTAAAAAACAATCTATCATATAAAAAAGGGGGGGCAAGAACCACAACATGGCGCGCAGGATGTTGTGGAGAGCGTTGTTTGTCTGGTGTGTGTGTGTGTGTGTGTGTGTGTGTGTGTGTGTGTGTAAGTAAATGGTAGGGGGGAAAAGGACATATTTCTTTTGCCTCGTGTTTGAACCAGCAAGGTGAGGACGTTGATGGTGCTTCCTTTGGCCCCAGACGGAGGGGGTTTAAAAGTCTGATCTGGGGAACTCTAGAGCCAGAAAAGGGGTGTGTGTTTTTCTGTCATTCCCCCAAATCACATGGGAATATGGTTTATTTTGCGGGGTGTGTGGGGGTGGGGTGAGGTTCGACAACATAGTTGTTTCCAAATGCGGGGAGGGGGTGGGAAAGCTGATCGGGCTGGGGCAGTTTGAGCCTGGAGATGCCAGAGCTACATTTTTGTTGTTGTTGGTTGTTGTTGTTGTTGTTGTTGTTGTGGTTAGCTGTCGCGATGTTTGGCGAATGGACGAAATAAGGGAAGTAGGTGGGGATTGTGTGTGTGTAAAATATGAATGAGAGAACAGCTGTAGTGGAAAAGCCATACCACTACATATTTTTCACTGTGTGGCTACATATATAAGAGCAGAATCCTATGGATGTCTGCTAGGAACACTTCAGGGTTTAATGTCTGCTTAGAACAACACCTAAACTCCCACCCACCCCACATCAAACCCCCCCCAATTACTGCCTTTATTTTCTTTTTAAAAAGACACCTGGTAGTACTGTAATTTAATTAGCCAGTTGCTCTTTTACGCCCTTACAAAAATAGGATGCAATGTCAGAACAGACATGAGAGTGGGCTTTCAGAAAAGTACCTTCTCCTACTCTCAGCTTGTGATGGTTCATTCATTTCTGCCCCACTAAGGGTGGTGGGTGGGAGGAACTTCTCCTTGGTCATCGGATCAAAATCGTATTTCCCTCCAAAATTCTGATTTCCTCTTTGTAAGCCCCTTCAAAGAAACTTCTGGTATGTAGCTCCAGAATTCAAGGAAGGAAGGCGTCCCATTGTCTTCTCTGGAGTATAATAAAAGCAGGCCTTTTCTAGAGGGCTGGGAAGAAGCACTTTTCTGGATTTTGCATTCCGTATTAGCTTCTAGAATGCAAGGAGGAAAGGATGGTCACCACCTCTATATTTTACTCCAGAATGGAAAAGACACCGTTTTCAATGTGGGCCTTTAGACGGAAGAAGTGACCTTCCTTCCAAGTAATTTGCCTCTAAATTCTGGGAATCCAAAACGGGAATTTCAAAAAACGGGAGGTTCTAGGATGCAAGGAAGGGGAGGGGGCCATCCTGCTTCCAGAAATGTCCGAGGAAAATTAAGGATTGGATTTCCATATGTCTAATTTGCTGGGGGTTTCAAGGACAGGTTTCTGTTCCAAGCCTTCATATAGAACATTCCCCTCTAGCAGGCATGTCAAATCTGCGGCCCTCCAGATGTTTTGGACTACAATTCCCATCCTCCCCAACCACTGGTCCTGCTAGCTAGGGATCATGGGAGTTGTAGGCCAAAACATCTGGAGGGCGGCAGGTTTGACATGCCTGCGGCCTCTAGCATTCCAAGATAAGTTCCTGGAGAACTCGAGAGAGGGGTAAGATAGGGATCAATCCAGATAAAGTTCAGCACCGCTCAATGTCTGTTTAAAAATGCTTAATTTATTGCTCGGAACTTTTTTTTTAAATAGAAATGCTTCTGCCTCAAAAGTCTAAAGAGAGAACCGCTTTCAACCTTCCTCGTGCCTTGTCTCATTTTTCTTCCTTTAAATGTCATCGGAAATCTTTGGCTTAAAAATGATAATTAATAATTCCCCACCTTCAGATTGCTTAAAAGTCCTTCGCGAAAGTGGTGGCAAGGGGAATAGGAGGAGAGGCTGTTTTATTCCTCCTTTACAGTATTATCTTCCTTTTCTCTGTTCTGGAACAAGGTCATTCTCTCAATGTCTCCTGACGCCTGCCCGTCGTACTTAACCCTAACCTTGCAGTGTAGGCCACACAAACGGAGAGAGAGAGGCTGGCGTTTAGGCGGAGAAACGGTGCCGGGCAAAGCTTGTGCGTTTTTCTCTGTTTTGCCGTTGTGTTAGCGCGACGAGGATGGAGAGTCCTCTCAAGTTCAGATCTTAGGTTATAGACTGGGCTTTGTCGTTGAAAAGAGGATTCCTGCATTGCAGGGGGGTTGGACTAGATAACCCCCCCCCAAAAAAGCTGCAATTCTATGGGAAGGATGGAGTGAAGGATCAGTTCAAAGCGCTGTCCTGGGAGCGGAGCTTCTTAGTCTCTCTGCCGGTGGATTTCACCCTCCAAGCGTCCCCCTCCCGCTTCGCATCTCAGCTCCCAGAAGTTGCCCAGGGGTAGGGTGTCGGCAGCCCGGGGTACCTGGCGCCCCGCCCCCTTTCTACGCTTCCCAAGAGGCATCTGGTTCGGCACGGTGAGAACAGGCTGCTGGGCTCGATGGCGGGCCTTCTTTGGTCGGATCCAGCAGAGGTCTCCTCAAGTTGCCTTCCTTATGAAGGTGCTTGGATTTGGGGGGCGGGGCGGGGCGGGTCGCGGGACAAGATGGGCATCTTCTGCCCCCACTTAAGATTGAGCACCGTCCGCTGATGGCGAAAGGGTCGCCGTTTTCCCTGCGCAGCGGCCGTGCGAATCCTAAGCGCCTTCCTGCCCTGGCCTTTGGCCGCGCAAGAGCGTTTCCCGCAGGATCGCGTGCGCTCTTCTTATTCCATGTGGTGCTTGCAGGAGCGCCTGTGGCAGCGCAATCCTATGCACAGCCCTACACAGAAGTACAAATTGGCTTACTCCCAGGCCAGAGTGACATTATAGTGTGACATAAAGGATGCCAGCCCAGCGCTCTCCTCCTTCCTCAACCCATTGACATGGGAGTAAGTCGCGCTGCGCACAGGGAGATTTGCTCATGAGGAAACACTGGCCAGGATCGCGCCGAAAGCAGCCACCCTCCCTGCCCATCAGAGAGGCGAGGGTCGGAGCTGATTTTGGCTTGGCATTTGGGGGGGTGCAGTCCAAAGGAAGAGGGCGCCCCTCCTTTTCCTGCTCCTTGGACTGGCGTGTATTTAAATCGGCGCCGAGACCCAGTCTTGCTCGCGATGGGGGTGGGTGGGTGGGTGGGTTTGTTGTGTCTCGCTGGCGGTTTGTTGAGTCTGCTTTGGAGAGCGAGTTGCCTTTTGAACCCACGTGGGATCGAGAGAGCTGATGGCTGCAGGGAATCCTCTTGGGCTCGAGGGAGATCGCTTCTGAGAGCGCGTGCAGCGGGGCTAGGGTGGCGCGCGTCCCAGCTGTGGAAAGGTTAGGATTTTAGGACCTCTCTCATGCCTACAGAAGGGAAGCATCAGACTCAGGTATTTCCCCTGCTCCCCGGAGGTCAAGGCCATCGATTCAATACAGGCTTAACTCCCAATCTTTCCAGATTGCAATTTTATAGTCTCAAATCCCACCCCATCCTTTGAAATCCACTTGGGAGTTTGTTTTTGTTTTTTGAAAGCGTCTCCAAGATCTAGCCAAAGTTAGGCGTTTTAAAACACCCCATTGACTTCAGTGGGAGCGTATTCCTTATTTTTGTTTTGGAGATTTATACGCCGCCTTTCGATGGAATGATGGCGGGTTGTAATGCGAAGTAATGCGAGTAGCTGGAGCTGCGCAGGCTGGTCTAGATGTTCGCGTCTAAGGCATCAACTGGGAATATCCCAATAGCTTTGATTCAGGGCTAAAGGGCATGAGTTTTGCGGATAGGTATTCTGTTCTAGGTTGTCAATTCGCCTTCAGCTTGGACAACAAATCCCAGTGCTCCAGTAAACCGGGAGGCCTTGACTGGAGAGCGCAAGCTTAGGAATACATCTGGAGATGTAATGAACACCCGAATCTGTTTCCTTCGCCGAATTCTAGAAGCTAATAAAATGAAGGGACTGTCCTTGAATTTCTATGTGGTGCACAGAAAACCGGCCTCTTCCCAGCGCTGAAATCAATAAGAAGATCTAGAGAAATAGATTGTTGCACAGGGATAGGGGTTGCGTCGTGCAGAGATCAGTAGAATCTGGAATGGACGGGTTCTAGACTGGATTACTGGATGCTAAAGAAACATTTGGGGGGGGCGCGTGGAGTGTTTGCCACAGTTGCCTGGTGAAATATTACATACACTCTCACGGGGAACCTCGGAACTTGTTTCAAAGGGCCCTTCTTGGGTCCCTGAGCATATGAAGCAATGAAGAGTGGCTCTGAGCACATGCAGAGTGCCCGTTGACTATTGAGTAATCGCTGTCCGCATACATCTTAGAGGAAAATGTCAGGCAGTCTGAAACCCTGGCCAATTTAAAAAACAAAAACAAAAACAGCAACAACTAGGCAGTGACCAGGAGGCATTAAATAAACCATCTGAAAGATCCTTTCACTCCACCCGCTTGTTTTCTCGTTTATTTAGGGATCTAAGTATTATATATTTCGCAAACGGCTCGGTGGTCCTCAAATTTCTAGAGGCTTGCCTTGGAGTTGGGGGGCTGCGGGTGAGAGTGACAAGGGGGCGTTGCCCTAAATTTACAGATCTGAATCTAAGCTCGGTATGGTTTCTTACGTTGCCCCTCCAGACTCACTTTTCCAAGAGTCCCGGCCCCGATGGTGGGAACTGTATTCCAAACCACCTGGAAGAGGCACCAGGTTGGCGCAAAAATAGTAGTAACCTTGACCGGGATTAGGGAGAAGAGTTTTCGGGCTTCGGGGAAGTCGGAGCCCCGGGGAAAATTTTAAAATAAAAGGAGGATTAAAGACATGTGAATGCTAACCTTTATACTGGGGAAGAGACCAGTGTATTAGGATGCAATTCGGTGCATAGGTAGGACAACTTGGAGCCGTTGATGCGCAGCGCAATCCTATGCCTCTCTACTCAGAGGTAAGCCGGAATGAGTTCAGACACTCTTTCCAGCTAGGTGTATAGGATGGGAGCGCAAAAACCCGGATTGCAGCCAGGGCTGGCTGCAGTCTTATGCACACTTACATGCGTTGCTGGGTCCCCCCCCTTTTGAAATAGACCTTCGTAGGATCTGCTACGCCTCAAGCGCTGCGCTGTTCTGAAGATCCCTCCGTTTTCTCCCTTCCTGGTTGGCTGCATCGAGCAAAACAGGCTTTCCAAAGTTTGCAGGCTTATAGAAGGAGGCTGCCTCCCGCCCATTCACCTGGAAGAAATCCTTGCTATTTTATCCGAAGGTTGCCTTTTTAGAGCAAAACCCCACTTTCTTTAAACTCAGCGGGACGTGCTTCGGAACGGGGGTGCAAACTTGAATTAAATATTGTGGGGGCCCAGGTAAGCCCCGCACCGCATAATCGATCACATGATTGTGGGGGCTGAAGTTGGCTGCTATGCTTCGGAATCCACAGCTGCGCGCTGTCTGGCAGCGTTTTCTGACCGATCCTCCTGTCCTTTTTTAAGCAAATAAATAAATGCCCAAATGGAGCCCCTTTTAAAGGATTAACAATTGCAGGAAGGCACGATCTGTCTGCAGCTGTTCCCCCCTGCTAGATTCTGCAAATGTATTCGTTGAATGTATAGCTTGACTGTGGAGCTGACCGGACACAGATCTGTTCAGCTTCTGCAATGTTACAAGATGATGTTGGACTGCAACCATCATCCTAGCCCATTGGCCGTGTTTGGTTGGGGATGCTGGGAGCTGGTGGCGGGGGTCAGAGATTTCCAGTCCCTAGCGGTGCAGTGATAATGTCCCCTCGCCCCCCCCGCCCCCCCAGTACCCACTGTTTTGTCTGTCTCCGCCGCTGGATATTTTCTCGAAGCGCTGAGCTTCGTTTTCATAGGGAGTAGTTCTAGTAGAGTAGAGAGTGCTTCTGAGCACGTGCAGAAGGCCTTTCCTTTCAGGGCCCGTGTAACCAGACCTTGATTGTAGCGCATCAAGAATTAGAATTGGACCCAAGACGAACGATCCAACTTTGGGGGATCATGAGCACTCCTTGGAGGGAAGCCGTTTTTAAAATGAAAATTGACCACTGGTGACCCCAAAGGGAGGGTTCACCTTAATTTCCACACCCGCACCTCCATTGCCCCTGTCCTCTGGGGAGCATAAAATCTGCGATGGTGGCCTGTTTGCAAAAATTTATTGGTTTCCCCCGACACACGGACCGATTTCATTTTTCATGTTTTCATTTTTTGCCTGTGTAGGATTTTGGCTTTCTTCTTTTCTAATCTTGAGCCGTTTGCCTGTTTCAGGAGCTAAATAATGTATTGCAAAGTAGGTGAAAAGGGCGGGCCAGCAATATTTCACTAAAAGTCCCTTCTGTAAATCGGAAGAAAACCCAAGTCTGTGTAACGGGACTTTAAGCGGAAACATAAGCATGTTTACTCAGAAGTAAGCCCCCTCTGAGTTCAATAGGAGTTGCTTTGCAGGCTTCCTTTGGGGGTAATAAATCTGCAGCAAAAGCCCCTACCTGGGGGTGGGGGGTGGGGGAAGCCAGTGTGGTGGAGCGGTTAATGCGCTAGCCTAGGAGCCAAGAGATCCGGGTTTCAATACCCATTTGCCCATGAAGCTCGCTGGGTGACCCTGGACCTGCTACAATCTTTCAGTTTAACCAGATTTACAATGTTGCTGTGCGGGGAGAACCAAGCGCCTTGCAAGAAAAGCCGGGTATAAATGTAAATAAATGTAATAATAATAATAATAATAATAATAATAATAATAATAATAATAATAATAATAATAATGGCAAGCACATACTTTTCGCATTGGAACACGAGGAATTCCTAGAGCAGTTGTGTGCATGTCTATTTAAAAGTGAAGGCAGCGAGTTCAATCGGTTACGTATAGCCTGTTAAGCGTGTACAGGATTGCATTTCTTAAAAGTGCATAACTCTGGCTGAGCTGTCAGGGAAGTCCCGGCGCAGGCGATGTTTGTGAGAAGGTGCGCCAGCTTTCAGGCTCTGCAGAGCTCCTCTTCAGGCAGTCTGCGGTTAGGGGACTGTACCTGTTTCTCTCCCTTGCTGGTGCTCCTGCGCTTTCAGCAGTACTTGCGCAGCAGCACATCAGGTGGAAGGAAGCTTTCTTCATTTCTTATTCTTCCTGACAAAAATTCCTTCCCTCTAAAGCATTTGGGGAGCGGAAGTAAATCAACAACACGCGATCCCTCAAATCAGGGTGCACAACTAAGGGTTTGCCACCATGCAGTGTAACCCCTAAACCAAGGAGACGCAGGGGTACACCCACCCACCCAAACATGTGTACAAGGGACCATTTAAAGGAGCCCGATTTATTAAATAAATATCCTATGCACATAATTACTCCGAAGCCCAATTGTGGCCAGTAGGTCATACTTCCGGGTAAGCGTGCGTAAAATTGCGTTGTTAGGATCCGTTTTCCTGAGCGAGCGAGATCCTGCTGAGATCCGCCCTTTTTGGAGCGGCAGCAGTCGAGACCTCCTCTCTGCCCATTTTATTGGGAAGGAAATCTCATTGCCTCCTCTCCGATGGGACGTTTCTCCCTGCCCAGGAAAGTGGTCGTGAGATGGTTTGCAAACTTGAGTGGGTGGCGTCCGTCTGCATCGTCCATGAAAGGCTGGCTTGGTGACTTGAGGTCGCCTTATTCTTAGCTAGCCAAAAGTCAAAAAGAAAAGACCATTCTGAGCACCGACAAAAGAGAGAGAGAGAGAAAAGTCGATTGATTTTAAGCTGCTCCACAGCCCATTCAACAAAAGAATCTTGCCAGAAAATAAGATGGGAATGCGTTCTCAGGTTTAAGCGTAAAATGATAGTTTAGCCTGAAAAGACGGTTGTTTGTCTTTCTAAACGTCTGGCTTTCTAAACGTTAAAGCAAGTTACAAGTTTCATAAGAGACAATTCTGCTCAGCTTTCCATACAACTCTTTCTCGTGGGCTGCAGCTAAACCCTCCACCCACGCCCCCTGAAGTCTGGGTTGTAAAACAGCCTTATTACTTGGATTTCCTTTCTTTCCAAAGGGAAAAAAATGCTCCTGAGATCCCTTCTCAACAAATTGTCCCCAAGATACTGAAATGCGATTAGGCTGTAAATTTCAAGGATCCTTTGGATGCAGGTTCCCAGCCTGATGCACTTCTAGTTAGAAGCAAACCCCTTTAAGTTCAGTGGGGTTTGCCTCCAGGTAAGTATGCGTATAAGATTTCAGCCTTTAAGCGAAAGCACCTCTGGGAGTTGTGCAAAAGCCTAAGCAATAATTTGGGAGGTTTTGGCTACACATCTGTGCAAATATTTTCCCTGGTTCCTAAGCAAGTTGGGCGAGGGGAGGGGAACCTGGTGCTCTCAGTGACCTAAGAGTAAAACAGCAGGTTGGGGAGAAAAAGAGCAGCATTGGATGGATGCCTCCCAGGCCAGGCGAGTTGATTCACGGGTCATTGATCTGTCTAGCCAAAGGCTGTTTGATCTATCCATTTCCATGCTGGAAAGTCGTGTGGGCTGAAGCACATCTGAAAACTATACAAAACTGGAAGGCTGAGGAAATGGGGAAGGTGGTTTGTTCCCCCCCCCTATTTTATAATTTGTGCGCCACAGGCTGGGTGGGGAGGACGCTCTGTGCTTTTCACCTGCACTTTTGTAAAATATATTCCTACGGTATCTCAAATTGTCTGTGCAATCAATTCTCTGAAATTATCTACTCATCCCTCAATCTGATAAATTTATTTCTTTATGTCTGTCTCTTTTCCATAGTCCCATTTTCCACAGATTTTTTTTCTGTGTGCAAAGGATCTGTTTGATTACTTTAAGATGGGAGCATCACTTGTAGTTTATAACCGTGTGTGTGTGTGTGTGTGTGTGTGTGTGTGTGTGTGTGTGTGTCTGAAGAAACAAATGAACTCCACATCCCAATAATAGACTGGGTGGGAAATCAGCCAAGCTCCTCCTTTTTCTTCCTCTCTTTTGTCTGGAATGAGATTATCCCTTCCTTAAATAATGTCTACATATTCTCATCCTTGATCCGGGATATGCAGTCTTCGGCCCTCCAGATGTTGCTGGTCTCCAACTCCCATCAGCTCCAGCCAGCATGGGATGATGGGAGTTGTAGTCCAGCAACATCTGTGTGGAATAACAGCGGCGATACGTCTTAAATGCATTACAGTAAGCCTGCAGTTTATGCAGGGGGTTGCGTTCCAGGGGTTGCACCTAAAGCAAACATTGCGTACAGCAGGGGTCAGCAAACTTTTTCCGCAGGGGGCCGGTCCACTGTCCCTCAGACCTTGTGGGGGGCCGGACTATATTTTGAAAAAAAATAATGAACGAATTCTTATGCCCCACAAATAACCCAGAGATGCATTTTAAATAAAAGGACATATTCTACTCCTGTAAAAACACCAGGCAGGCCCCACAAATAACCCAGAGATGCATTTTAAATACAAGGACACATTCTACTCATGTAAAAACATGCTGATCCCCGGACCGTCCGCGGGCTGGATTTGGAAGACGATTGGGCCGCATCCGGCCCCCGGGCCTTAGTTTGGGGTCCCCTGGCATACAGTATAGTCAAAACACATTGGTTCAGGGGCGGGTGGGATTGCCCAAGTCACTTTTTCGAGGAATCTTGCTCCTTTTTTAAAATTTATGTTGCCACACGGGCGAGTTAAATGCACATAAATTGCGGGCTTACTATAATTGAATACAAGAGGAAGGTATCCCTCTGTAGAGAGGAATGCGGAGGTTGAGAAATGCTCAGTTGTTGTTTTTTGTGTCAGGTAGGAATGGATCAGGCTGGTTCCATGGTTGTGTAAAGCTATTTCCACTTAGCCTAGAATTGGCTGGTGCAATGCAGGCAGCGGTGGCAGTCGACTGGGGTGGGGACATTCGCCATTCCTCTTTCTTCTATTCCCTTGGTCCATCTTCCTTAACTCAATCAGTTGCACAGTTAGGTAATGCTAGACTTCTGGATTTAAAGGTCTTGTGGGCCACAGCTCATCTTTAGATGATCGTTGCGCTAATTTCACTTCCTGCAAAATGTGATAAGCTAGTCCTGCTGCATTTTTTTTTGTTGGGGGGGGGGAATGAAGTCCTGCTTCTCTTTCCTCTGAGTGGGGCCTTGCACCTCTATCACAAAGTCTTATCCTCATGGCACCATCGAACCTAACTCCTCCAGGTCAGGAGATAGTAAGTAGCTCAAATTAAAATATTCAACTGAACTAGGTCAGGTTGGTGAAGTATGAGAGTCTCCTGGTTTCTCAGTGCTCCTTAAGCGGTTCTTTATGGTACAGGTTTGAAGGGGAGGGTCTTGGACTAGGGGTCGTGAGATTCAAGTTCACATCCCTGCTCAACCGTGAAGGTCACAGGGTGATTTTGCCCCCCCCCATCTCATCTAATCTATTGTGAGGATAATATGCATGGAGGGAAACACCATGTACATTGGCCCTTAACTCATTAGTTTCATATAGTTTTTATTTGATTTTACAGATATAAACTTATAGCAAAATCAATTACAAATCTATATAAAGAGATTACTCTGAATCTCATGACTTCCCCCCATCCTCTCCATGGGTCCTAATGTCAACATTTACAACTGCATATCCATTCATTATCCACATTTTTTCTATCCATCTGAATTATCCATAGTCGTTGTTACCTTACAAGTGAGGTTAAAATCCTGCTAATGTTTTCATCTGCTTACAATGGTCTCCTAAATAAATTACAAATTTTACCCATTCTTTTTAAAGTTTTGGTTCCTGAGCCTTCAAGTTAATTTTGCCATTTCTGCATAGTCCATCAACTTGGCTTGCCATTTTCCCCTGGTTGGAATTGTTTTTTCTTTCCATCTCTGGGCTAGTAACATCCGTGCGGCTGTTGTCACATATATAAGTATTCTTTTCTGATTCTTTGGAATCTCGGTACCTATAATTCCTAATAAAAAAGCTTCTGGTTTTTTAACAAACATTATTTTAAACTCCCCCCCCATTTCATCTCTCAGAAAGTTTTTACTACCTTAGATGATCACCACATATGATAAAAGGTACCTTCTTTTTCTTTACATTTCCAGCAGGTATTTGTGCTTGTTCTAGTCCCTCAGCTTATGAACTTAATCCGTTCCGAATGCACATTCGTAGGTCGAAAAGTTCGTAAGTTGAAAAGCAGTTTCCCATAGGAAAAAAAAATCGGAAAAATTCGTAAGTCAACGAAACCTCATTTAAAATTTGTAAGTCGAGGAAACCGCATTTAAAACCGCCAATGGTTTTCGTTCGGATGTAGAAGAAATCTTAAGAGTGCGACCATTTGTCCCATTCGTAAGTTGAAAACATCGGATGTCGAGTAATTCGTAAGTCGAGGGACCACTGTACATTTTTGCTAACTTAGTAGGAGTCAAATACCCCCGGTACATCATTTTCATGCAATTTTATTTCAGTGCACAACATGCTGTAAATTTCAAATCTGTTTTCTATAACTTCTCCCAATCTGCTGTAAAATTAATGAATAAATTAATCCAATACATTAACTGAAAGATATACAATGCTAGCTGGATTGTAAAAGACTGGGGTGAGGAGATCCCATTGGTGGAAACGGGCTATCTTGCAGAGCTGCCATCATATGGGAGGCAGCTAATAAAAGGGCATGGTGCCATACAAAGAGAAAATGTTCCTGAAAAGGAAAGACCAGATGGGAGTCACTGGAGTAGAGTTGAAAGACTTCTCTTCCAAAACCCACTAGTACCTGCTAATTAATTATCTTTCAAAGAGGCTTTCACAGAAATTAATTTCTTTTACAGGATTAATCTGTAAAAAGGGCTGTTGATTGATTAAAATATTTTCAGTTGACTTATCTCCTGGCTTCCCATTAATTCATTTAAAGGAAGAAGCATATTGCAAAAGTCTTGATAGGTTTCTTCTTGAGGAGACCTGCAGTGTTTCTCTGAAGTGTGAGAGGGATTGATAATGCTGTAAATAAGCTGCTCCTTATTGCTAGATAGAAAGGCCGTATTTAGTATTTTCAAAAGAAGCTAAAGGATTTGAATAATTCCCCCCACCTTCAGAATATTTTCACTGGTTTTTCCTCATTTATCTAAAATCTGAACGATTTAAATCTCTGCAATTAAAACTTGTCATTGCTTGTTCTGCCAGTTCAAGTTTGCAGCTCCACAGAGGGAGGTCCTGGGACACTAGACTTTGTGGAAAACCATTTCCCCTTGCTAAAGAAGTTGTGTTTTTTAATTCCAGATATGTGATCTGTTACACCAGTGATGAATAGTGTAGGGAATTCATTCTGCTTATGTTAAAAGATGCGTTTGTCTATCAAATTATGTTTGAAATGTTGGCACGGGGAAAAAACTCTAGGAGAAAGCTCAGCTCAAACTGATTCTGATTCAACATATGGGGGGCAATGCTATGGCAAGATCCAGACTCAGCCAGACTCAACCAGGGTTAAGTCCTCAACCCTGGTGGAACACCCAAAGATACAGTGGCATTGCTGGATGGTTTAAATATCAGAAAGGGTGGTGGTGGAGACAGGAGATAGGGACTACAGTGGAACCTCGGTTTATGAACACCTCAGTTTACGAATTTTCGGTTTACGAACGCCGCGGACCCATCTGGAACGGATTAATTCACTTTCCATTACTTTCAGTGGGAAAGTTCGCTTCAGTTTATGAACGCTTCAGTTTAAGTACTCCGCGGACCGTCTGGAACAGATTAATCCACTTTCCATTACTTTCAATGGGAAAGTTTGCTTCAGGTTATGTACAGACTTCCGGAACCAATTGTGTTCATAAACCAAGGTACCACTGTAGAGAGGGAGAACTTAGGCTAGATCCTAAGGCCATTCATCTTGGTTACATAATCTGGCAACACATAAGCATTTTGAAGTCTTGTTTTCCCTCTGCGAGGCTTAAGCAGAACAGCAGCCCCACTGCTGAAGTTTGGATCTGGCTTAACTTTAGACTGGCTTAACTTCCACGGTTTTTCTTTACACCAGCTTCTTGTACATAGGATTGTAGTAAAATAAAAAAATTCCTTCAGTAGCACCTTAAAGACCAACTAAGTTTTTATTTTGGTATGAGCTTTCGTGTGCATGCACACTTCTTCAGATAGTTAGTTGGTCTTTAAGGTGCTACTGAAGGAATTTTTTTATTTTACTTCGACCCAGACCAACGCGGCTACCTACCTGTAATAGGATTGTACTGTATATGCACATAGCAAAGGATGCGTTGGGGCTTCAAACCGAAAGGAAAGATAATTCGAAGTGTTTTGTTTTGTTTCGATTTGATTTTTCTGCGGGCAGCAGAAACTGATATAATTTTTCCTAGGGTGAAAAAGCTAACTGAGGGAATTAATTAGTGTAGGGAATGTCTCATAGACTCGAAGTTATGTCATGTATGTATCATGTGGGTTTATAGCATACAGTGGAACCTCGGTTTATGAACACCTCGGTTTATGAATTTTCGGTTTATGAACACCGCGGACCCATCTGGAACGGATTAATTCACTTTCCATTGGGAAAGTTCGCTTCAGTTTATGAACGCTTCAGTTTATGAACAGACTTCCGGAATCAATTACACCCATGCGTTGGGTTAAGTACGCTTCAGGTTGAGTACTCCGCGGACCCGTCTGGAACGGATTAATCCACTTTCCATTACTTTCAATGGGGAAGTTCGCTTCAGTTTATGAGCAGACTTCCGGAACCAATTGTGTTCATAAACCGAGGTACCACTGTATATGTATGTATATGTGACGTGTAATTAATGTTATTTGTTGGGTGTCCTTAGAGAGAGAAACCGATCTTTCCATGTAGCACGAATGAGGTCTTGATTTCTAGCATGAGGATTTTATTAAAACTAGCTTGCGCTGGCTGGCTGGCTGGCTACTTTCCAGCGTTTAATTTCCATTTAAGAAATAAAAGAGCCGTGCTCAGGCAACATGCTCTTAAGCCCCGACCCCTAATTCCAGATGTGTGAGGGCTGAGAAAAAACAGTCTTCACACGCAAACCTCCTTCTCCCATGTATTGGGAGAAAGAGTCGTTCCCCCCCCCCAACAATAAAAGGACTCTTGTTGACATCAGTCTGTCTCGAGAGACAATGGAGTGCGCCTCCGGGGGTGAAGTCAATCCGCTGCAAAGTGACCTCCCTGGGGCACAAGCCTGGGCAGTGTGTATGGAGGTCCTGGGTTGCCCAGACGACAAGACCCCCCCTTCTCTTCTTCACATGCAGGGGAAGTCTAACTCACCAAGGGTTTTGGGACCCATTGCCTACCCTCACCTGGTTTAGCCAGCCAGTCGAAGCCATTCCCGGGGTGTGGCTACTGTCGCATGCTGACGGCTCCCAGAAGCCGCAGGTGAGAGCTGAGTGCAGGGTGGGGACCAAAGGTCGACAAACTACCCCCCAGAGGAGCACAATGTGTCCTCCACTATACTATCCCTCCCCTAACACCTCACATATCCCCATAGAAGTTCTAAGCCTAGTAAGCTGGATAGCTCAGTTGGTTAGAGCAGGGGTCAGCAAACTATTTCAGCAGGGGGATAGTCCCTCAAACCTTGTGGAGGACCAGAGTATATTTCGGGGGGGGGGATGAACGAATTCCTATGCCCCATAAATTACCCAGAGATGCATTTTAAATAAAAGCACACATTCTACTCCTGTAAAAACACCAGACAGGCCCCCACAAATAACCCAGAGATGCATTTTAAATAAAAGGACACATTCTACTCATGTAAAAACACGCTGACCATCCGTGGGCCGGATTTAGAAGGCGGTTGGGCCGGATCTGGCCCCCGGGCCTTAGTTTGTTAGAGCATGGTGCTGATAATGCCAAGATTGCAGGTTTGATCCCCGTAAGCGACAGCTGCATTTCCCTTCATTGCAGGGGGTGATTCTCAGGGTCCCTTTCAATGATGCAATTCTATGTTCAGGGCTCACTTTAAAGCCCATTCCCCCTGAATTTGAGATAATGGGGAGCTAGTTATGATAATCAAGAGTGGCATTCTGCACATGTTCAGGTACATTTTTTCTTTTAAGTGCATCAGTTGCAATTGCATGTTCTTTGTCGCAATTCCGGCGTGCCAACGGTTCCGAGAACTGATGGGCTTTTACTAAAACTCTTTGCAGTAAACCGGACCGCCCATTCGCAGTTTCTTTGCCTGCTACCTTTGACAACATTTGCAGACGGAAGGAGCGAATTTCTTGCCGTGGAGGAGGAGAGGAAGGGGGGCTGCGGGGAAGAGAATAGATTGCAAAAGCAGACGTCTCCCAGAAAATAAAAATGAGGAGGGAGGGAAGGGGAAAGACACACAATCTAGAGAATAGGGGGGGGGGCTCCCAAGGGTACCAGATAGGGGAATTGCGTTTCAGGACCACAAAGATGCAATGTAATCGGCTGGATTTCTCTCCGGTGCTGGCATCCTGCCATCTGGAGCAGCCATGTAACTATAGAAACTGGCAGGCTGCCTTACACCAATCAGGAAATGTAACAACACCTGAGAATGCAATGGAGAGAGCCACTTTGTTGATGCTGTGATGGGAGGGAGCCAGCCAGCCCGCCATTCCTTCTTTGCTGTTCCTATTAAGTGAAATTAGGGGAAAGCTGGGGGGGGGGAGAGATAATTGTGAAGTGGGGAGGGGAAGAGCTCATGGGCGAGGTGGGGTGTCTCTGTCCCCCAAGGAAATTGTGGAATGGAATGTGTGTGTGTGGCAAGTAAGATTTAGCGGGTTAGAAGCAGGAGAAGCAGTAGAGTTGTAAGGGAACCCGAGGGTCATCTAGTCCAACCCTCCGCAATGCAGGAATCTTCTGCACAATGTGGGGCTCGAACCCATGACCCTGAGATTAGGAGTCTGCCAACTGAGCTATCGCAGCTTCCAGTCTTAGGGACCTTTGTGGCTGATAGGTTCCCATGAAACAATGGGTGGTATTCAACTGTTTCCATCAGAGTAGACCCATTGAAAATAGTGGACAAAATGAATTCCTGTGGAACTACTCTGAGTAAAACTTAAGTTTGAATACCACCCTCTGAAACGAAGATGGGTTTTGATTTTTGATTCCCCCCCACCAAATTAAATCACTGGCTGTGTGTCTCTCTTTCTCTGTTTCCCCTCCAACCCTTCAAGTTAAGTTATTTTTTTGTGCTTGTTAAATTTTTTTAAAAAATAATAATTTTAAAGCTAGACATTGGAGGGAAAAGAGGGATGAAAGCATGTGTGCTTGTAGCAGAGGGCAGAGGGCCTTCTTGGTAGTGGCGCCTGCCCTGTGGAACACCCTCCCATCAGATGTCAAGGAAATAAACAACTATATGACTTTCAGAATGTATCTGATGGCAGCCCTGTTTAGGGAAGTTTTTAATGTTTGATATTTTATCGTGTTTTTAATATTCTATTGGGAGCTGCCCAGAGTGGCTGGGGAAACCCAGCCAGATGGGCAGGGTATAAATAATGAATTCTTCTTCTTCTTCTTATTATTATTACTCCTCCTAAACCTGGGAATGCATGTGGCAGAGGTGGAAATAAGTGTGTCTATATCAGGCATCCCCAAACTGCGGCCCGCCAGATGTTTTGGCCTACAACTCCCATGATCCCTAGCTAACAAGACCAGTGGTCAGGGATGATGGGAATTGTAGTCCAAAATATCTGGAGGGCCGAAGTTTGGGGATGCCTAGTCTATATTGTGTTTTGCAGACTTGTCACAAAACCCCTAACTCCCTGCTTTTGGGCAGTGCTTATATCATAGGGAAGGCACGGAGAGGGACTCTCTGTCCTTTACGGCCCCTTAATTTTTATTTTTATGGGGATTTAACTTGTTGATCTGAAATCTGTTACCAAGATCACTTCTTTTTAAAACACACACACACTCACACTCACACTCACACTCATCCTTTCCCCTCTCTTTGTCATGAAAGTTAATGTCTCTTTATAAACTATTTCCAATGGTTGTGGGATTCTGCTAATTCCTATCCACCCCAGCCTACGGTTTACTCTGAAGAAGACAATGCCAACTTTCTTAACATGGCTCTTATTTTCCTAAGGGAAAGCAATAAATAAGGGTGCAGGAAGCATAGAATGTGATTTCCCCCCAAAAAAGCACGATTTCTTCCTCCATTTTGTGGCGGACTTTGAGCACAGGCCCATGCAGGACCAGCCCTAACAGGCAACTCCCTGGGCAGATGCCATGCATGGAATGTGTTGTGGGTGCCATTTTGTTCCTCACCTCAGGTAGCAAAATGTTGTGGGCTAACTCTGGGCCCATGGCACAAATGTACATTAAATGTACATATACCAATTTATGTGTACGGAAGAAAATTTAGACCAGGTTTCGGTCTCCTGTGAGAAAAGTTTTTTTTAAAAAATGTAAAGGGGAAAAAACCCCCCAAAAATGTGGAAGGGCAAAAGATCCATGTGGGAAAGACCCTTTGAGGAACTTCTTTAAGAAGCGGAAGGGACTACCATGGAACCAGTGACGATATCTCCTAGATTTAGGCTCCGGGAGGGGGAAAGGACGGCAAATTCCCCTGCACCTTTTCTTGGGTGCTCCACACAAAGTGAAAATGGTGGTGCTGTTGGGCCAGAGGGGTGCGGTTGGGGCCTGGCAAATACTAAGTTCCCCCACCCTCTGGAAGCTGCAAGGGGCAGTTTAATAGCTATAAGTGAATGCCAATAGCAAGTGAATGGCAAGTAAAAGGCACATAAGGAGTTTCTCCCAATGGTGTCCTCTATGTGCCCCAAGAAAATTGCGGAGGGGAAAAAAATGAGGTTGGGGGCGATGAGTAAATAAAAATGGAAGCGATATGTGTATCCTAATGGATCAAAACAAAAGGCGTGTATGAGGGAGAGACTCAAAACATCCTTTCCTCACCTCTCTCCCCTAAATTAGCATGTGCGGCTATGTTTGTGGCAATGTTGGCTTGTTTGTTGGCAGTTTAAAGAATCCCAAAACTTGGCTTAACAGGAGTGGTGTGGAGGGGAAAGGGGAGCTTTTTTTAAAACAAGCTGGTTTCCTTGATGAAACCTGAGACCGTCGCCTCCATCGAATTTCATATCTAGACCTTTTGCTGTTGAAACAGACAGAGCGAGCGAAATAATTTCTCCTCCATGCGTACGGCTGCTTGCCTCTTATTCAGCTTTCCTTTCTCTTATGCCTCTCAGGATACGCCCCCTCCCGTATAGGGAGAAAAGGTTGACTTCTGTCCCGAGCTGTTTCTGCTTTTCATCAGCAGATCCTGCGCCCACCTGAAAAGATTTTTTAAAGCAATACAAGAATGGTGCGCCCTTTTTTTTTTTTTTTTGCAAAGAGCTGGGGTATCTGAGGAATCTGTGACCCTCCAAATATTTCTCGATTATGCCTGGGCCTGACGGTTGAGACCAGCAAACATCTGGAAGCCTTGAAATGAAATAGGGCTTCACCTTTTGCAGTTATGTTCTGCCACCATTGCTGATGTAAAATTCAACTAGTTATCTGGCTGGTTTCCATAACATGGATCTGAGGGGGCATTTTATCCTTTGCTTTGGGTGGTGGTAGGAATTGCCCAGGCCCAGAAACGATGCAGGTCTCAAACCAATTTGCAAACACCACACGCTGGTATGGCGTTTCTTTCTTTTTCTTTTTTTCCGTTGCCTGCTTTCCCCATCTTCCTCCTCCTCCTCCTCCCTTCCTTCCCCTCTTCCCCCCCCCCCACCTCCACCTTTGGTAGTTGCAATAATAATCTGGCTTCTTGCCAAGTATAGGCGTTACTATGGAAACAGAAAAGCTGCCTCCGTGAGCCAGGAGGGGTTGTGGCTTCTAATGTCTCCTATTGTATATATTCAGCTGTATATAGTAGAGAGAAAAAGAGGGAGAACTATGATCACAGGATTCCCCCCTTCCTTTAAACCCTTCCTACATTTGATTGTATAAAAACGAGGCTGCATTTCCTGGAAGAAACAGAGAAGGGACGGGGGGGGGGGGGAGAGAGAGAGAGAAAGAAAAGGCCCACACCCCTTTTCCCCATCCTTGAAAACACCCAACATGCTGCTAAATTTCCTCATCAGCCACAAAGGAGAAAGCAACTTATTTTCTTCTTTGCATTTTAATATCGAGAGGGAGGGGATGCTTTCAAAAATGTTTCCCCACCCCTGTTGTTTTCCCCTTCCCCATTTTAAAATGGAGGCCTTGATCCAAGGAGCTGCAAAGGCAGTGGAAGCTGTGGCTCCCCCTTGATGTGCAGAAATAGAGCCTAATTGTGGCACATGAAGGGGGTCCCAATGTGTGTGTGTGTGGGGTCCACCCGTGAAGTTGTTATTGAGGCGCCTGCCATTGCAAGGTGCCATAGAAAGGTTATGGCAGAAGGGGAGGCAGGCCCTACCCAGAGGCTTAAATGTTAATCTGGTAAGGCTACATACATGAGCCTTATGGGACCCTTCCCTCCCTGGCGCCCCCCCCCCCAGCAGACTCTGTTCAGGAGATCCACATGCCTTATTTGTTTCTGTACAATTATTCCACTATGTCGTGTTGACTGGGCCCAGGGATGGCCCAAGACAGTTGGCTGCCTGAGGCAAAGGGCAATACAATGCCCTCCCCTCTCCATTTCACGTAGAGAAGCCAGTTGAATATTTCCTTAACGCAGATGAGGGGGCAGGAGGCTTGTTTAGGATGGGCAATACAGCCTGGGGGGGCACAAACAGCCCTGTCCTCCAGCAGAGGGGAACAGCTTAGGGGTTGGGGCTGAGAAGAACAGCCGCAGTGCTGCTGTCGCCCCCCCAGGACCTGACGCCCGAGGCAGTTGCCTCACTCTGACTAATGAGAGGACTGGCTCTAGGGTTCTGTATAATTACTTTGAGACTTGCTATAGGGTTTTGTTTTAGTCAGTATTGGGGGGGGGGAACCGACTCCCTTTTTCAAATACATTTTCAAAAAAAGATAGGAAGACTACGAAGAGAAGTACGGCAGAAGAACAAACAAAACAGCAGACTCGAGACGGGATCAATGTATTTATCGGTCTGAATCAGGGGGGCAATGGAAGGCTATGGGATTGTTACTGTGCCTGACAGCCAAACTTAACAAATGGCCCAACGTTAAGCCATCCTCTGTTCCATATGCAGGAATGAGACGCGGGTGGCGTGTGGTCTAAACCACTGAGCCTCTTGGGCTTGCCGATAGGAGGGTCGGCGGTTCAAATCCCCGCAACGGGGCTCCCATTGCTCTGTCCCAGCTCCTGTCAACCTAGCAGTTCGAAAGCATGCCAGTGCAAGTAGATAAATAGGTACTGCTCTGGTGGGAAGGTAAACGGCATTTCAGTGCGCTCTAGCTTCTGTCACGGTGTTCTGTTGCACCAGAAGCGGTTTAGTCATGCTGGCCACATGACCCGGAGAGCTGTCGGTGGACAAACGCCAGCTCCCTCGGCCTGAAAGCGAGATGATTGCTGCAACCCCATAGTCACCTTTGACTGGACTTAATTGTCCAGGGGTCCTTTACCGTTACCATATGCGGATATGGGAAAGAAACGCAGCACACAATCTGAAGTTGCAGCCACAGCATCTGACAACATTGCAGGGTGTTCTGGGGGTGGGTGCAGGGCCGTCTTAAGCATACCCAGCGCCCTGGTGCAAAGATCTCTCCGGCAGCCCCCCCCAGTTGCTGGGCGAGGCGAGGCGCTAGCGGCGCCTGATGGCTCGGCGGTGCCCATGGCCTCACTGCTGGCGCAGGGCGTCTCACTCATGGGGCTCTACTGTGGCACCAGCAGCGCCACCGCTGCAGCAGGAGCCAGAACCGGAGCTGTGCTGGGCACGCAGCTGGCCGCTAGCCTGGCCGCCTTCTATGTGCGCTTCCAGCCGGCCCGAGGCAAAGCCAGAGCGGCGCCGGAGCAGCAGCAGCAGCGGCAGCAGTGCCTGGAGATCGTCTTCGTGTTGGCCGAGCAGGATCAGCAGCGCTGGCAAGAAGCCATGCGGGCCATGCCGTGGCTGGCGCTCCCCTTCACCGACAAGCGGCGGAAGGGGGGCGCTGCAGAGCGGAACAGGGTCTTAGTGCCCCAGCTCCGCTCGCTTACCTCCCTGCTCTCCCCTGAGCGGTGCAGCTGGCGGAGGGAAAAGGGAGGCTGCTGCGCAGCTCCCCCACTTGCTGGGGCGCCCTTCAGCGCCCCCTGAGTGCCCAGGCGCCCTGGCACCCCGCGCCACTAGAATCAATGGGCGAGCCGGCCCTGGGTGGGTGCACGTTTTCGCCCTTACGGTTGCAGAGGTGATCTCTGGAAAGGTGTGGCACAAGACCTGGTTGCATATCAGCAGTGAGCTAGTGCCCTTGGGTTAATGTTAATGGAGCACCAAAAATCTATCAAGGATGGATTTTTCACCCCCATTCAGTTTAGCTAGGGATCAACTTGACGCTCTAGAAAAAGCATCTCATTGTATTCAAAATTGTGCCAGATCAGCTTTAGAATAAGTATTTTATGATACTCTTCATCTGGCACCTCAATGATGCATTGGAGTCGGGAAGAGAGGCTTCCCTAGTCTTGCAAATGCTTACAAAAGTTAATTTAACTTGCTGTCACCTAGACTACCCCTCACCCATGCCAGCGAATCTGGCAAGCTACTTTCCTAGCAGGAAAAATATTACTTAGCCGGAACATGTTTGGGGCTTGCAGTTGGTGTATGTTTGCAAGTCTGCTAAAGAATAGTGTCCCAAAAGTCAAAATTCTGTCAGATTATATACTCTCTGCACTGCATTTTTTATTTTATGGATTTATTTAGATTCCTTGGGCTTCCTTTTTTGGAAGAAAAGGTAGGATTTTAAAAATAATTTTCTATGATACCATTACATACTGTATATATACACTGACTTTTTGTATTGGTCCTCTGGGAATTGAAAACCCCCAGTAGTTTGCATGCCCCCCCCCAGCAGTTTGCATGCCCCCCAGCTCTGGGGGCTGCAAAGATATCCCGTCCCCATTGTATCTGATGGCACTACTCAGGATATAATATGGAAAGAGCTTGTTTGTTCCCCAGATGGCTTGCAATCTGCATTTGATAGGCAAGTATACTGAGATCCATGTACAGACTGTG
Source organism: Zootoca vivipara (assembly GCF_965207765.1). Lineage (NCBI taxonomy): Eukaryota > Metazoa > Chordata > Lepidosauria > Squamata > Lacertidae > Zootoca > Zootoca vivipara. Next base: position 12,027,873 of record NC_142595.1, on the reverse strand, counting down.
ACAGCCCTATGCATACAGGTGTACAGAAGATAGCATCCCAAGTCAAGATTGAAAAAAACCTCCTCTTTTCACTTCAGGGTGTGGGATTGCTCTGAAAGTGTATGAGCAATATCGGGTGAGGTCTCCAAAAACCAGAGAACGAGGAACTGAGCAAGCTTTTTCTGTGGTCAGAGTTTCAGTGACTCTTGTCTTTTATGTGCAGAATTCTTTATTCTTCTTCAGAGGCAGCTTAATAAATGATGCAACCTGAATAACCTGTATAGGACACAAAATTCATTTTTATATATGCATTTAGAAAAGCACAGTTGATACCCATCACTGCCCCTAGGAGAACTCCAAAGCACACAGTTTCTTGCAGCCTGCTCTGGTATCCCGGAATGGATTCAAACTTCAAGAAAGAAGATTCCACCTAAACATTAGGAAGAACTTCCTGACAGTAAGAGCTGTTCGGCAGTGGAATTTGCTACCAAGGAGTGTGGTGGAGTCTCCTTCTTTGGAGGTCTTTAAGCAGAGGCTTGACAGGCATATGTCAAGAATGCTTTGATGGTGTTTCCTGCTTGGCAGGGGGTTGGACTGGATGGCCCTCGTGGTCTCTTCCAACTCTATGATTCTATGAAATATTTGGCTATTGCCACAAATTTTCAGCATGACTGAGGCTGTCTTATTTACCCTGGGTCTTTTTTCTTTTTCTTCTTCCAGAGAGGATCTGGTGAGCTTCTCAGGATCCAAAATGCACAGGACCACCAGGATAAAAATCACAGAGCTGAACCCTCACTTGATGTGCGCTTTGTGCGGAGGCTACTTCATTGATGCCACAACCATTGTGGAATGCCTACACTCTTGTAAGTTTTAAAACCATATCTGGAAACTCCTGAGGATTAGTGAGATACGTGCCTCATCCCTGGGCTCTCTTTTCAGAGCTGTTGAAAGATGCAGAACAATAATCACCCCCCCCCCGAGCATATGAAAAGGGCATTGTAAGGGGGGGAAAGTACAGAGAACCGCCCCCTTGCATCAGAAGTAGCTCCTTCCCAAGTAGCGATGGAAGCGAGGGCTCTGAGGAAGCTAGTGAGGGAATGGAGAGAGAGGGCCAGGGCTCCAGCAACATGAGAGAGCCCCGGCCACACAGGAGTGAGGAAAGGGAGGGGGAGAAGGGAAAAAGTGAAAGCCTGGAGCGTAGACCCCTTCCTCCGGTTCCGGAATTACGCAGGAGAAAGAGAGGGAGGTGATTCACTGTCCCGGGACTACTATGTTGGAGAAGGTCACCTGGGGGGGGGGCAGTGCCGGATTCTGCATTGGACTGAGCAGATATGTTGTACATACCCAGCTCACTGTAAATAGCCTGCACTAATAAAAACTGCTGAAAGACAAGCATGCGGAGCGTTGTTACTCTAGAGTAGTCGCAAGAACCTCTGACAGGCATTTTCCTCACTATCGACTGCCCCCTCAGCCACCTGCCACTAGGGCATTTCTCCCCAAAAGTCCAGGCAGTGGCAAGACACGGGCGTTACCTGAGACCATCAAGCCCTGGAATTTTGGCACTCCGTGTGGCTTCCTAAGTTCAGTTCTGTCAGTCTTGTGAGGTTTTGCCTCATGGTCCGCCGTGTCGTAAATCTTCCACTGTGGTGACTTTGTCCTCCCACCCCCGTTGCCTTCTTTTCAGTCTGCAAAACCTGCATCGTCCGTTACCTGGAGACGAACAAATACTGCCCGATGTGCGATGTCCAAGTGCATAAAACAAGGCCACTCCTCAGCATCAGGTATGTCATATTCATTTATATGTCAGCTGGGGCGGATATCTGTGTCAGGCAAGTAGCCGAGCGATGTGCTCATGTCACCTTGGCTTGCCCTAGCTGGCACCCCTGCAGCCAAGGATGGGTTCATATGGATGGGAGCAGCATGTAGCGGCTAGAGTAGGGGTCAGCAACCTTTTTCAGCCATGGTCAGACCATGTGGTGGGCTGGACTATCTTTTGAAAAAAATATGAATGAATTCCTATGCCCCACAAATAACCCAGAGATGTATTTTAAATAAAAGCACACATTCTACTCATGTAAAAACACCAGGCAGGTCCCACAAATAACCCAGAGATGCATTTTTAATAAAAGGACACATTCTACTCATGTAAAAACACGCTGATTCCTGGACCGTCCATGGGCCAGATTGAGAAGGCGATTGGGATGCATCCACGCCCCGGGCCTTAGGTTGCCTACCCCTGGGCTAGAGTTTGCCCTGTAATGTCTGTAACTCTGTGGAGAGGTTGTCCCTTGGAGCCAAAGAGACTTGCACAGAGCTAGGCAAAACCTGATGGTTAGCTTGAACCGCCGGTGAGGGCAAAAGCAGGTCACCTGGTGTTATTGGGACAGGTGATTGACAGGTGGGTAGCTCCACCTGCCTATCAAATTTGGCACGCAGGAAGCTGTTGGACTGTGCTGAAATGGCAAAACTGACCGGAAAGCTCAGGAACCAAGAAGATCAAAACTTCAATAAGGAATGGGGAAGATGTATAACTTAATCTAGGAGACCACTGTAAGCAGATGAAAACATTAGCCTGATTCTAATAATGCTTGTAATGCAGCAAATACTATGGGCAACATGGAGAGATATAAAATTTGGATTATGAAATAATATGCAGTTGAGAAGGTGTACAATAGGGCCCATGGAGGGGAAGGTGGGAAGTCCAGAGATTTGGAGAAATCTCTAGATATGGATATGCAATTTGGATTGTTATAATTCTACATTTGTAAAATCAAATAAAAATTATTATTATTATTTTTTAAAATTGGCATGCAGGGTGTGAGGGAGTTAAGAGTCCAGCCTGCTGGCAAGATCCATTTCCTCCCTAGCGAACCCACAACACACCCTGTCTTATTAGGATTCAGCCTCAGTTTTTTGACACGCACCTAGCCTGTCACTGCTTTCAGGCACTGATCCAATACATGCACAGCCTAACGTGGCTGTGTTTCTCTATCTGGCGACGAATGGCTGCGTTTCTGTATGGCAAAGCTGCAGTGCTAATTAATGGGCCCCGATAATGTCTTCGGACCACAGTCTTTGGACCACAGATGAGCAACCTATTGAAGAAGCTCTAAGAACTATTAAATCTGAGTATGATTGTGGTTTATGATGTATCGATCCATTTGTCTTGGAGCTCTTGCATTAACCTCCTGCCCGAGGCATGCACGCGTTTCCCAATTCTGCGTCAATTTAAACCCGCCGTGCGCCACAAAGAGCCTGCCTCTAATGCAAGATTAAAATGCAGAATATTTGCACACGTTCCCCGATTTTGCACAATTTATCCAGCTTTTGCAAGTCGGAAAGAGAGCCAATCGGCTATGAGGCCCACCCCCATCGCCAGCTCTCCTCTCTTTGTGGCTTTACCTTTTTTTTTTTTTGATGAAACGTTTCTTTTCCAAAACTAAGCCCGCCCAGCAACGCTTGGCTTTGAAGTGGTTATCCGGCTGCTTCCTTCTTAGTCTGGATTTTGGGGGAAGCCAGACGCACCTTACTGAACTCTGCAGATTGTTGGCATAGAAACCAAGAAGGCGACTTCTCACAGATGCATCTCTCCGGTTGTATTTTTAGCTCCTGCGCTGTGCAAATTAATTTCTCTAGTAACACTTCAGGCGTTCTGCAAAATATTTACAAGCCGAGCTCCCACCAGTCTCTCCTCGGGGGCCCCCCAAACATCCATGTGCCTAGACGCATGCATGCATGCGCCCACCCATCCACCCGGCAGATGTGAGCTGCCAGTGCAAAGAGGCATGCGAGAGGGGAGAAAACGCACCAGGTTAAAAGTGCAGTGAAATGTCACTGGGGTTTAGTGACTCCATGGCAAGACCGCAGTCTCAGATTGATTTCAAATGTGCCACGGAGAGCAGGTGTACTGGGTATATTAGTTGTGATTTCCTCTCCAGCTTCCCTGAATGTCCCCAATCTCCAAGTAGTTTTATGATTTTTAGGGAGGATTTTTAAAAAGCCATGTGTATGCCTCAATGCTGGAGCACACGGCAGTATTTTACTTTACCTCCGTTTAAGTACTCAATTGGTTCCAGGGTGCCATTCACTCCCCGAAAAGTACTTAAACTGAGTGCCGATAGCGTGTGTGTGCAAAGCACTGATAGAGCGCTTCTGTGCATGCGTTGAACCGCTCAGATCGCTTCTGCGCATGCGTGCGTCGCGGAACCCGGAAATAAACACTTCTGGGTCCGCGGAGTACTTAAACTGAAAGTACTCAAACCGGAGCTTTCTCAAACCGAGGTATGGCTGTATTTCACAAGGAAACTGACAAGGCACTGATCGGTGAAGCAGGTATGTTTCACTGCTATATGCAAGCGGGTTGCTTTGATGTTCTGCTAGGGGCAGAATGGCCTCGGCCCAGTATACTTGAAGGAGCATCTCCACCCCCCTTCGTTCAGCCTGGACACTGAGGTCCAGCTCTGAGGGCCTTCTGAAGGTTCCCTCATTGCAAGAAGTGAGGTTATAGGGAACCAGGCAGAGGGCCTTCTCGGTAGTGGCGCCCGGCCTGTGGAACACCCTCCCATCAGATGTCAAGGAAATAAACAACTAATTGACTTTTAGAAGAAATCTGAAGGCAGCCCTGTTAGGGAAGCTTTTAACATTTGATGAATTACAGTGGTACCTCGGGTTACAAATGCTTCAGGTTACAAACGCTTCAGGTTACAAACTCCGCTAACCCAGAAATAGTATCTCAGGTTAAGAACTTTGCTTCAGGATGAGAACAGAAATCGTGCTCCGGCGGCACGGCGGCAGCAGGAGGCCCCATTAGCTAAAGTGGTGCTTCAGGTTAAGAACAGTTTCAGGTTAAGAGGAGACCTCCGGAACGAATTAAGTTCTTAACCAGAGGTACCACTGTATTGTATTTTAATATTTTGCTGAAAGCTGGCCAGAGTGGCTGGGGAAACCCAGCCAGATGTGCAGGGTATAAATAATAATTAATATATTATTATTATTATTATTATTATTATTATTATTATTATTATTATTATGGATTGGAAGAATGGGGTGGGTTTGCAGCAGTATGGCAAAGTGCATTGACTCAGTGGTTCAGGGTTGGTCTTCCCTTCCCACCAATGTTTTCTTAGAATGTTTGCATTTTTTTTTGGGGGGGGAAGGCTTTTAATATTTTATTTTACCAGGCCCCTTGGTTGCAACAGGTGGCTTCAGGGCTCTGTTGTGGAGACCTGACTCGTCACCCTTTGTAGCAGCTCAGGAATAACAGGGTGTCCTGGATCTCTTAAGTGTCTTATTGACTCAAGCAAATATAATGGCTTTCCTTGTAACCTAGCTGCCAGTCACGCAGCCCTCGGACAAAGCTTGTTTTCATTAGCTTGGCCATCAATCACAAAACAAAGTCAATATGCATGTGTAATAAATAACATGACCAAATTGGATTGGTAGGGGGTGCGAAGATTGTGACGCTGTAAATTAAAACGAACGCTGCCTGGTATATATACACCTAAGCAGAGCCTTTTAAATCAAACTCTGCATGCTGTTCTACACAGAAATAATTGTGTGTTGCCTCCCTTACCCCCAGTAAATCCAAATTCAGAAGGGTTTTGACACATTTATATGTTTCATCAATAGATCAAAGCAGCAGTATTGCAACACTGGAACTGTGCGTAAAATGAAATCAAAACTTGGTGCCAAGAACACCTGAACTCCGGCACCCCTGCCCATTATGTGTCTTGTAACAAGTTTTCATTATGTGCTTATTTTGCATAATTGTTTTCTCATGGCAGGGAGGGGTGAACTCTGAATCTCCCTGACTGGCTGGTATGGGGTGTGGGCTGGGCTGTAAGTTCCATTACCATGAAGAAAAAGCTTTGGCTAAAGTGTAGGTCAAGACTGGGAAACTTGTAGCTTTTGTTGATAGCCACTCTCTTAACTGATGTGCTGAAATATTCAGTTCTGAATTTGGTCCTGAATTGGCTGCATGAGAGATGCTGGGGCTCAAGACTTATCTTCGAAAGTTAGGCACACTTCTGTTCTCTTGGCACTAAAATAATAATACAGTGGTACCTCAGTTTATGAACACAATTGGTTCCGGAAGTCTGTTCATAAACTGAAGCGTTCATAAACTGAAGCAAACTTTCCCATTGAAAGTAATGGAAAATGGATTAATCCGTTCCAGACGGGTCCGCGGAGTACTTAAACTGAAGCGTTCATAAACTGAAGCATGGGTGTAATTGGTTCCGGAAGTCTGTTCATAAACTGAAGCGTTCATAAACTGAAGCGAACTTTCCCATTGAAAGTAATGGAAAATGAATTAATCCGTTCCAGGTGGGTCCGTGGCGTTCATAAACCGAAAATTCATAAACCGAGGTGTTCATAAACCGAGGTTCCACTGTAATAATAATAAAATTTTGCAGCAAGTGTTGGAACACCCTAAGTCCGATTAAGCAACAGAGATAGCGAGCGCTGTGTTTTGAAATGTCAAGTCTCTTCTTCCTGCCATTGCTGCAATGCCTCCTGTTCAATTTGCGGAGGGGATTGCGCTAGAGTAGCTATTCATTTTAATAAGCCGTATCGTGGGGCTGGGGCAAGAGAGGCTTGCTCTATGTTTTTGTTGTTATCAACAGCAAAAATGAATTTGAATCGGGATTTTAATATTCTCCCCCACTTTCCCCCTTGCAATTGACCATTGCTAACCCATCTTTTCCTCCTCATGTTTCAGATCAGATAAAACCCTACAGGACATAGTCTACAAGCTGGTACCAGGACTTTTCAAAGGTGTGAATGTGTTCTGATTTTGTGGCTGTTTTTCTGTTTTGTTTTTAAGAAGTTGCTTCCGTTGACTTTGATGCAGTTAGAAAAAGAAGCCATCTGATTATTTTATAGGGCTGACGAACAGTATACGAACAGTATATAAATAACTTGAGCCAAATATTCAACTATAATATTATAGTTGGGCCAAATATTCAACTATAGTATTACTTCATTAAGTAATACAAATAGTCTTCAAAACTATGGCTGTTGTGCCTTTGGTCCTAATGCAAATTTAATTCCAGTTCTTTTATTTGTTTTCCGTTCAGTCAGCGATTTAAAATGTATGAATAATTATTTGATAGCGTGTTGCTAAACATGAATGCATTTATTTATTCACTGTGATGTGTAGACCCACCTGCAGAATAAGTGAAAGATAAAAATGCTAATAAATGAATTAACTGTTTGCTTTTGCCTGCAGATGAAATGAAGAGGCGACGTGATTTCTACGCAGCATACCCTCTGGCAGATGGTATGGGGTCTCTCTCATGAATTTCCCTCCTACATGTCAACAGTGATGCATTAAAAAAAAACCAACCCCACAAAAAGGTGTGATCTTTATTTTTTCTCTGTTTCTTCCTCTCCTCTCAATTGCTTGCTTGTCTAGTTCCTAATGGATCCAATGAAGACCGGGGAGAAGTTTCGGAACAGGAGAAAGGGAACCTGTCAGACGATGAAATTGTCAGCTTATCCATAGAGTTCTATGAAGGAATCAGGTAATATAGAAAAAAAATATGAGAGGAATAATTTCACTTAATTTTCTTAATTTGCCCTGGGTTGTTTTTTTCCCCTACACATATATTTTAACAAATTTTATATACCGTATTTTTCGCTCCATAAGACACACTTTTTTCCTCCTAAAAAGTAAGAGGAAATGTCTGTGCGTCTTATGGAGCGAATGCATGGTCCCTGGAGCCAAATTGCCCAGGGGTGAAAAGCAAAGCAGATCGTGCTTTTTTTTTTTAAGAAAGAGCTAAAGGTTAACAAGAGGGAATGAGGGTGTTTAAAGGAACCCGCTCAGCAGCTGATTGCAAGAGATCGGGGGGGGGGGGGGGAGATAAGAGACGCTAGCTCCCTTCCCGTCCCCCTCCCCTTGCCCAGGCCTCCATTGTTGTGTTTCCTCAGCTGACATGTGACTGGCTGATTAGATTCATAGCTGCCAAGTACCCCGTTTTCCCCGGGAAACCCCCGTTTTTACTTACCTTTTCCCGGTGGTCCCCCGTATCACTTCGTCTCTCATTTTCCTCCGTTATTTTCTCCTGCCGGAGGCCATTTTTTTCCTTTCTGATTTGCCCTTCTATGGGCACCAAAAATGGCCGCCGCTGGCTTCAAAAGTCGCATCTACGCATGTCCGGAAGTGCATAGACGCAACTTCCAGTGTCCCATAGAAGGGCAAAACGACACCGGAAGTTACGTCGACGCAACTTCCGGTGTCACACGGCTGCCGGTCCCAGATTCTGCAGTCCGGGACTTGGAAGGTAAGATTAGATTATCTGTCTGTAAACTGTAGAAATGGCTCCCTTTCCTTTCCTAAGGAAGCTGCAGAACTGTGAGTTGAACCCCATAAAACAGGATTTTTTTCCCTTTGCAAGGTAAGCTCAACAACTTTGAGCTGATCCTCAAAAATGGAGCTTTCCCCCTTTGCAAAAAAGCTGCACAACTTTGAGCTGATGCTCAAAAAAATGGAGCTTTCCCCCTATGCAAAAAAACCTGCACAATAGTGAGCTGATCCTCCCCAAAACGGGGCTTTCCCCATTTGCAAAAGAAGCTGCACAACTTTGAGCTGATGCTCAAAAAAATTAGGTGCGTCTTTTGGTCAGGTGCGTCTTATGGAGCGAAAAATACGGTATTTATGCTTGGTTAATGTTTTGAAAGAATGTATGCCTTACATGCACACACTTATGTACAGTTGTACCTTGGTTGTCGAACAAATTCTGTTCCGGAAGTCCGTTCTACTTCCGAAAACATTCAAAAACCAAGGCGCGGCTTCTGATTGGCTGCAGGAGCTTCCTGTACTCAATTGGAAGCCGTCCGTGTCAGCTATTCAGCCATTTGGCTTCCAAAAAAAGTTCACAAACTGGAACACTCGCTTCTGGGTTTGCGGCGTTCAGGAGCCAAAACGTTCGAGTTGCAAGGCGTTTGACAACCAAGGTACGACTGTATATTAATTGTATTTGTGGTGTAACATTACGTTTTGGCATTATATATGTCACCATGAGCATTCTTACTGAAAATGCGATGGATACATATGATTTAATAATAAACAAGTCTAGGCCCGTGCAGGGAACAATCAACGTTTTCATAATGTGATATTGCTTTTCGTTTGCTTGCTTGCTTGTTTGTTACATCATACAATAAGAAGGATGTGGCCAGGACAAAGAGGAGGAAACTTTGCTACTGAAAGACAGTATAGGAATCGTATGTGTGTGCATGTATGTATTATAATCCCCCAGGGTAGATGTAGTCTATCTGCACTATACTACTGTTGAACGATATTGCTGATGAAAACATGATTTTAATAGGCTGCGCAATGGAGATCAAGTGCAAACGCACATTGCAATAGTGGTGTGCATCTGATTTGCCCCGCACCCACCAGGAGACGGAATCGCCCTTGTTGTTTAAAAATCTTGTTGGGTGAGGTTAGGCTTAGGGAACACGTGCTGCAAATTAATTAATTTATTCCCTTACATCAGTGTTTCTCAACCTTTTTTGGGCCAAGGCACACTTGTTCCATGAAAAAAATCACAAGGCACACCACCATTAAAAAAGTTAAAAAAATTAACTCTGTGCCGCCCTATATTGACTATATAATTATGACTGTAAGAAACACTTGCCAATTGCTGTGTTGGTTGCAATCTCCTGTAATAAGGCTTCACAAGCCGCTGATTTCTCTGCCAGCACAATCCTTTGCTCAGCAAGGTGGTGGCTGTTGAGAGCTGCGCTCGCTCCGCGTCGTGACCCGGCCGGCTTCCTTTCCGGCGGGTTAGTGTTGGCTATTGGCGGCCGCCAGGCACGTGACAATGCAAATCGCCCTTCTCGTCGTCGCACGTCGCGGCACACCAGCCAGCGTCTCGCGGCACACTAGTGTGCCACGGAACAGCGGTTGAGAAACGCTGCCTTACAGCCTACACTTCTGTATTGCTCAGTCAGCGTTGTTCTTTGGACAGTTTACAATGAAGGCTAAAACCAAAATACAGTGGTACAGAATGCGTTCTGGGATTCCATTCGGCTCCCGGAACCATTTGAAAACCAAAATGCTGCTTCTGATTGGCTGCAGGATATGTTCGGCTTCTGAAAATTATTCAAAAACCCCAACGCTCACTTCAGGGTTTTGATTGCTTGGTAGCTGATTTCTTCGGGAGCCAAGGTGTTCAGCTTCCAAGGTACGACTGTACAGAACAATACCTATCACAGACAGGGCCGGTGTGTCCATTTAGTCGAACTAGGCAGTTGCCTAGAGCGCGTAAATGGAGGGGGCGCAAAACCCCCGTGCCGCCGCCGCCATCCCACGGCGTGCGCTCGCACTCCTCCCGCCTATGGAGGAGCAACGAGTGAGCGATGGGCGCTGTTGCAGCCGCCGCCGCTGTTCGCTCGCTGAAGAGCTCACAGTGTCCCCTCCATAGGCAGGAGGCGCGTGAGCCAAAATGAGAGCTCAGCGCCCTCCCGCCTATGGATGGGACACAGGATCGCCAGCGGCGTCATGTCGCATGTGCGGGGGTGGGGCGCCAGAAGGTGATTTTGCCTAGGGCGCAAAAAGCCCTAGCACTGGCGCTGATCACAGAATAATAATAAAAAGAGCAATATGAAAACAAAAGAGAAACAGCAACAGAGAATCAACAGTGTAGAAGACCTAAGGAGCTCAAACACTTTCTAAAGGCTCAGTGGCACAGAATGTTGGTTGAATGAGGGAGCTGCTGGTGGTGGTGGAAACTGACAGCAGAGCAGGAAAGGGGACAGAGGGAGGAAGGGAGACACAGAGATAAAACAGAAAGAACTATCTCATTGTCTGGAGAGGTCCTTTTCTGTTTCGTTCTGAGAAGTTATTGTAAAATATAGCTGGAGAAGGAAGTCAAACCTACCCCCAGAAATACTGGAGAACTCCAAGAATTTTTTTAAAATGTGGCTGGTACTAGTGCCCAACAACCTGCGCTCTTCAAATATTAGCAGAAAGAGAAGAAGCCCTGCTCTTTCTGAGTTCTAGTTTAGTGTCAAGCAACATTTTTTTATTATAAAAACAAACACCCTACCGATACAAATTCCCAAGCAGGCTGGAAGTGATTGTTGCTGGGAAAGAATCCTATTCCAACCATATCTGGAGGAGAGGGGGGGCACACAGGTGTGCTCAAGTTGCGCTGCCAAGCTGCTCACCTGATAACAGCACTGCAGAAGCAGTGAGTGAGGTTGGGGCTGTGCAGGTGCAACAGCAAAGCCAGTCTGGAGCCCAGGTAAGTTGCAGCAACACTGCCGACAGGAGGAGGGCTCTGCCCCAGTGTACTGGCTGCTCCTGGGACCTTGCTTTTGATTGTGATCTTCCACATATGGCTGAAGTGTGCAGAAATAACCCAAGTTCTGGACCCACAGAGGCCTGGATAATCTGGGTCGTGCCCTTGTGTGTGCGTTTTTTTTATTAATTTCCCCTATTTCTCTCTCTCTCTCTCTCTCAGAGAAGAAAACAAAGGGACTGTTGAGAATGGGAACATGGAGAAAGACAAGGTGAGCTATGTAGCTTCTGTCTACCTGTATACCCTTGAACAATGCTTTAGAAATGTGGGAGAATCCCATGCGCCCTCCATCCCCTCAAATTAAAGCCAGCAGCATTGAATTCATAAAACAAGAGGTTATGGGGCTGCCTGGAAGCCGTGTCCTGTGAGCTGGGATCCCAGAGTTGTGCCATAGATGGTGATCTCTAAAGTGAGAGGTGCAGGGGCTCGAGGTGGTTGTCCTCCAACTGGGAGGCCCTTTCCTTTAATATTTCATATTTAGGAGCCAATTGCAAGGCACCCCAATCTTAATTGGGATCTTTATGTGCTCTGGGCTTAAATCATGATGAATCAAGTTAGCGCTCAAGGCCTCAAAAGCCCCCCTACACCGCCTCCTCTTGCTTCCCACCTCCAACCTTTCTGCTCAATTCATATTTCAATTTTCCTTTCTATTTAGTCCATGTTTCTTTCCTTCCTGCTTTCACCTTTGCTGTGTCCCTTTCCCTGTTTCTTTGGCTGTGCTCGGATAGACTCCAACTTTCTCTTTTCCTCTTTTTAAATTTTGGATTCTCCTTCCCCCCTCCCCGGATGTTGTGCTTTCCCTCCCCCCTCCAACAGTATATGGATTGCAAGGGTGTCCTTTGCCTGTGACCTCTGACCCTTCCTAGACTCCTCCCCCTGCTCCCCCCCCCGTAGCCTTGCCTTTTGGCAGATTTGCAGCTGCTTCAATACATATTTCAACGACTCAGCCCGCTCCGGCTGCCCAGCCCTCTCCCAATAAAACCTTTTCTCTCACTTTCTCTCTCTCTCTCTCTCCCTCCCCTCCCTCCCTCCCTCCCTTTCTCTCTCATATTCCTCCCTAGAAGAACAGCATGAGATTCCTCCGCTGCCCTGCCGCTATGACGATCATGCACCTGGCTAAGTTCCTCCGCAACAAGATGGATGTTCCCAGCAAATACAAAGTGAGTTGCTATCAAATGCTTCCACACTTTCCCTGGGCCAAGGTTGATGCTGCATGTTCAAAACTTCCTGACAGTAAGAGCTGTTCGGCAGTGGAATTTGCTACCAAGGAGTGTGGTGGAGTCTCCTTCTTTGGAGGTCTTTAAGCAGAGGCTTGACAGGCATATGTCAAGAATGCTTTGATGGTGTTTCCTGCTTGGCAGGGGGTTGGACTGGATGGCCCTTGTGGTCTCTTCCAACTCTATGATTCTATGATTCTATGAAAACTATTTGCACATCAAGAAAGCTCCAGTTCCACACTCATGATAAAATAAGCAAAGAGCAAAATGTGCAGATCTACCTGCGTTTTAAGTGTGCATGCTTTCTCCCTGCTGAAGAACTGACTTCACTCCGAAGGCTTATACAGTGGTACCTCTACTTATGATTTAATGCGTTCCGAACGCACATTCGTAAGTCGGAAAAATTTGTAAGTCGAATCCCATAGGAATGCACTGGGAGAAAAAATCCGTAAGTCGAAGCAACCCTATCTAAAAATTCGTAAGTAGAAAAAATCCTATCTAAACTGCATCCAAGAGGGCGGACGGAGCTCCATTCGTAAGTAGAAACATTCGTAAGTAGAGTTATTCGCAAGTACCACTGTATAGTTTTTTTTAGCAACAGAAGTTTGCCAAATTCTGTACCAAGCCAACTGTGCAGATTGAGAAAACGTGTCTCTGTTTGCTTGCTCTGTGTAATTTATTTTACTTCTAGTCAGGGGAAGGGACAGATGCTTTCAAGCCTTTCTTCACAGCTTAAGAGCTAAAAATTTGCTTCAAACAAACAAACAAACAAACAAACATGAAGATGCTCAGGAGCCTTTGGACCTGTAAAAGGGTAAAATAGTATATAAAAGAGTATATAATCTATAATGAATTTTTTAAAAAAATGTTTGAAAGTACTTTCCCCAAAAAAACAGAGTCCTTTTTGCTGGGGATAATTCAGACAGAAATTCCCAGGTGTCAAAAAAAGGTTATTTATGTAAGCCACTACTGCGGCCCGTGTTTTGTTAGCCCCCAAATGGAAAATGAGCGAGGTCCCAACTAAAGAAGGATGGAAACTTAAACTGATGGAATATGTGCAGCTTGTGGACCTAACACATAGAATAAGAGAACAAGAAGAACATATGTTTAGAGAAATTTGGAAAATGCTTACTGAATATATGGAGGGAAATTGTGTACACTTGAAAACATTGGCAGCATTAAGATAAGCTCAACAGTGTAAATAAGTTTTGATTGATATAATAATGGAACACCGATTGGTATAGTTTTTTGTAAAACATGCAGGGATTTATGATACGCAGAATGAACCATGGAAAGAGAAGGGAAGTCACTGATATTTTAAGATGGTTTAAATGAGTATTCTAAATTGTAAAACAGAAAATCAAAAAGTGTGTGTGTGTGTGTGTGTGTGTGTGTGTGTGTGTGTGTGTGTGTGTGTATGATGCTTAGGAGACTTAAATCTGTGTCCAAATTAACCTGTGCCTGCCTTGTAATTCAGAATTTCTTTAATTGTGTTATTAAATCTGTTAGGTGGAAGTTCTCTATGAAGATGAACCTCTGAAGGAATACTATACCCTAATGGACATAACTTATATCTATCCTTGGCGACGGGTGAGTGAGTAGAGAGAAGCGACCCCCGAGGGTCATCTAGCCCAGCCATAGCTGCCAAGTCTCCCATATTCTCCGGGAAACCCCCGTTTTTCTAGCTGTTCTCAGCTGAAAAAACAGATTTTTTTTGTTTCCCCCCTGGTTTATTCTGGCGCGGCGGCCCTTTTGGAACTGGGGGGAGCATGCCCAGAAGCGACTTTTGATGCAGCTCTGCCCAGTTCCAAAATGGCTGCAGTGCGACTTCTGGCGCGGTGGCCATTTTGGAACTGGGCAAAGCAGCATCAAAAGTCGCTTCTGAGCATGCTCCGCCCAGTTCCAAAATGGCGGCAGCGCTACTTCCGGTCGTCTACTTCCGGTCCGGTCCCTTATTTCTCCCACAGCAACTTGGTAGGTATGAGCCCAGCTCCTTGCAATGCAGGAATCTCAACTAGATCATACATGACAGGTGGCCACAGGAAGCTGCCTTGTCCCGAGTCAGACCGTTGGTTCATTTAGTTCAGTGTTGTCAGCACTGACATAGCAGCATCTCCAGTGAAAGACTCTTGTCTGAAACCCCAGAGAGCCGCTGTACCTTCGTATAGACCAGCGTTACCCAAACGTGGGTCTCCAGCTGTTTTTGGACTACAACTCCCATCATCCTTAGCTAGCAGGACCAGTGGTCAGGGATGATGGGCACTGTAGTCCAAAAACAGCTGGAGACCAAAGTTTGGGGAAAAACGCTCGTATAGACAGAGCAGGATGGACCAACGGCCTCATTCATGGTAAGGCAGCTTCCTGTAGATTCATAAGAGACAAAGGAAAGCAGAGGAAATTTGAGTTGCGACCCAAGTTGGCTCAAGGTCTGAGACGGAACTCATCTGATAATAAGGAGCAAGTGCATCTTCTGTTCAGAAACCTACCAAGTGGGATGGAAGGGCACGTCTTGTTTGTTACATCTTAAAACAACAATGAAAACAAATGCCAAATCAGCACTCGGGATTTAGGAGTTTGTAAGAAAAGAAAAGAAAATGTCACGTTGGCCCTCATATCTGGAGGAAGAAGTTGGAGCAGAGGAAAAGAAAGTTTGGGTTTTTAAAAATGTTATTAAGGTTTATAGAGGGGGAAAAAACCACTTGATATTGTCCCTTTTTTTAAACCAAGATTTTTATATAAATGCAATAAAAACACAAAAAAGGTGTGTGGGAGGAACAGGAGGAGTACGTCCAATTCTTCATCTGTCCGCTATATAAAAAGAATAGTCACTTCGTCCAATCCAATGTAACACTTGACAAAGCCACTTTCTATAATCAAACATTATCTTCAGTCGTCAAATACAGATGCTGTTATTTCATTTTGTTTTTTACGCAAACAGTCTATGAGAGGTTTCCAATCTTTTATTTTTATTTTATCAACATCTTTATTGAACAAGTTCAAAAAGTACATGATTATATGTGCGGTAAACATGATGAGACATGAATAAAAGAGAGAAAGAGAAATAGCGCCCGTGTAGAAGGGAAAATAAAGGGGGGGAGGGGGGAAACCCAAAACTCTATGCTTTACAAAGTTGTTATTGTACTTTACCAGATCTTGACCTATTACAGTATTTGCAAGAATGGATTCCAAATATCATTGAATTGGTCCATGGCAAGTCTGCGTTTATATGCAAGTTGTTCATTTGTTGCGAGTTTGTAGAAGTCTTCAATCCAATTATAGAAGGTTTCCAATCTTTAACAAATGTTAACAGTGACATTTCTCTGGTTAAACATGTCAGTTTTTGCCCTCTGGGCTAAGTCCCCATTAGTTTAAACAGCCATTTCCCCATCTATGTCTCCTTCCATCTTGGTGCATATAAAAAAGGGGGTTTAAAGGGGTGTAAAATGGTTGCAGCTAAGCTGTGAAGAGGATGAAATGTTACGTCTATGCTCTCCCTCTGCAGAATGGCCCTCTCCCTCTGAAATACCGTGTCCAGCCGGCCTGCAAGAGGCTAAAACTCTCCTCCCAGCTCCCCAACTCTGAATGCACCAACACCAGCGGCGCGTCAGAATGCGAGTCCGTCAGCGACAAGGCGAACAGTCCGGCCACCTTGCCGGCCACCACTTCCTCTTCGTTGCCAAGCCCTGCCACCCCTTCCCACGGCTCGCCCAGCTCCAACACCACCACGGTGAGCATCCCCGCCAACCCTGCGCCTGGGACCATGCTCAACGGCACCTCGAACTGCCACCAGATGCAACCCTTGGCCAGCAGGGGGCGCAAGGCAATGGTAAATGGCGGCCCCAGCATGTCGGCTTTGACTTAAAGGGACGGGACACCTTTTCCTTTTTCTTCCTTCTCCTTGGCTGGATCTCGAGTTTTATAAATAAGTATATTATGTGTAGATAAGGGCAGTGGAGGGGTGGAGTGGGTGGCGGGTGGGGAAATTATACATACTTATTTTCTATCAATCGACCTGATTTAATTTAAGAAGACAAAAAGGCAAAAAGAGAGAAAAAAATCCGATGTGTCCTCCCCCTTTTTTTAATTTTAAAAAAGCAAAAAAAAAAAAAGTGCTCCTGTAACTGCATGATGTCATCTGTGTTAAAGCGGCAGCCCCTTCCTGTTAAAAACTGTTTTTTTATTTGTGCCGTCTGTTTGTAGTCAAATTTTAATGCACAGTCCCTGAGAGAGAAAAACGCACAGTCCCGAATCAAGCAGGCTTCCTGTCTTAGAAGCACATGTGGCTTTCTCAAGCTTTCTTCATCCTTTGACCGAAGCCTCTCCCCTTATGCGCTGTCATGGAATCTGGTTCCCTCCCAGTGTTCCTGGACTTCAACTCCCATGAGCCCTAACCAGCATGGGCTGAGGGAAAGGGACAATGGGAGTTTTAGTCCAACACCATTTAGAGGGCGCCAAGTTGAGGAAGGCAAGACGCCCTCCCCCTTCGGCACCCTTGCCCCCTACGCTTCCTTTCAGCCCCCCTCCCCCCCCGGCTACACAAGCACTATGCCTTTAAAGATGCGCGGAACCTTTGGCTCGCCAGGCGTCGCTGAACTATAACTCCCATCTGCCGCTGCAAGCATGGCCAATGGCCAGAGGCGACAGGAGTTCATCTGGAGGGCCAAAGATTCCTCTCCCCTGCTTGAAAGCATATCCGAATCACATTCCCCCACCCTCTCAAAGAATTCTGGGCACTGTAGTTTGTGAAGGGTTGCCGGGAGCTAACTCTGAGTGGCAAACTACAGTGCCCAGAATTCCTTGGGGGAAATAATGTGCTTCGAGGGTGTACATAGCTTTAGCCTCATATTCCCTCATCTATACCTTTCGTGGTCTTAGTTTCAGTCTCCTGCAGAGCTGAGATGCAGCTATAAAGGAGAGGTCTGGACAGGGGTGATGCCGCCGGTCTCCTTCCTTTAATGATGCGAAAGGCCATCAGCCACTGCTGGGTTTGCAAGCAGCCATGTGATGGAAACATGGCACCTAGGAACAGAGGGGCAGCTGAGATAGGGCTGAGGACCAGAAGCTTAGCCTCTCAAGGCACGAGGTTGTATCTGACGCTAGCCCTTCTCAGAGCAGTCACATTGAATGAAGTTGATGGACTGGACTTCACTCGATTTCATTGGGTTTTCTCTGAGCAGGACTTAGTAGAATACACCCCTCTGTGTGGATGTGCCATTAGAGATAGCTGTTGGCCGTTTACTGGCCTACAGTTCTCAGGGCTTGAAGCCGTAGAAGACAGAAGTGGAGCCCTCCATATTCAGGGGGAGTATACCGGGGAAGAACGAGCAGAGCATTTTCACTCCCAGGACGTGAACCTCCCAGGGACACCTGCCTGGCCATGGTCAAGAGCAGGGGTGGCAAACAACCTGCAATGACCTCTTGTTTGACTCCCAACTCCCATGAACCCCAGCCAGCATGACCTGCAGCGAAGGGTTGATGGGAGTTATAGACCAGCAGGTTCACCTCCACTGGTCAAAAGACAGGTTGTTACGTGAGGCGAGTTTTTCGGTCTTCTCCAGAAGACCAGCTTGCGCACACTTAATGATTTCTTGGCTGGGAGCGATGACAGTTGGAAACAGTTTAGATATGCGGTGTAGATCTAGCTAGCCCACGTGTGTGCTTCCAGGGAGTAGCTGTAACTTTGAAACCAGGAGTCCATAAAACCTGGTCATGGGAACTTCTACCCATCTTGGAGGCTGGGAGCATGCACACCTTGCGTTCGTGGGACCTGGGGCAGCCAAGACCCACATGCTTGCAGCTGTTTGCGTTATAGTTACGCAAGCAGATGCGCTGGGGGGCGGGGGGGCGGCGGCCCGAGTTGGCTCACGCCAAGTCTTTGTTTGAACTGGCTCTCGAGATGAGGCATCTCTCGCCCCCCCCCCAACCAAAAGCCTCCCTTTTCTCATTCCCTCTGCTTGTAAAACAAATTTTCAAATAAATAAATAAATACAGTGCCTTTGAAAAGGAAACCTACTGCTTGATCCGCTGGGGTGACAGAAGAGGGTTTTGTGGGTTTAACCGGGTGGGGTGGGGTTGGGGGGAAGACAATGTCTTTTCATTTGCCGACTTGTGTTTTCAAGACTGCCAGGTGGAAACGCACAACTTCCGGTGGGAAGAGTTCTATTCTTCCGTCAGCTTGAATCCTCTCACCTTTTTTTTCTGAATGGAAGAAAAGTGATCCCAGAGGGCAGCCTTCGCCAAGCCTGTTCGCATCCAGATGCTGCTTTGGACTACAACTCCCATCAGCCCCTGCCAGCACGGCTGATGGGAGTTGTAGTCTGAAGGGGGGGGCAGCAAGTTGGCAAAAGCTGCTGGAGTGATCACCTTCCTTTTTTTAAAAAATGTAAGTTAGGAAGGGCTAAGTTGACACAAGCACATTTTGTATTCCTGAATGTCAAAGGAACTTTTGATAAGCTTCCCCCCCCCCACCGGCTGGCTCACAAAAGTGGCCAACCTCACAAAGGCGATCCATCCTTGGAAGTTTTTGCAGGTGGATCTGTTGGGCCCGATGTGCACCGAGAATGGGATGTGCAGTGGAGAACACATGTTCGACAACTTGACGTCTTACCCCACGTCACCCAAACTTATCAGCAAGGGGTTGTACCCTATTGTGTGCCTGGGCTGATGGAAGGGTTCTTTGATCCATCTTGAGCAAAGGGGGGAGAGGAGGTGTTTATCTTATTTTATTTTTGAAATTCACCCTTTCTCTCGCATCCCCTTGCACTACCTCCCACACTGTTCTAAGGGGCTCCTCAACCATCTTCAGCATGATTGGGAGGCATAGGGAGGCAAGGGCTGTGGGGGGAAGGGGGAATAACAACAACAACAACAACAAAATATATTCCTCTTTCACTTCTGGATCAGAGAGTCTTCCATCAAGGGGAGGGACACACCTGGGATACAGGTCATCTGCCGGTGCAATAGGATGGGTGCAAGTCTGCTGTTGTTACCCTGCCGCTCTGCATCAGGACCGCTGTGCAGCAGAAGCCAATGCTAAGAATAGGAAGCTTTTCTAGGGGTATGTGGGGCCTTGCACAACGTGACATTTGGAGGGTGACTATAATAATAATACGTTTCCCCTTGCTCTTGCCATTTACATACTGCATTTGAAGTGAGGAGGAAGAATCATAGCCCTGGGAAGGACCCCCCCCAAACCCACCTCTCCAGTCCCACCTCGCACAGGGCCAGCACATCTGAATTGCCTTGCTGGGTCAGACTAAAGGTTTACTCGTCTCAACACTCTTACCAAAGGGCTGCTTAGGTTTGTGTGGCAGCCCAGTGAGATATTTTGGGTTAACTTTTCTCACTCTCTAAACAGCTGGCACCTCTGATTGCCCTCTTCCTGTGCCATGACACAGATCACTTCACTAGTTTCCCTTGCCTTCCAAAGCGGTTTGCCGCCTAGCGAGGAAGGCACCTGCCGGACAGAGAGAAAACAAAACCTTACTGCTCGGGTTCTTGGCATAGCTGTGGTCGTCAGAATCTGGTAGTGAAAGGGATGATGCCCCCTGGAGGTTCCAGTTTTGTAATTGTGGCTAATTGCCACTGGAAGGCACATCCACTTCCTCTGAAACCGAAGGCATGTCCAAAAGTTTAGCATCCCAGAGGCAACTTGTTCTGCAGCTGAGCTCCTCTTAAAGTGAGGAAGGCTCCTTTTCCTAATCTGCTCCTTGTAATTTCCCGCTCCTTGCTGCTTGTCCTGGCTGCAGGCTGAGCATATGTTTTCTCGAGATTCTTTATTAAAAAATAAATAAATAGAACCTTGCCGTTTTATCACACTGTGTTCTCAACAGCATTTGCAGCAGTGCCATAATGTCAAGGGGATGTGTGTGTGTGTAGGGCAGGCATCCCCAAACTGCGGCCCTCCAGATGTTTTGGCCTACAACTCCCATGATCCCTAGCTAACAGGACCAGTGGTCAGGGATGATGGGGATTGTAGTCCAAAACATCTGGAGGGCCGAAGTTTGGTGATGCCTGGTGTAGGGGGAAGCCTCGTAACAGTTACACCCACCCACCTGATTTGACAAGCTCTGTTGTGAAGGCGACGGTTCCTGCATTTGGGGGAACTGAAGTCATTGGGGAGAGGCATGCCTTATGCCACCACCTTGTAGGGAATAACAACCGTGGTCCTCCTTTAAAAATGGCTCCATGGTACAAGCATCCCCTTGCAGACAGAAGTTCCCAGATTCAATCCGCAGCATTTCCAGGTAAGGCCGGGAGATGCTTCTGCCTGAAATCCTGGAGGGCCACTGCTGGTGTAGACCAGTATCCATTCCACGGTGTGGACCCACGGTCAGTATAACAAGGCAGTTTCCTCTAACAGCCTGCTGGCAAAATGCCGCTTTATCTGCATTTCTTGCCTCAAGGTTGGCAACTGGTGTGTGTGAAGGAGGCACCTTCCCCAGTGGGCTGGCCTTTGGTGCTGGCGTCTACAACCGCCGACCCAGAAGATAAGCAGGGTTTTTTTTACCCCTTTACAAGGAAGTATAGGAGGCCCAGAGGGGCCAAAAGGAAGAATTTACAGAAACACATGCACATATTATTGACCGGTCCTGCTCCTCCTCTTTTTCTCATTGGCTGAGACCAAACTTTGACCTTGCTAATGGCGTTGCGCCATGTTTTAAGATTTGCTGGACTTCAAACACCCAAAAGGTGTTTCCCATCTGCGCATTAGCTTTGTACATACCGAGTGACATGACCAAGGCGACTGAAGGTCTCATGTTTTTCTCCTCTGAGCTCCCCACCCCCACCCCGACAACCTTTTTTGTACATTTTTTTAATATGGTACAAGCCAAATCGCTCCGTATGTTTGCAAACCTGTATGATGTTTTAATGTGCTGTAATATATTCTGATATTCATATATTGTTATTGGTTAAAACATTTGTATCAATAAGACAGTTTGTAAATGGTAATAAATGCTACAACTTTGTCCTTCAGCTCTGGTGTCTGGCATTGTTGTGCTTTGCAAGTTCTCTCTCCCCCATCGCCAACCTGCAAAATCCTAAGCTTTGCAAAAAGGGGCCAAAATTGCTTCACCCCAATGAAGAGCTGAAGCCTCGTATCAATTTAAAGACAATGGGGTGATGGATGTTGTTCCGGACTTGGTGGAGTATGAAATATCTATGGTAGCAACAAAGGGATTTATCTGATTATGATGCTACTTGCTTATTGCATCATGATTATCTTCCTAATGGTTTCGACACCTTAGGATTTACTGTTGTATTTGGTACTGTGTTTAGATGTTTTCAGTAGGCCGAAACCAGAAGTGACATTGAATTCATATTTGCCTTTAACAGGCACCATTTTTAATAAACCCGCAAATAGCAGCTGGGTGAGTGAGAGCAGCTTAACCCTTTCAATGAGAGGGAAGTTACCTTGGGCACCGATAGTAGCTTTCCAATCCCAATGTCAATAGTAGTTTCAAAGGAGGAATTTTCCTTGTGACTGAAACAGGGGAGACGTCTGTAAGGGGTAGAGAGTATAGAGAACCTCTCCCTATCATCAAGAGCAACTCCTCCCCAAGCAGCCATGGAAGCGCAGGGTCTGAAGGAGCGAGTCAGGAAGCAGAGAGGGAGAGCCAGGGCTCCGGCAGCATGGAAGAGCCCCTGCTACACAGGTGGGAAGAGAGAGAGATGGACGGAAAGGGGGGAGAGGGAAAAGACGGAGCGTAGACCCTTTCACCCGGCCCCAGAATTAAGGAGGAGGAGAAAAGGGAGGAGATTCGCTGTTCCCAGGCTCTTATGTTGGTCAAAGGGCCGAAAAGGGGCAGTGCCGGATTCTGACACGGAATAAGCGGACATGAAACCGACAGCTCACCACACTGTAAATAATGTGCACCAATAAAGACTTTGAAAGACAAGTATGTGGAGAGTCGTTACTCAGGAGTAGCCATAATAACCTCTGGCACGTCCTTCCAATTTGCTGTGATCCAGATAACAGCCAGCCCTCTCCTCCTTGCTTTTTAAAAAGCTGCTTGTTATATTTAACTTCATATCTAGTTTGTTCCTGGGTGTGCTCTCTAAGCATCCCCCCCCCAAACAACCTCTCAATTTCTTTCAAGTTCATCCCTACCAGTAACTGTGCAAAAACATTTAATGTAATTTTAAAACTGCCAAGAAAAGATGGTTTGTGATCAAACAGAGCCCATCTGCATAACTCCTCCTTTTGCAGAACGTTCTGATTCTGTTCAGATGCATTAGAATTTTGTTCTGTCTGGGCATTCCAAGGAGGTTAAAGCCCCATTCACAACCACCCAAAATTTAATTTAGTAACCTGTCTGTTGCCTGGGATTTTATCAGGCGTTGTCTACTGTCAGGGAACCACCAGGGGTCAGCGGAGAGCCTGGTGGATCGGAGCGAGGGCTCTCGGACTCGACACTGCCAGAGCCCCAGCGCCTGGCAGCTTCCTCCAGAAGGTGGGACTGAGGCTCGGGAGGAGATGCAAACCCTCAGGAATGTTGTGGAGATGGGAGCTCCAGAGGGAGAGTCGCAGAGGGCAGACCCAAGCACTCAACAGGTGGCGACTCCAGGAGCCACAGTGCTGGTCCCTTAACTGAGCAGCTCTAGTGGAGAGGGTGCTCCACCAGCACCCTCGTCCCAACAGAGGAAGGGGGAAAAGAGGAGGGACCAACGGAGGAGGTTCAGGGTGCCCCGGGTTATGCTGGCGAAAATCACGAAGGGAGGCCCTTCCGGATTCTGAATCGGATTAGTACAGTCATGCTTTTTGATGCTCTGTCTTGTACATAAAAAGGGACCCCTGACCATTAGGTCCAGTCGTGACCGACTCTGGGGTTGCGCGCTCATCTCGCATTATTGGCTGAGGGAGCCGGCGTATAGTTTCCAGGTCATGTGGCCAGCATGACAAAGCCACTTCTGGTGAACCAGAGCAGCACACGGAAACGCCGTTTACCTTCCCGCTGTAGCGGTTCCTATTTATCTACTTGCATTTTGACGTGCTTTCGAACTGCTAGGTTGGCAGGAGCTGGGACCGAGCAACGGGAGCTCACCCCGCCACAGGGATTCGAACCGCTGACCTTCTGATCAGCAAGCCCTAGGCTCAGTGGTTTAACCCACAGAGCCACCATATGTATATAATAAAACCCTGCACAGGGTTGGGAGCTGCTTACTCGTGGTGCTTTTGAATTATGGTGCTGGAGGAGACTCTTGAGATTCCCATGGACTGCAAGAAGATCAAACCTATCCATTCTGAAGGAAATCAGCCCTGAGTGCTCACTGGAAGGACAGATCCTGAAACTGAGGCTCCAATACTTTGGCCACCTCATGAGAAGAGAAAGACTCCCTGGAAAAGACCCTGATGTCGGGAAAGATTGAGGGCACTAGGAGAAGGAGATGACAGAGGACGAGATGGTTGGGCAGTGTTCTCAAAGCTACAAACGAGTTTGACCAAGCTGCGGGAGGCAGTGGAAGACAGAGGTGCCTGGCATGCTCTGGTCCATGGGGTCACGAAGAGTCGGACACGACTAAACAACTAAACAGCAACAACACTCGTGAGGAAGCTACACACACCATTACATCTACAAAGTTTCAAGTGTTTAAAGCCAATGAGGACTAGAAATTTGCCTTTTATTTATTTTTATTTTTAAAAAGGTAACATTAGCAGGAAGCTGGATTTTGTACCTTATTATACCTTC
The DNA here is from genome assembly GCF_965207765.1 of Zootoca vivipara. Classification (NCBI taxonomy): domain Eukaryota; kingdom Metazoa; phylum Chordata; class Lepidosauria; order Squamata; family Lacertidae; genus Zootoca; species Zootoca vivipara. The sequence continues at coordinate 12,003,678 of NC_142595.1, read as the reverse complement.
TGCAGTTTTTGTTGTTTTGTACATCAGTTGCAGCATGAACACAATTCTACACACACAACACCCCCCCCCCAAGACATGCTGTTTTAAAATCCCAATGTACCTGCCAGGTGGTGGTGTTTCAAAAACATCCCCGTGTACAGCAAGTACAACATACTGCATTTGCATCAAACCCCTGTCTTTTATTTTACTGTTCCCTATTTGAAGAACTCTTCATAATCTTGGGATTTCACTTTTGGTGGATTTCGACAACAATGTACTCTCAGCACTGGTAAGTACATGCAGAACTGCTGGCATCATTCAGAATCCACAAATGATCCTGCACAATCTGCAACTGCTTGATAAGTGTGTATGCAGACATAGAGCCAAATAATACCGTATAGCCACCAAGCAGTGCACAGTGAGTATCACACAACCACTTAAGCTGCGTAATAGCAATGGGTGCAAATCTGGGACAGGAATTCCAATTTCTCCATTGCATGCTGAACTCCAGAAGGTCAGGTGAACCTGGGTATCCCTGCAATTACCTGCGTTATCCCTGTGAGCTAACAGAGCAATTTAAAGATTTCTGGGCTGTGTACAACAGACAGAACATAAAAATGCAGAAATACACAGGTTCCTTGTTTGGGTTAGGTGCAGCCGTGGCAGAAACCTGTATCTCCACCAGCTGGCATGCTGCGCCTCCTTTTTAGTTGTTTTCTCGCTGCATCATTCATCTGTCTTGACATCCAGGTAATACAAACATCAACAGCTGGAAGCCAAGTCAGGAGAGTAGGGAGGGGAACAGAGATCCAGGATTCGGAAGGAAGAGAGACCCATTGGGTTGCCTCCTGAGTCTGGATAATGCATTATTTTTGAAGTGAATGCCTGAATTATAAGTACGCCAATTGAACACTCATGACCTGATGTGTTATTATCAAGCTGCGTTCTTGCTGGACAGAACTGCTTTCAAAATATCACTGAGGTGAGTAGCATAGCATTTTGGATCAGGGAGTCAAAATCTCAGAAGCGTCAATTCAGAAAGCTGAATTCAAGGGACACGATAACCGAAACCAGCTCTGGCCACATGGTGGTAGCAGAATGAAAGCATCTGCATTACATCCTATTGTCACTAAATAAAGGAATACTTGTCATTCGAAAGGTTATAGAAGGGCAAGAAGCAGGTTTTAATTTGCGCTGGGGATCTGTTAATACCAGCCTTGGATAAGTGGACTCCCTTATTTCACACCCACTTTTCCAAAGTTGTTCCACTAACTCTTTGAATTCTCTCTCCTTATTTGGATTTAATTTGGGAGGGGAGCTCATTTTTTGTTTGCATTTATAGAAAAAATTATTCATTGTTTTTAAAAGATGTCATGTCAAATAATCAAGCACAAGGAAAGAAAGATTAAACAGCAAATACCTAGGTTATACCGTGTTTCTCACATTTTAAGACACCGTCTTATATTTATTTTACTTAAGAAAATAAGCCTATGGCTTATTTTCGGGGGTGTCTTATTTTTTTTAAAATTACCTCCTCTTCCTGCTGCGGCTTGGCGCCTGGAACTGGCTGCTGCAGCTGCTGCGCTGCTGGGCGCTTTGTTGGCGCTTCAGCAGGGCACGCTGCTGGGTCCCGCCGCTGGGTCGGGGCTCCAAGCGGTGCACGCTGCGGCTCTTGCCGCGTCCCGCTGCCGGGTTGGAGCTCGGCAAAGCGTGCGCTGCTGCCTTTGCCGGCTCCCGTTCCGTCGGCTCCCGACCCGGCAAGGGCAGCAGCGTGCGCCGCGCCGCGCCCCAACCCAGCGGGAGCAGTTGTACTCTGTGTGCATCTGGGAACTGTTGCACCACACGCGAGCTGACACCGGGAGTAAGCCAGCGGTGGTGGAAGCCCTGTGTTGTCACAGAGGTTACAAATGAGAAAAGCTGGGGAACCCAGAAGTCTAAACTGACAGATCCTGGCTTCTGTCTTTCAGCAGGACTCAGGGACCACCCCGGACCCTCAGCCTTTCACTGTTGTATCAAATTAAAGAGTTTAAGTAACCTCTTTTTAAAGGGTCACGCACAGTGATGGTGCAAACCAATACAGTAATACAAAATTAATCTCGCTACGCTCCTGCCCCGTGCGAGCTAAAGACCTTTCCCTTGAGCCCACCATACATTTGGGGCTCATCCTCACTTCCCCTTCGGTCGTGTGCCCAGCAAGCTCAGGTGTGTTAACAGATGCTAGACTGGCCAGCCTGGTTTGCAAAAGTCAGCCCAGGGATTCATTGTCCGGCACAGTCCTGCAGCTTCTCCTTTCATCGAGATCCAAATTCATCAAAATCCTACCATTGATCAATTTCTAGCGTTTAGGGGTCTCCTGCAAATGTATAACAGTATTTTTCCTGCATACTTTTTAATGCTACTTGTGAGGGACAGGGGATATCGCGAAGTCCCTCCCCTCCTGAGTTCAAGCCCGTCCCCGAGCAAAGGGGAAAGCAGGGAGAGTTCCGATTCCAGTGGGGAAGCAGGAAGTCGTGTCCGAGGCTCAGGCAAGGTAGAGGAGCCAGGGTCCCAGGTGGGACAGGAAGGGGCAAGTAAGGGGGGAAGACCCATCCCCCCAACTCCAGAATTACGCAGGAAGAGGAGGGGCAAGAGGATGGGTCTGCCAAAGCTTTTGTGTTGGAGAAAGACGCGCCAAAAGCCATTAGGAGGTTCTGAAACCGACTGACAACATCGCTCCGTGTAAATAGCAATGACTTGAGCACTGTAAATACGCAGCACCAATAAAAGAATAAAATGCAGAGCTGCGTAGCGTCGTTACTCTGAAGTAGTCCACTCCGGCCACTGTGACAGCAACCTCCTAATCATTTTTGGGCTACTTTGGAGTTGCCGGGATGAGCGTGTCAGAGGCGGAGAAGTGGCGGCAGATCGCTGAGCAAGCCCAGCTAGAACTGCAACAGCTGTCGCTGCAGGCGCAGGGAGAATTGAAGGCAGCTAAAGAGGAGACTAAGAAGGTCCAGGACGACCGGCTACAACTTGCGGAACAGGTGAGAGAGCTCCAGGAAAAAGAGCAGCATTTAAGGGCGGTGGCGGTAGACCACCAAAACAAGCTGGATGCAGAGAAAAACAAGGCGGGAGGGGCACCCCAAGTCCAAGTGCTGCCAGGAAGGAGAGCCGGGACCCTAGTAAGCAAGTTCAATGGAGACCCGAAGGAGTTTCAGGGCTTTGAGACTGAGATTGTGTATGCTCTTGAGCTGCACCACGATGAGTTCCCTGATGATGAGCACAGAGTAGCGTTTATTGTGGAGCACCTTACAGGGGCGGCCAGGGAGTGGCTAAGACCGTTAATTGCAACAAGGAATCCTTGCATGAAGAATGTCAAACTATTTCTAGAAGGTTTGAAAACGATGTATTCGTCCGATAGTCATATGGACCAGACTAAGGAGGAACTTCATAATTTACGCCAAGGAAATATGACAGTTCGCGCGTATTGGGCGAAATTCACCATGCTGGTGCACAGATTGGGGTGGGATCTGGAGTCTGCCCCAATGCAAGCGGCGTTCTACTTGGGGTTGCATGAGGAGGTGAAGGATGAGCTCTCGAGAGGTCCAAAGCCCAGTAATATGGATCAACTGAGCAAAGCGGCTCTGGCGGTGGGGGTGAGGCAGGAATCCAGATGGAGCGACAAGCAAGCAACGCGCGCAAAGCGGGCTTGGTTCCCACGGTCGCAGGAGAAGCCACTCCCTCAACAACCCTTTCAAGCCACGCCTGGGGCCAGTCAGGACCAGGAACCCATGCAGATTGATAGCGCGCGCGCGCGGGCTTTTCAAACCCCAGCGGCGCCAAGACGCAAGGAGGGAAGGGGTGGGAATTGCTTTCTCTGCAACTCCCCCCAGCATCTCGTCAGAGACTGCCCACATCGCAGGGAGTGGCAAGGAAAGGCGGGAACGGTTGTGCCCTCCCCCACTGACGCAGCACCACAGCAGGGAAACGGGAAAGCCTGGCTGCAGGAGACAAGGGGCGGCAGCCAGGCACAGTCAGCAGACAACAGCCCCAGCCCACCCACCCGCACAGAGAGGAGCAGAGCCAGCCCACCCCTCCCAGAGCAGGAGTGGTTCTAGAAGTGACGCTCACGCTCCCAAATGGCTATCCATTGACGGTCCTCGCCCTAATTGACAGTGGTGCCTCAGCCAACTTCTTCTCGAGAAACTTTGCAGAAGAGCACCAGATCCAGCTTCTGCAGCTGGATTTTCCTCTGCACGTGGCAACCATTGACGGCAGAGAGCTGCTGGGAGGGGCCATCACTCATCAAACCCCCCCCATGAGAATGACGGTTGGAAGGCACTCAGAGACACTGGCATTCAACGTCACCACCATCTCAGACCCCCCAATCGTTTTGGGCATGAGCTGGCTGGCGCGCCACGACCCCTCCATAAGTTGGCATCAGAGATGCATCACTTTTGGATCGGACTTTTGCCTGGAACATTGCATGCAGCACCAACCAGGGGAGGGGCCTCCGATAGCCACGGTGGCCACCATGCACGTCAAAGGGGGTGAGGCGATACCCAAACCATACTGGGACCTGCAGGAGGTCTTCAGTGAAGCGGAGTCCGACCACCTGCCCCCACACAGGCCTTTTGACTGCCAGATCAACCTGGTGCCTGGGGCAACTATACCCCCAGCCAAGCTGTACGCCATGTCAGACCAGGAACTGGAGGATCTGCGCGCTTTTATCGACAAGAACCTCAAGCGGGGGTTCATCAGAGAAAGCAAGGCAGCAGGGGGCAGCCCGGTCTTCTGGGTGGACAAGAAAGACACGCAACAGCGCCGTCTTGTGGTGGATTTTAGACGGCTGAATTCGGTGACAGAGCCAGTGGCTTTCCCCATGCCCAGAGTGGATGATCTCCTGACAGCGGCACGCAGAGGCAAGATTTTCACCAAGCTAGACCTGAGGGGGGCGTACAACTTGATCAGGATCCGGGAAGGCGATGAGTGGAAAACCACGATGTTCACGCCTCTGGGCTCTTTTGAATATCTGGTGATGCCCTTCGGGTTGCAAGGGGGCTCAGCATGCTTCCAGGCCTTCATGCACCACGTCCTGGGGTCCCTACTCTTCAGGAAATGCTTGGTCTTTCTGGATGACATCCTTATTTACTCCAACGACCCAGTGCAGCACGTGAAGGACGTCAGGGAGGTGTTACAGCGCCTGAAGGAGAACCACCTGTATGTGAAGCTGGAGAAGTGCAAGTTTCACACCAAGGAGGTGGACTTCCTGGGCTACAAGCTGTCAGACAAGGGGCTGGCAATGGACAAGGACAAGGTGCAGACCATCCTGGACTGGCACAGCCCCAGGACGCGCAAAGATGCCCAACGCCTACTAGGCTTTGCCAACTTCTACAGGAAGTTCATCAAGAACTTCTCTCGAGTTACGGCTCCCATCACTGACTGCCTGAGAGGCAAGCAGAAGTTCAGGTGGACACCAGAGGCGCAAGCAGCGTTCGAAAGCCTCAAGAGGGTGTTCGCCTCAGACCAGAACCTGTTCCACGTGGTTCAGGACGCGCCCCTACGCATTGAAACAGATGCTTCTGATAAGGCTGTGGGCGCCATTTTGTTGCAACTGGACGCCAACAGAGAGTGGAGACCCTGTGCCTTCTTCTCCAGGAAGTTGACCCAGCCCGAGCGAAACTACACAGTTTTTGATCGGGAACTTCTTGCGATCCACGCGGCGTTCCAGCACTGGAGACACTTCCTGGTGGGCGCCAAGCACCCCATCCAGGTGTGCACAGACCACAAGAACCTGGAGTTCTGGAGAACTGCCAGGGTGCTCAACCAGCGGCAGATACGGTGGGCGGAGTTCTTCTCGAACTTCAACTTCTCCATACACTACATCCCAGGAGAGCAGAATGTCAGGGCGGATGCCCTCTCCCGCAAGCCAGAGTACATGGAGGAGGAGGCGCCACCAGCCCCAAGGCACATTTTCCCCCCGTCGGCATGGTCCTGCGGAGCAGCAGTGGTGAGCGAGGCAGAACTCACAGCACTGACGGCAGCGGATGAATTTGCCAACCGCATCTTCAGAGAACTGAGAGGGGGGAGGGAGCAGGCAAAAGACTTTGCAGAACGCAGAGGGCTGCTTTTCTACAAGGCTGCGCTGTACCTACCCACCACCCAGCTTCGACGTACGGTCCTCAAGCAGATGCACGACAACCCTACAGCGGGGCATTTTGGAAGGGACAAGACCACTCACCTAGTCATGAGACACTTCTGGTGGCCAGGGGTGAGGGAAGATGTTCGAGACTATGTAAGGGGCTGTACCACCTGCCAGCGGGCGAAGGTGGTCAGAGCAGCGCCACCAGGGTTGCTGGAGCCCTTAGCCACACCACACAGGCCGTGGGAAGTGGTGTCCATGGACTTCATCACAGATCTGCCTTCGTCCAGGGGTAAGACTGCAGTGTTGGTGGTGGTGGACCTCATGTCCAAAATGTGTCACTTTATACCGTGTGCCAGGGCAGTCTCGGCAGAAGAGACAGCCAAACTGTTTGTTGATCACATTTTCAGACTGCATGGATTACCTTTAAGGGTTATTTCGGATCGTGGCCGCCAATTTGTTTCCAGGTTCTGGCGGCGGCTCATGAACCTCCTGCAGGTGGAGGTCAGCTTGTCGACGGCTAGACACCCGCAGACCAACGGACAAGCGGAGAGGGTCAACGCCATTCTGCAGCAGTACCTGAGATGCTACGTCAGCCAGCGGCAAACGGACTGGGTGGATCGCTTGCCACTAGCAGAATTTGCCTACAACAATGCAGTGCACGTCTCCACAGGGGTGTCGCCCTTTAAGGCCAATTACGGGCGCGACCTCAGATCTTTCCCAGAGAGGGAGAGGGAGGAGGAGGAGGAGGGCCCACAGGCTGAGGATTGGGCAGAGGAACTGGAGACGGTGCACCAGCAGCTCAGAGAACACTTGGAGAGGGCCAAGGAAGCGTACAAAAAGGGGGCAGATCGCCACAGGCGACAAGGGGAGGTCATCAGGGTGGGGGACAAGGTGTGGTTGTCCTCGGAGGGCCTTCCCACCAGAGGGAGGTGCAAAAAGCTGGCACCCAAATGGCTGGGCCCCTTCACGGTCACGCAACAGGTCAACCCGGTGGCATACAGGCTGGCACTGCCAGAGGACATGAGGGTGCATCCAGTGTTTCATAGATCGCTGCTGTCGCCGTACAGGGAAAGCAGCAGGCTCAGAGACAGCGAACAAACCCCCGAGGGAGGGGGGGAGAGGGAAAGCAGGGAGCAACTCAATGAGGCCACGGCCATCCTGGATTCAAGGTGGGGGGTGGGGGGCCTGGAGTACCTCATGGCATGGGAGGATGCTCCACCGTCCCAGAATGAATGGGTTCCCGCCACTCAGATACAGGAGGAATTCTTGGTGGAAGAATTTCACGCCCTCTTTCCCCACAGACCCAAGCCCTGGCACATGGAAAGGGAGGGGGAGGAGGAGGAGGCACGGGAGAACAGCTCACCATGGCGCTGGGAAGCGGAGTTTGAGGAACCAGAGGATGAGGTATGGGTGTCGCCAAGATCCACCCAGTCAGAGGAAGGAGCAGATTGGCAAAACATTTTTACCCCCACCAGCTCTGACGCCACGGACTTTTTGGGATTCCCGTCCTCCCAGGCGGAAGGGGGGGGCTCGCAGGACTGGGGGGAGGTGTTCACACCAACGGGCTCGGAGAGCACCGAGTTTTTAGGCTTCCAGTCGTCACCGACACATGGGGGGGGCCTGGGGAGGGGTGAAGGAGAGCTTGGGAGGGGGGTGGATGTGAGGGACAGGGGATATCGCGAAGTCCCTCCCCTCCTGAGTTCAAGCCCGTCCCCGAGCAAAGGGGAAAGCAGGGAGAGTTCCGATTCCAGTGGGGAAGCAGGAAGTCGTGTCCGAGGCTCAGGCAAGGTAGAGGAGCCAGGGTCCCAGGTGGGACAGGAAGGGGCAAGTAAGGGGGGAAGACCCATCCCCCCAACTCCAGAATTACGCAGGAAGAGGAGGGGCAAGAGGATGGGTCTGCCAAAGCTTTTGTGTTGGAGAAAGACGCGCCAAAAGCCATTAGGAGGTTCTGAAACCGACTGACAACATCGCTCCGTGTAAATAGCAATGACTTGAGCACTGTAAATACGCAGCACCAATAAAAGAATAAAATGCAGAGCTGCGTAGCGTCGTTACTCTGAAGTAGTCCACTCCGGCCACTGTGACACTACTATTATTGTGAACCAATGCATGCTTATAAAGTAAAGTTTGTTTTTAAGGTTCCCCAGTTGATGCCTGATTCTTTCTTAAGTGGGACAAAGGGAGGGAAGGCAGCTAGCTTCAGAGCTGGACTTGCTCAAAACAAGGTTTCCACAGCCTAATTCCTGTCCTTTTAAGTTTGCTGTCCAGGATGGGATTTTAAAACCTGATTTTAAGGACCAGGTGGCAACCCTACTTCAGATATACAGGACCCACACTTCGAATGATGTTCACAAATATACTGGGAGCCACCGTAGATCCTTTAGGTGTTATATGGTCTCAGCAGCTGCTCCCAGTTCCCTGTCTAGCTGTTGCTACATCTGCTAGCTCCTTTCAGATCTGCATGAACCAATCTGATCTGAGGGGAATCCCTTCCTGTCCTCCAATGTATGGGACAACCCGTGTGAGCTGCTTAACCCTTTGGTTGAGAGGGAAACTCCCTTGGGCCCTGATGGTAGCTTTCTAATCCCAAAGGGGGAATTTTCCTTGTGACTGAAACAGGGGAGACTTCCTTCCCATCTGCTGTGAGCCTGATAATTTTCTTGCATTTTTAGAAGGTACCTTTTGCATTTAACATAATGTCTCCTTTGTCCCTGTATGTGCTCTCTAAGCATTTCCCGACACCAATCTCTCCATCTCTTCCAAGTGCAGCCCTACCAATGACTATTTAGCACTATTTTAGAACTGGCATGAAAAGATGGCTTGAGATGCAACGGAGCCCATCTGCATTAGCAGATTTGCATAACATTCTAATTCTGTTGAGATACAATGCAATTTTGTCCAGTCTGCGTGTGCCGAGGATGGAAAGCCAAACATCTTATTCAGTAGCCTGTCTCACAATAAATGCAATCGATTTGTAGAAAACACAACTTGAAAAAAGAGACAATGAACATACTTTCGTAAACCAAGAAAATGTTTATTGAAAATTATTTCGAACAAAGAAACAAACAAAATAAACAGACAGGTTCTAAGACCGAGCCTTGGTTTGGAAGGTGTCAGAACTTCAGCCTGCAGCGTGGCCACCTGGTGGTTTGGCTGAAAAGCAGGAGAAAAAGGACAATGGTCAAGGACAATGAAAGTTGTAGTCCAGCCTGTAGGAGGGCCTCCAGTTCACAAACACGTCATTAGGGTCAGCCTTTTTTCAGAAATGCCTCCGTGGAATGAACATGTACGCTCAACTTGTAGGGTGTTCTCCCCGCCCCATGCAAATTTTCTATTCCTCTTTGGTGCCTGAGATCAAGGTATCACCGCCGCCTAGAAAATTTTGGTGCAGCAGACCTGCCCACGGTGCCGCAGACTCTTCGGGTCCGTAACCCTCCCAGTCCAGCAGGGAATGAGGTGGAGCAGGTGTTACGACCCTTTTCTTGGTGACAGGATGACTCCTATGGTGGACGTGTTGGTAATAATTCCCCCCCGCCCCATGCAAATCTTCCTTCCTCTTACCCGGGGGTCCCCAAACTTACCCAGCTTCGGGCCGGTGCCCGCTGCGCCGATTGCGCGGCAGGCTGGAGGGCGGGGGAGCGTGGGGGAGCGCGCGCCCATGCACATGTGCAAACGCTATTTCTGGCACACTTCGGGGTTCGAAAAACGCCGGGAATAGCTTGTGCACATGTGCATAGACCTCATCAGACCTGGAAGTGCCCTGGAAATTACGCTTGCACATGCGCACAAGCCATTTCTGGCACTTTTCAAACCAGGAAGTGGGCAGCTGCACTGCGCCATGCCAGTAAGTGCGGGTGGTGGCAGCAAGCGGCGGGGGTTGCTGGGGGCCGCATAGATGAGCCTCGTGTGCCGCAAACGGCCCCCGGGCCTTAGTCTGGGGACCCCTGCTCTTACTTGTTCTTTTTACACGAGTGGCTTCAGCAGGAGGCCCCGGCACACATCTCGACCCTCTTCCCTTCACGATGAAAACTGGAAGTCCACCTTGGTCTTCTGTATGTGCCCGACTCCCCACTCAGGGCCTTTTCCCTTTTGGCAACAGCCACAACGGTGCAGACAGGAGATCTTGGAAGAAAGAAGGTAGCCTTGAAGCAGGGGAGAACTTGGCACTAAGGGCTGCTTCGAGAGAAGAATCCTGAATATGTGAATGGGCTGCCACAGACTGAACGCCAGGGACAGAATCTCACCTGGGACACCCATTCAGCTGTCACACCCATCCCAGGTACTTAAAGCAGATCCCACTTTTTGTAGCCGCCAAGTTAGGCCCTTGGTCTGATCCAGCAGGACATTCTTAGGTGTTTCATAACACCTCTTTCCCCCTGCCCCTGTACCTGCGACTCATCTGCGACCTACCTGAATCACACCTATATATGCAAAGTAGAGGAAAAACCACCCCAAATCCTGTCTTCACTTCCTCTCTTATCGATCCGCCCCAGCCATCACTCAAAGCCTCCCTGCAAATCAGAAAACAAACAATACATAGCCATCAGTAAACATAGGAAAAAACAGGAATCTGCCTTAATCCTTTTGTATACACTGTCTACAACACGACAATCTAATCTACGTATCGTCAAATGCACTCTGTATGATGTTCCATTTCTCTAAGGAATTGGACTATATTAAAGGGAATTTCCACTTTTAATACCACCCACCTGGGTGTTTGGCTGAAAAGCAGGAGAAAAAGGACAATGGTCAAGGACAATGGGAGTTGTAGTCCAGCATCACCTGTAGGAGGGCCCCCAGTTCCCAATCCCATAAAACCCATCTCCCCAACAACATCAAACATACCATCTCAGGACTATTTAATTGCTCATCTTCTAACATTGTAAAGGTAAAGGTAAAGGTAAAGGGACCCCTGACCATTAGGTCCAGTCGTGACCGACTCTGGGGTTGCGCACTCATCTCGCATTATTGGCCGAGGGAGCCGGCGTATAGCTTCCAGGTCATGTGGCCAGCATGACAAAGCCGCTTCTGGCAAACCAGAGCAGCACATGGAAACGCTGTTTACCTTCCCACTGTAGCGGTTCCTATTTATCTACTTGCACTTTTGACGTGCTTTCGAACTGCTAGGTTCGCAGAAGCTGGGACCAAGCAACGGGAGCTCACCCTGTCACAGGGATTCGAACCGCCGACCTTCTGATCAGCAAGCCCTAGGCTCAGTGGTTTAACCACAGCGCCACCCGGGTCACAATAACATTGTGTATGCCATCAAATGCCAACAGTGTCCTTCAGCTCTCTATATTGGACCAACAGGCCAAACCCTACGCCAAAGGATAAATGGACATAAATCTGACATCAGGAATCACAAGACAGAGAAACCAGTAGGAGAACACTTCAATCTCCCAGGACATTCTATACAAGATCTCAAAGTAGCTGTCTTATTACAGAAAAATTTCAGAAACAGACTGGAAAGAGAAGTTGCTGAATTGCAACTCATTACCAAGCTTAAAACCATGGAGAGACTTGGTCTGAATAGAGACATTGGATTCTTATCTTATTATCATAGCTGCCAAGTTATCCCTTTTTTAAAGGGATTTCCCCTTATGCTGAATAGGCTTCCTCGTGAGAAAAGGGAAATCTTGGCAGCTATGCTCATTATACATGATAAAGCTTTATTTAGCCATCTCACCCCTTGCTTTTTCCTGCAAGACCAATTGCAGTCTTTAACAGTCGTCAACAGGTTTACCACTCCTATCAGCCAATCACCCATTCCCACCACCCTTCTGAGTAATACCCCTCCCTACCCTCTGACTATACATAAGGGTCTGGTGACGTCTGTTTCAGTGTATCTGAAGAAGTGTGCATGCACACGAAAGCTCATACAAATGACAAACTTAGTTGGTCTCTAAGGTGCTACTGGAAGGATTTCTTTGTTTGTTCCATCTTATTCGTGTCCACCTTTTCCCAGAAACGCATCCACAGCATGAATACGTAAGTTCAACTTGTAGGGTGTTCTCCCCGCCCCATGCAAATTTCCCCTTCTTCTTAACCTGTTCTATTTGGGGGAGGCTTTGGCAGCAGCCACAGCAGTACAGACAAGAGATGCTGCAAGAAAGAAGCGATCTTTGAAGCAAGGGAGAACTCGACGCTAAGGGCTGCTTTGAGGGAAGAATCCCTGAACATGTGAAAGGTCTGTCACAGACCAAATGCCAGCCGCCCATTCAGCTGTCCCACCCACCCCAGGGACTTAAAGCAGATCCCACTGCAGAGCTCACAAGAGCCACCTTTTGGCAGGAACCATCAGGTGACCAGGAGATGCAGCAGAAGAGCATCTCTGACCACTGGCGTAGGAAGCCGCTCGGGCACCCGGAGCGGCAAACATGATGCGCACCCGGGGGCAGGGCATTGGCACGTAGCGTGCATGCGCAGCATCGCTATGTACGATGGGAGGGGACGCTTCTCCCCGCCAGCCTCCAGCCTCCCGGTAAAAAGCCTGGGGAGCCCAGAAGGAAGGAAGAAGCAAAGCACGCGCCGGCCAAGCAGGTGAGTGAGCAAGCAAGCTGCCGCCACGCCGAGTGAGGCTTTTTACCGGGCAGCGGGGCTCAGCTTGGGAGTCGTGGGGGGGTCGCCGAGTGTCACCCCCTCCAGGGTGGCACCTGGTGCGGCCCACCCCCAATGCACCCCCCTTGCTACGCCTGTCTCTGACTGCATGGCTTTAAAAGAGGATTAGGCGACTGAACGGAGGAGAGGGCGGTCAAAGGCTACTACAGTCATACCTCGTGATATGTCCGCTTCATGTTGCATCTTTTCAGGTTACGGACACGCCGAACCCAGAAGTCCCAGAAAGGGTTATTTATGGGTTCGGCGTGTCTGCATAGCTGCCAAGTACCCCGTTTTCCCTGGGAAACCCCCGTTTTTACTTACCTTTTCCCGGTGGTCCCCCGTATCACTTCATCTCCTGTTTTTCTCCGTTATTTTCTCCTGCCAGCGGCCATTTTTTTTCTGATTTGCCCTTCTATGGGCACCAAAAATGGCCGCCGCCGGCTTCAAAAGTCGCATCTACGCATGACCGGAAGTGCATAGATGCGACTTCCGGTGTCGGCGGTAGCCATTTTTGGTGCCCATAGAAGGGCAAAACGACACCGGAAGTTACGTCGACGCAACTTCCGGTGTCATACGGCTGCCAGTCCCGGATTCTGCAGTCCGGGACTTGGAAGGTAAGTGTGTCTGTAACCTGCGCGCATGCGCAGAAGTGCTAAATTGCGCTTTGCGCATGTGCAGAAGTGCCACATTGCGTCATGAGCGTGCACAGATGCAGTGCTTCATGTTGCGGCCTTTTCATGGGCCGCCGGGACAGATTCCATTCGCAACATGAGGTACCACTGTAGTCCTGATGGAGGAAACAATGCTTCAGAAAAGCCATTACAGGATGTCCCAGGTGGGCAGAGGGCTCTTGGGCTCGAATCCTGTTTGTGGCTTTCCCAGTGGCATCTGGGTGCCCCTTGGGAGAAGAGGAGGCTGGACCAGGTGAGCCCTTGGCCTGATCCTGCAGGCCTTTCTTGTGTGTTTCCTAAGCCCCCCCCTCCTTCCCCTTGTCCCATTACTTCTGAGGTAGGAGGCCTTCGTCTGGGCTCCAGTCCCTCCCGGAATGCGGCAGCTCCCAGGCTGAGTCTTTTCCTTGCTGAAAAACAAATGGAGACATCAGCCGGTGCCTGGCTCCCAGCCATGCTAGCCCCAGTCCGGGGCAGGAGGGTGGGGGACACGGGAAGGAAGCATTTCCACTTACCTGATCTTACCAGCTCTTCCCACTTGGCCTCTGTACGAGTGTCTCGGCTCTGTCCTGGCCGGCCTAGCTCAGAAGCAGTAGCCAGAGTCTCCTCTTTCTCAGAAATACGCAGAGATGCTGTTCCCAGCATGAGAAGAAACTTGGGCTGCTGCTTCTGCACCAAACAGGGCTGAGACTGAGCCATGCCCGCACAGAGAAGGGGTAGTGGGGAAGAGGCGCGAGGGATGGCAACCAGGAACCGCAGGGGTGTCCTCTGGTCCTTTATCCTGGGAGCTGGAGATTGAGCCTCATCCCTGGAGGCACGACTCTGTGGAGGAAGCAGCATATTGCATGGGCTCTCACTGTCAGCGGATTCCCCAACTATCCCCTTCTCCCACCATGCTGCCGGGCAAATTCACAGGGCATGAAATCACTGAGTTTCATAATCTTTGCAGTTGTACTCTGGTCAAGGACAATGGGAGTTGTCCCCCAAGTTCCTAAATCTGTCTTAATAGTGTTAAGCCTTCCCCCCCCCAGATATGCCCCCACAGCATGCACACGTACGCTCAACTTGTAGGGTGTTCTCCCCGCTCCATGCAAATTTCCCCTTCCTCTTTACCTGTTCTATTTACATGGTGGCTTTGGCAGCAGCCACAGCAGAGCACAAAGGAGATCCTGCAAGAAAGAAGGTGTATTTGAAGTAGGGGATAATCCCTTAACATCACAGACCGAACGCCAGGGACAGAACATCCCCTCAGACGCCCATCCAGACGCCCATCCCCTCAGACGCCCATCCCACTGTGGAGCTCACAAGAATGGCTGGGCTCCAAACTCCGACCATCTTCTTACCAGCCAGATGACTCCTTGCAATTCTGCATGGGGTGGAGAAAGAGGAGAGAGAAAGGTTTTGCTCTCTCTCTCTCTCTCTCTCTCTCTCTCTCTCTCTCTCTCTCTCTCTCTCTCTCTCTCTCTCTCTCTCAGGACATTGATATGAGAGCCACACAATGCAGCCCTGTCAATATCTCAAGGGCCGTCACAGGGAAGAGAGAGCAAGCTTGTTTTCTCCTGCTCCAGAGGCCCATAGGAGCTGAAGCAGTGATTCTCCTTCCTTGGAGGTTTTAAGCAGTGCTTGGATGGCCATCTGCCATGGATCACCTAGTTGAGATTCCTTCATCGCAGGGGGTTGGACTAGATGACCCTCAGGGTCCCTTCCAACTCCACAATTCTAAAGAGCATCCAATGCAATTTTAAAGCACATGACTTCCTCTGAAATGATTCGTGGCATTGTGGCTTCCCTCTCTCAGACCTACCATTCCCAGAACCCCCAACAAACTACAGTTCCCAGGATCGTTTCGGAAAAGGTACCTGCTTTTTAGAACAGGGATGACGAACCTGCAGTTTGCTCACTCCCATTTCCCAGGAACCAGGAATGGAAAGCTCAAGTGCTTCTAACAGTTTGGTTATAGGGAGCAGTGTGTATAAAATATTGAATGTAATAGGGTTATTAAGGTAATTGTATTAGAATTACTATGGGAATGTTAAGGAGGGAAGGAGGAGCAAAGGGAGAAACCACGGCCCTGTGAAGGAAGGAGGACATTTTTACTGTCCTGCCATAGGCATCCACTCTAGGGGACAGACAGGGGTTCCGTGGGCCCTCCCCAAAGATTTTCTCCTGGGGCAGATCGCCCTCAATATTTTCTCCCCCCCCCCCCCGTCTGCCTTCCCAGCTCCCTCCTGTCCTCAGTCTGCTGCCTCCCCCCAGCCACATCCCTCCTTCTCCCGCGTGGCCCAGAGCGCAGGGGACGGCTAGCCAGCGGAGGCAGGGCCCTCCTGCAGTGGGGACGGGACATAGGGCAGATGGGAGGGGGAAGGCAGCTCCCTGCAAGGCCCTTTCCACCTGGCCGAGCCGCTGAACTCCAGACCCGCCAGCCAGAACCTACTGAAGACGCTCCTCCTGAGGCTGGAGGAACATCGCCCAGCTATTGTTTTATTGATTTATTATGTTGCAAACCGCTTTGAGATTTTTATTAAAAATATAAAGGGGTGTAGAAATTTAAAAATAAAAATAAAATAAAAAAAATCAGTGGGGGGGGAGGGCGAGAAGCTGGGGTGAGACGGGTTTGCTCTTCCCCACCCTAAGCCTATTTCGCTCAGTTTGGCGCCATCACCTCTTGGCACATGTGGGGAATGGATTCCCCATGGAATTAATATACCACGACTTCCAGTGCCGGTTCCTCTTTTCCTCTTTTTTACGGCACCACAGCAGCCGCTATGGCCTTCCTGTCTGAGGACCTGGGAGACAGAAAGGAAAATAAAAACAGAGGAAGTAACCAACCAGTTATTCACAACAGAAAATAATCATCTGGGGACCACAACTGAAGACCTGCCAAGCTGTCAACAGCTGTGTGGACAAGTCAAGCCAGGGAGCCAAGCCACATGCACCAGTGATGGGTGACACTAATAACAATAACAATAATAATATTTACATGCCACTCACCTCCTCTGGGCCTTGGAGCTCCTCCTACCTTCACAGTTCCTTCTCATTATTTCTGATGGACACACTTGTCTCAGCAAGTCTCTCGCCATCATCCGACAGGCATCCCTCTTGCAGGGCAATATAAGGCTTGCTTGCAAAGTGGCACTTTGTGACATCAGCTGGCAAACAGGGGCCAGGATGCTGGGTTGTCAGGCAGCTGAATTAAGAAAAATAAAACCAGGGGGGGTCAAAGTGTGCTGGGATTAGGTCACCATGGGTCAGGCCAGAGGGTGCTGTTGGGGTGTGCGGTTGTGCCTCCCCTGGTTCTGCATCTTGCTCCCCTGCCCGTTCCGTTAGCTGCTTGATAGAACCATAGTAGGGTAGAGTTGGAAGGGATCCCAAAGGCCATCTAGTCCAACCCCCGGCAATGCAAGGATCCTGCCAACAGCCAAGCTTGGCTGGGCTCCAAACTTCAGCCTTCTGGTTACCATTGCAATTCTGCATGGGGTGAAGAAAGGGGAGAGAAATGTGTTGATTATACTCTCAAAACACTGCCAGTATTTTCTCCAGATGTCTGCATCCTCCACAGTAGTCTCCATCTTTCTTCGTTTTCCTTTGTAAAAAAAAAGATCGTCTTTCCGGATACTTCCAGCGGAAAATAATTATTTTCATTTTGAAAGCTTTTGTTAGGAATAGGTATTTCTGTCTTTTTTGGATCAGTCTTGGTGAAATTTCTTTTAGTATTATTATTTATTTTTAAAATTTCTATTTTTAATTTCTTCTTCCC
Source organism: Zootoca vivipara (assembly GCF_965207765.1). Classification (NCBI taxonomy): domain Eukaryota; kingdom Metazoa; phylum Chordata; class Lepidosauria; order Squamata; family Lacertidae; genus Zootoca; species Zootoca vivipara. The sequence continues at coordinate 11,986,550 of NC_142595.1, read as the reverse complement.
TCTTGTTTGCAGAATTTTGTCTCTCAGCCAACTTGTGGTGAAGGTCAGTTGTTCGCTCTTGCTTACCTAGCATTGACCCTAAAAGCTCTTTCCACTCGCTCCTCTATTTCCACTTCTATTTCTAGCCATATTGCCAGTTCTTCTGTTTGTTGGCAAACACCATGGCACCCTCCTGGACATGCTGACACTGTTATCCTTTTTCCCCCTATGTCTTCATTTTCTTTTTCTGGAATATTTCTTAGTCTTAATGTCTTTTGGCGGAGCTACATTTGCACCATCACGAGAGCATCACTTGCGGCCTCTTGTGTCACACTGTGTTCCTCCATCTCCTTTTTTTTTACTTTTTCTAATTCTTTTCTTCCTTCTCTCTTTTCTTTAGTTATTTTTTTCATGGTGTTTTCCAATGGCTGATTTTTTTTATTTCTAGCATTGGTTTCACTCTCTCTTTATTTTTCTCCTCCACCACTTTCAATTGGCTTTTTATTTCTCCTTTTTCTTTTGACTCCATTTTCTCCTCCAGTTTACCTATCTTTTCTTCCATGCCTTTTATTCTCTCGTTCATTTCCATTTTTATTTCCGCTAGGTCTCGTTTCACTTCTCCTATGTCCCCCTTCAAGCTCCATATAAGCTCTCTCACGTCCATTTCGGGGTCTACTGTCGAGTTCCTCCTCTGTTGCGTATTTCCAGCTCCTGCTTTTTTAAAATTTTAGTTTCCTTCTTTGCCCAGCACAACTCCAACACTCCTTTCCACCACGTGATACCGCTTATTTCAAACTTTTTAAAGTCTTTATTTATGTGTATATTCCTATTGTTGCCACTAGGCGTCTCTGTTTCCTGTGGAGAAGTCATCTTAGGCTTCTTGACCCCCTTATTGCTTAGTCATTTCAACCGTGAGACATCCACCATTTTCTGTACTTCTATGACCGCCTCCTCTTTCTCCCTACCGCTCCTGCCTCTCACCAGACTCCTCCTTTGCTTTCCATCTCGTCTTCTCTCTACACTTTCTGACCTCGCTGTTTACAAGCAGCCTCCCATAGCTGCCAAGTTTTCCCTTTTCTCGCGAGGAAGCCTATTCAGCATAAGGGAAAATCCCTTTAAAAAAGGGATAACTTGGCAGCTATGCAGCCTCCACTGCATTTCCCCCCCCCATCTCTGAGCTCAATTCTACTGTATACCTGTAGGTCGAACACTGATATGAGATCCACACCATGCAACCCTTTCAATACCTATCACAGGGAAGAGGGAGCAAGCTGGTTTTCTCCTGCTCCAGAGGCCCATAGGAGATGAAGCAGTTATTCTCCTTCTTTAGAGGGTTTTAAGCACCGCTTGGATGGCCATCTGCCATGGATCATGTAGTTGAGATTTCTGCATTGCAGAGCATTGGACCAGATGACCCCCGGGGGTCACTTCCGACCAGGGTAGATAAAAATCAATGATTTTTTTTCAAAAAAATCAAAAAAATCGGATTTTTTTATTTAAATCGGATTTTTTTTAAATAAAATGCTTTTTGAGGAAAATATATTGCCATCCAAAGGTTGTTCCATCATGAAATAAAGATTAGTTTTTTAATTATGTAGAATAAGGTTGTATATGTTTAATTTTTGGGGTAAATAAATTCCATTAATCCATTCACAATGTCATGCTCTTCCAGAGGTTTTTGTAAGATTATTGGGCAGTTTCTCTGCCTACAAGATATTATCACAGATGCTTGGTTTACTTTTGCAGTTCTCAAAACTGAATTTGACTCAACAGAGATCACATGCCTCTTCTTCACAGCAAAAATGTTATAACATGAACAGAGTCGAGAAAAAGACCTTAATCCTATTGTTCTACAAACCTATGAATACAGAAACAACCCCTTCAGTGTGCTAAGATTCAAGAAGTTCAGTGAATAGAATAGAAACAATATTTTTCTGATTGTTTGGAGTGGACAGTATTTAGGTTTTTCATGTGTAGGCTGGGCTGACAGTCTAAGTTTCTTAAAATATATATATATATTGTTTTTGTTTAGCTAAATTAGTTAACAAACATGGATGTTTGTTTAAGCAAATAACATATGCTGTAATGTTATTGTTTCAGTTGAATAAATCTATTTAAATTGTTATTATTAAGGTAATGATTATTTTCCTCCTTCCTAAGTACAACAGTAAAGTTGTCCAAATATGAATGATTAACCTATTAAACTGGGGATAAAAAACTAATATGAAAAGTTGTTATTCTAAAAATCTTCATCTACTTGCATATTAAAGTTATACCAGCAAGAATTAGTCTTTATGTAGAAAACTATGATTTAAATCAAGCCTTACTGACTAGTGATTTAAATCAGTTTGATTTAAATCAAATCCACTCTGCTTCCGACTCTACAATTCTATGATGCTATGTTTTAAAGAGCATCCAATGTGCCTTTAAAGCACATGACTTCCTCCGAAATGATTCGTGGCATTGTGGCATCCCTCTCTTAGACCTACCATTCCCAGAACCCCCAACAAACTACAGTTCCCAGGATCGTTTCGGAAAAGGTATCTGCTTTTTAGAACAGGGATGACGAACCTGCAGTTTGCTCGCTCCCATTTCCCAGGAACCAGGAATGGAAAGCTCAAGTGCTTCTAACAGTATGGTTATAGGGAGCAGCGTGTATAAAATATTGAATGTAATGAGGTTATTAAGGTATTTGTATTAGCATTATAATGGGAATGTCAAGGAGGGAGGGAGGGGGGAAAGGGAGAGTGTGGAATTCTGGTGGTGAGTGATGATTGGATGAGGATTTGAAAAGCAGTTTGAATTTGAGGCAGTTGAGAGTCAGTTGAGAGCAGTGGGTTCTGGAGGGGGTGGTTGGGCAACTCACTATTCAGTTTAGGATCAGTAGTCTAGTCATCATTTTTGTAATAATGCAGCATATAAAATAAAGAGAATTTGAGGCCATAAGCTCAGGTACACACGTCATCCTACAATCATTTAGTGAATCATCCATACAGCCTCCTTTAGTGAGGGTGTAGTACCTAGGTTCTGTACCAAACATTGATATTTTTTGCTTTTTTCTAGGAAGGAAGTGGGTAGGGAGAATTCTGGGATTCATCTCCACAGAAGTATTCCCAACCAGGTTGGACATTGGGCTCCAAAATGTCAATAGCGCCCTGTGCCACGCTAATGTGCAATGCGCTCTACGTGGGGCTACCTTTGAAGGTGACCCGGAAACTACAACTAATCCAGAATGCGGCAGCTAGACTGGTGACTGGGAGCGGCTGCCGAGACCATATAACACCGGTCTTGAAAGATCTACATTGGCTCCCAGTACGTTTCCGAGCACAGTTCAAAGTGTTGGTGCTGACCTTTAAAGCCCTAAATGGCCTCGGTCCTGTATACCTGAAGGAGTGTCTCCACACCCATCGTTCTGCCCGGACACCGAGGTCCAGCACCGAGGGCCTTCTGGCGGTTCCCTCGTTGCGAGAAGCCAAGTTGCAGGGAACCAGGCGGAGGGCCTTCTCGGTGGTGGCGCCCGCCCTGTGGAACGCCCTCCCATCAGATGTCAAAGAGAAAAACAGCTACCAGATTTTTAGAAGACATCTGAAGGCAGCCCTGTTTAGGGAGGCTTTTGATGTTTAACTAGGGTTGCCAGACTCAATAGAGGACAGGACTTCTGTGCCTTTAATTGCCCTGCTCTCTTTTGAGTCTGGAAACCTTAAAGAGAAACCACCAGACCCGTTGTTTAATTTCCAAGCAAAGGGTCTGCTGGTTTCTCTTTAAGGTTTCCAGACTCAAAAGAGAGCAGGGCAATTAAAGGCACATAAGTCCTGTCCTCTATTGAGTCTGGCAACCCTATGTTTAATAGATTATTTTATTTCATTTTTTCTGTTGGAAGCCACCCAGAGTGGCTGGGGAAACCCAGCCAGATGGGTGGGGTATAAATAATAAATTATTATTATTATTATTATTATTATTATTATTATTATTATTATTAAAATTTGGCACTCCTCCCTCTTGTTCTTCAGCATGGTTTTTGCACCTTCTGCAGCATGGTACCCAGTGTGACTGCACTGGTCGTGCCATCCTAAAGCTGCCCAGACCCAACCTTGGGATGTGCTTTTGGCATGGGAGAGAATCACGCCCCTTGTCCTGCCCAGGTGGACCGAAGAGAAACCCTCCCCATAAAACGATAGGAATATCTAAATCAGGCCTTCTTCCTCCAGCTGGCAAGATGACTGGGGAAAAAACTTCCTCTACCTCAGAATACTGCACATTTTGGTTTTTATCATGACATCGCTGGGCTGCTGCTTGGCCAGAGCCTTTCTCAAACCATGGCCCTGCGCAGGAAGAAGGATGTCACATTTGTTGGCATAGTCATGCACTCTAGGGCAGTGGTCCTCAACCTTGGGCCTTCAGATGTTTTGAGACTACAATTCCCATCATCCCTGACCACTGGTCCTGCTAGCTAGGGATCATGGGAGTTGTAGGCCAAAAACATCTGGAGGCCCAGGGTTGAGGACCACTGCTCTAGGGGATAGAGCTCCCTGATGACCTTCCCCGGTGATTTTCTTCTGGCGCACAGCCCCCTCAATATCCCCCCCCCCCCGCCTGCCTTCCCAACTCCGTCCCATCCTCAGTCTGCTGCCGGCCACCAGGCACATCCCAGAAGCAGTGCAGGGGAAGGCAAGCCAGCGGAGGCAGGGCCCTCCTGCGATGGGGACATAGGGCCAGCCCCAAAACTCAGGACAGCCTGAGAATGGGCGAGGGTGCCTGGCCAGCTGATGCAGGGGGGGGAGGCAGAACAAGCACCCCTGCCATCCTGCCCATGCCCACGCCACCACTGGCTGCCAATGCTCGCTACTCCTGCCTGGGCACATGACGGCCCGACCCCTGGCTTGGAAGGAGTGGGGCGAGGGGCTGGGGAGAGACGGGCCTGTTCCCCACCCCCACCCCCACCCCAGCCCTGTTACTCTCAGGTTGGCGCCAAGACCTCCTGGCACATGTGGGGAATGGATTCCCCCATGGAATTAACGTGCCATATCTTCTCTGTCCGCCTCACATTCTTTCTGGAGCCAGAGCAGCCTCGGTGTGCGACCTGGCTTTGGACCTGGCAGACAGAAAGGAAACTAAAAACACAGGAAGAGGTTACAGATGGGAAATGTCCGGGAATCCCAAAGTCTAAACTCAGAGATTATGTCCTGGTTTATGTCCTGCAGCAGGACTCAGGATCCACCCTGGACCTCAAGCTTTCCCTGCTCCCTCCCTGTGTCAAATTAAAGATTGTAAGCCCCTTGGGGCAGGAACCTCTTTCTCAAGGGTCACACGCAGCGATGGTGCAAAGCAAGAATACGAAAGAAATCTCACGACGCTCCTGCCCTGTTCAAGATGAAGCCCACCAGACGCCTTTCCCTTAAAACCAAAAGATGTGTACACATGCTCCATTTGGGGCTCTTGAAGCATGAAAAGGGGCTCAGTCCTCACAGCTGCATTGCTGAGAGGCAGGGGCTCGGACCTTAGAAATACAACTGGCAACGAGGGCTCTGTGTGAGGCCCTTTCCCCTGCTCTCCTGGAGAGAAAGGAGCATATTGCACTTCGTGTTCACCCATTTGCACTTTCCGTCTGCGTGGAGTCTGCATCTGACAGCAGGGTCCTGTCTAGAGGGGCTTGTCCCCCACAGCAGGGCAGCTCTGGAATCCAAGCCATTTCTCCCAGGCTCTCCGATGGGCCACCAACCCCTTTTGGCTTGTTCCTGTCTCTATCCCAGGTGAGGCCCTGGCTTGGAAAGAAATCGGAGCCTGCACTGGCCCACTGACTTCCAATCTTCCTTTCAATACTCCAAATCATCAAAATCCTACCATTTATTAATCTCTAGGGTTTAAGGGTGTCCCTGCAAATCAGTAACAGTATTTTGCCTGCATAGTTTTTACTGCTACTGTTGCTATGAACCAATGTATGAGAATAAAGTCAGGAAGGCTCCTTTTTAAACTTCTCAGCTTGTTCCCTGACTCTTTCTGAAGTGGGCAGCTTCCTTCATAGCTGGGCTTGCTCAAAACAAGGTTTCGCAGCCTAACTCCTAAGGTTTCAGTTTTGCTGTCAAGGAGGGGATTTTAAAACTCTGTTCATCTCACATTTGTGGGTATCTGGAGGGATAAATTTCAATTAACGTATACTCTCCGACCTATTAAAACCCATCCCACACAGTGGCAAGATCGTGAAACTTTGGGAAATTCTCTTGAAAATGATCTAGAACATGTTTAGTAACGATAGGTCTGTAGGTTGACATTTAATGGATTGACCCCATGACTTCAGGTTGTGAGGTGTACGCAGCCTTAAAGTTCAGAGAATAGAGGCATGGAAAGGCTGTATGGTTCAACCCTGTAACCAGCCAGATATTCACAACAGAAAATATCATCTGGGGACCACAGCTGAGGACCTGCCAAGCTGACAACATCTGTGGACAAATCAAGCCAGAGAGCCAAGCCACATGAACCAGTGGCGGGTGACGCTAGCAATTATTGGAAAATAATATATATATAATAAGAATAATATTGGAGAAAACTGGGTATTGAAACTTGCTTAATCTAAATCATATATCCCAGTTTTCAGTACGCCTTTAAAGTACGCTTCACGCAGAGTATACACAGTCAGAAGTTGACCTGGCTAAGAAAACACCACCAAGAGCGTAGGGTATTATCTCCCTTATATGAAACCCCTTACTAGCTGCACACTTGTAAAAGTATGCAGATGAAAATATAAACGGTTGGGTTTCTTTAACTGAAATACAAACTGACTCTAAAGAGACTTTAAACTAAAGATAAATGCTTTCTCTCTTAGCAATGTTATCTACCCACTTTCCAAAACTCCCACAAAACTCCCATTAAACTACCCGAGAATTAACAGCAAACTAGCATTATAACTAAGCAACTCTCATACTAAGATACAACTAAGGAATCTCTTAAACTGAGAACCACTGAGAGAGTGATCTACTTAGAGATGAATCAAACTGAAAGATGTAACTTAGAGATACAGAAGGCTTTCTGGCAGAGCCTTATATACAAGAAGCAGTGCCCACGCCTGTGAGCAATTAACAGAAACACCGGCACCTGTTTCTCTTAAACAGACAGTATTTACATTAGACCGGCTCTAAAGTAACTTGACTAAAGTAACTTGACTATTCAAATATACCGTAATAATACTATTTCTATGTTACTCATCTCCTCTGGGCCTCGGGCTCCTCTTACCTTCACAGTTCCTATTCATGATCAGTGATGGGAAAGGATCTTGGCAAGGATCTCACCATCATCTGACAGGCATCCCTCTTGAAGGGCACTATAAGGCTTGCTTGCAAAGCAGCACTTTGTGACATCAGATGACAAACAGGGGCCAGGCTGCTGGGTTGTCAGGCAGCTGAATTAAGAAGAATAAAATGGGTGCGGGTGGGTGAAAGTGTGCTGGGATGAGCCACTGTGGGTCATAAGAGGGTGCTGTTGGCGTATGTGGTTGTGCCTCCCCTTGTTCTGCATCTTGCTCCCCTGCCCCTTCCTTTAGCTGCTTGATAGAATCATAGCATGGCAGAGTTGGAAGAGATCCCAAAGGTCATCGAGTCCAACCCCCGGCAATGCAAGGATCCTGCCCACTGCCAGCCCTGGCTGGGCTCCAAACTCCGACCATCTTCTTCCCAGCCAGATGCACTGACCCCTTGCAATTCTGCATGGGGTGGAGAAAGGGGAGAGAGAAACGTTTTGCTCTCTCTCTCTCAGAACATTGATATGAGAGCCACACCATGCAGCCCTGTGTCCATATCTCAAGGGCCGTCACAGGAAGGAGGGAGGAAGCTTGTTTTCTTCCGCTCCTGAGGCCCTCAGGACCTGAAGCCATGGCTTCAAGTTACAGGAAAGGAGATTCCGACTCAACTTCAGGTAGAACTATTGGACAGGAAGAGCTGCTTGAAAATGGAAAGGTATCCCTCTGGAGGCAGTAGACTCTCCTTCCTTGGAGGTTTTTCCTGCAGAGGTTAGAGGGCCATCAGCCATGGATGCTTTAGCTGAGACTCCTGCATTGCAGGGGGTTGGACTAGATGACCCTTGGGATCTCTTCCAACTCTGCAATTCTTTGATCCTATAATTAAAAGTGTATCCAATGGCCCTTTAAAGCATGTGACGTCCCCCAAATGATCTGGAGCAGGCGTTGGCAACGTTTTCCGGCCGTGGGCCGGAGCATTCCCACAGACTATCGTCTGTGGGCCGGACATGCGCAGGAGCGATTTCCGGCGCCGCGCTGCCCATGTCCGGGGTGCCGGAAATCGCTTCTGCGCATGTCCGCAGTGCCGGAAATCGCTTTTGCGGCTGTGCATGCTGGAAATCGCTTCTGCGCAGAAGCGATTTCTGGCGTCTGCGCAGGTGTCATTTCCGGTGCCGCTCGGCGAGTCCCCACGCCACGCTGCACCGGTTTAGCGCAGTGCGCAGGGGACTTGCCGAGCAGGCGGTTCGTGTGCCAGATAAACGGCCTCTGTGGGCCGGATCCGGCCCATGGGCTGGAGGTTGCTGATGCCTGATCTGGAGCATTGCAGCTTCCCTCTCACAGAACTACAATTCCCAGATCCCCTAACAAACTACAATTCCCAGGATCATTTGGGGGAAGCCACCTGCTTTTTTGAACAGGGATGAGGAACCTGTAGCTTGCTTTCCCTGATTCCTAGGAACCAGGAACGGGAAGCTCAAGTGCTTCTAACAGGATGATTTCAGCGAACAGGGTGTATAAAATATTGTTCCAGGTTTCCGGCTACACCACAAGTCAATGGTGTTTGACAGGGGAAAGCCAGGATTTATGAGGAAATATTGACCCCGCAGGTTAGGGCGCCAAGGGCTCATTTTGTGGGGTGCTGTGAAACCTAGTGTTTTCACTGCCAAATATTGCAGGACACCTTTTCCCGGCATTTGTTGCTGATTTTGAGTGAATTGGATGATGTCAGGTTTTCGGCGAAATCTTGACCCCATGGGTTAGGGTGCCGAGGGCTCATTTTGTGGGGCATTGTGGAATGGGGGGGTTTTCCAACAGTTGAAGAATGGCAGATTAAATTAGTAGAATTTATTAATTTAGCCAAGATGACAGCAGCTATTAGAAATGTAATTAAACAAAAACCCAAGATTGAATGAAAATATGCGGAAGATTATCTGAATAAAGAAGGTATAAGAACGGAACTGGTGATTTGCTTAGATTGAGATATACACAGGGAGAATTGTATGAATTGTATGAAAGATTAAATTAGGGGAAACTCCTCTGGTTAGTGTTTTGGATTAGATAAAGGAATAGATATAGCAAGAAATGAATTTGTATTGAGAGAAGTGATGTACAAACAATGGGAAGTCAATTTTTAAACTCAATTTTTCTTTTGTCTGTTTCTTTTTTCTTTTTTCTTTCTAATTTGTATGGTTATGCATTTCTTTTTGATTATTTTTGAATTATCGTATTATTTCTCTGTAAATTTCTGTGTAAATTTTTAAAGAATTTAAATAAAGATTATTTTTTAAAAAAGAAAAGAAAAAGAAATGTGGGGTTTTCACCACCAAGCGTTGCAGGGGGCCTAATCTCGCCGTTTGGTGCTGCTTTGGAGTGAATTGTGTGACGCTGGATTTTCGGTGAATTTTTGACCCTGCGAGTTAGGGCGCCAAGGGGTCATTTTGTGGGGGCCATGAAACATGGTGTTTTCACTGCCAAACGTTGCAGGGGGCCCTTTCCTGACATTTGGCACTGGTTTGGAATGAATCGGATGGTGTCAGGATTTCGGCAAAATCTGGACCTCACTAGGGCACAGAGGGCTCATTTTTGTGGGGCCTCGTGAAATGTAGTGCTTTCAACCGATGTCTCCATGGGGAAAACAACAAAATGGGAAAATAACTTTTCTGCTTCCATATGTTGATAATATAATTGTGGTTACTGAGAACAAACCAGATTGTACAAAAAACTGTTGATTTTTCAAATAAGGAAGTTTAGAGAATTTGCATGTTAGATTAAAATGGATTAATTCAAATTAGGCACATGGAGAAGGGGATTGCAATAAAAACATTGGGGCCTCCTTTGAATAGTAGAGTGCTTGGTATCTGGTGGGCCATTTCATCCTTTATTTCCACACTGTGGCTCCAGACCAAATCATCCGTCAGGAGAGCTATGGCCTGACCAGGACGCAGCCCCGCAGCCCAGGTGGGGCTCGCTATCTTGGGGAGAAGGGATGGGCTTTCCTATTATACCTTCTGGACTTGAGATGGCATCTGACCCTTACCTGTTATACTGGAATGGGGGTGGGTGAGTGACAGAAGCGCTGAGTAGGCCCAACATTGAGGGGGCCCATGGCGTGCATGTGAGATCGCCAGCGCACCTTCCCAATCATCAAAAGGATGTGCAGGGCAAAGGCTTCCCTTTGACAATCTGGAGCTCAAGTTCATATCTCATTCCAAAACCTGTGAACTATCTGGATACTGTTGTTGCAGAACTGCACTATTTATAACAAGCCAAGCTTGATTCACTCAGGTCTTGTGGCTTGTCTTGTTAGGTTTATGCTGCTTCGAGACACTAAGCCACACAGAAATGGCAACTTGTGGAGCTGCTGCTAGGCCGCCACATGTGGCTGGAAGAACATTTTCAGCCTGGTGGTGAGTCCCATACCCATACCTGCCAAGTTGCTGTCGGAGAAATAAGGGACCGGGCCGAAAGTAGCAGACCGGAAGTAGCGCTGCCGCCATTTTGGAACTGGGCGGAGCATGCTCAGAAGTGACTTTTGATGCTGCTTTGCCGAGTTCCAAAATGGCCGCTGCGCCAGAAGTCGCACTGCAGCCATTTTGGAACTGGGCAGAGCAGCATCAAAAGTCGCTTCTGAGCATGCTCCGCCCAGTTCCAAAATGGCCGCCGCGCCAGAATAAACTGGGGGGAAACAAAAAAACCCTGTTTTTTCAGCTAGGAACAGCTGGAAAAACGGGGATTTCCCGGGGAATACGGGAGACTTGGCAGCTATGCATACCTTGTGCAGATCTGCTCGACTCTCAACAAGAGCCTCCTTCAGAAAAAAATGTCTGGTTCTGGGCACCACAATTTAAGAAGAATATTGACAAGCGGGAAGGTGTGCAGAGGAGAGCAACCAAGATCATCAAGGGTCTGGAAACTGAGCCTTATGAGGAACAGTTGAAGGAGTTCGGTATGTTTAGCTTGGATAGGAGGAGACTGAGAGGAGATATGATAACAATCTTCCAGTATCTAAAAGGCTGTCACGTGGTGGATGGAGCAAACTTGTGTTCTCCTCCTCGGAAGGGCAGGACCCAAACCAATGGATTCAAGTTACGGAAAAGAAGTTCCCGACTAAACATGGGGAACAACATCCAGACAGTAAGAGCTGTTTGGCAGTGGAACAGATTCCCACGCGAGCTGGGAGGTTTCTAAGCAGAGGTTGCCTGGCCATCTGTCATGGATGCTTTAGCTGAGATGACTGCATTTTGCAGGGGGTTACACTACCCTTGGGGACCCTTCCGATTCTACAACTCTATGATACTATGATGGTACATATATATATATATATATATCTGTGCATACACAACTCTTTCCCACAAGGTGGAGTCACAGACTGACTTATTACCCAAATTCAGTCTTCACTGCAAGAGGAGGAATGCTCTCCAGCAGGTCAGCCCTCCCAACCAATTGAATTAACTCCATTCATCCCTGGTCCTTGGTTGTGCTAACTGGGGCTGATGGGAGTTGGAGACCAAAGCATCTAGAGGGCACCATTTGTGGGGAGCCTGCCCTAAATAAGCACTTGGTACATCCAGCTGGTTTCAGTTGTGTCAGTGCAGTAATCCAGAACCAGCAAATATTCTCAGTGTACCTGCAGGTGGCATAATCTTACAATACAATTAAGACTTATATCTTTTGGCTGTCCTAATTCCCATGCACCCATTCTGGATTTTTTCCCCCAAAGGATTTTAACTTTTGTTTAGAAGTGATGTTAAAATGGATGCTACTTTTATAAAATTTGCTGTCTTTAGTGTCTTTAAATACATATAGGGCATTTAATAATATTTTATGGGAAGCCATCCTGATCATGCATTTGAAAGGCAGGGAATGAATAGATAAAGTCCTGAGAACTGGGAGATAGGATCTCGAGGAGAGTTCTTGACTCCCAGAGAATTACCATATTTACTCGAATCTAAAGCACACCTTTTTTGGTCAAATTACGTTACGAAAATTAAGGTACACATTAGATTCGATGGCACATTTACATTCGCCAGCAAATACTCTTTTTGGTTTCAAGGTTCTGAAAACTGAGATGTGCATTCGATTCGATGGTGGATTAGGTTCATGTAAACACGGTGCTAAATATGGCTCAGGTTCAGGCGATCTGAAAAGCCCTATTCCCTCCTACGAACCTGCCCTGGTTTTGAGGTAGGTAGCCGTGTTGGTCTGCCGTAATCGAAACAAAATTAAAAAATTCCTTCCAGTAGCACCTTAGAGACCAACTAAGTTTGTCATTGGTATGACAAACGTAGTTGGTCTCTAAAAGGTGCTACTGGAAGGAATTTCAAAAAATATAATAATAGGTAAAGTTAAGGAGCCCTGGGTGGTTAAGTCTAGTCAAAGGCAACTACGTGGTTGTTGTGCTCATCTCGCTTTCAGGCCAAGGAAACTGGCATTTGTCCACAGAGAGCTTTCCGGGTCATGTGGCCAGCAAGACTAAACCGCTTCTGGTGCAACAGGACATCGTAACAGAAGACAGAGTGCACGGAAACGCCGTTTACTTTCCCGCTGCAGTGAAACCTATTTATTTACTTGCACTAGCATGCTTTTGAATTGCTAGGTTGGCAGGAGCTGGGACCGAGCAATGGGAGCTCACCCCGTCATGGGGATTCGAACCGCCGACCTTCCGATCGGCAAGGCCAAGTGGCTCAGTGGTTTAGACCACAGAGCCACCGGCTCCCCTTCTCCAGAAGCAGAGTGGTGTTTGAGCAAGTTTCTGGTTTGCAAGTCTTGCCTGGGGGCATCTCACATTAAAGAGTGCTGTGCAAAAGCAACGGTTTTATGGCTGGGTAAGATTCTTGTGGTTCTTAAAGGGGACAGTTGTCCATTCCTGAGATATGGGCGTAACAGAACACAGCTTGTTTTGCAGTGCAGGGGTATAGAAACCTCACTTACTGAGGCATCTCACATTCGGCTCCTATTCTGAGCTCCCCTGAGAATAAGGGGAAAGGGAACAACCTTAACCTCATAGAGCAGGCATGTCCAAAGTCTGTTTTGGGGGCCTAATCCGGCCCGCCGGTCAGTTTAATCCAGCCCCTGTGGCAGTTTATTTCCTGGGGTAAAATCCAAAAAAACCTCAACAACTGCAATCCTAAAAGAAGCTCAACAGCTTTGGTTGGCCCTTACGGCCCTTCGCTTCATAAAAACTGGCCCTCTTTGAAAAAAAGTTTGGACACCACAGTCATAGAGCAATCATGCTTTTTAAAGCAGCAACAACAACAACCACCATTGATTCGTCGCATGGATTCGCACCGCCAACCTTCCAATCGGCAAGCCAAGAGGCTCAGTGGTTTAGACCACAGTGCCACCCGCGTCCCAATATATAATAATAATAGTAATAAGGCAGTTGGGGGGAGAGAAAGAGAAGGATTTTTTATTGCAATACCACCCCCTGGTTCATCCCTGTGATTGGGCCCACCCTGTCCTGACCCATGACCTATTCGGGCCCCCCATCCCCCACCCAGGCAGGCCCCTACCTCCACTCGGCCTAGTCTGGAAAGCGGCCTAGCCTGCAAAGCCGAGCCGAGATACTGTGGAGAGGGCAGGTTTCATCCCTGTGCCTCCCCCCACCCTGTTTCGACCCGTTACTTATCCCTGCCCCCTATTCTGCCCCCTCCCCCCTCCAGGCAAGGCCCTACCTCCACTCAGCCTATCGTAGTCTGGAAAGCGGCCTAGTCTGTAAAGCCGAGCCTGTGGAGAGGGTATGTTTCCTTGGTGTAGTACCAGTGTAGCCGTTGCTAGAGGGCGCTGTGTTGCAATCTCTCCTGTGCTCCCAGCATGCACTTGCGGGTGATTTGTGAGTTCTGGAACACGAGGTTTTATCTGGCGTAGCTGACACATCTGTGTTTGAAAACGGTCTGGGGACACTCACGCAGTCACATTTGACTTTGTGTCCAAATTTCAATGCTATAGGTCAAGTGGTTTTGTAGAACATAGGCATACCTGCCAAGTTGCTGTCAGAGAAATAAGGGACCGGGCTGGAAATAGCAGACCGGAAGTAGCGCTGCCGCCATTTTGGAACTGGGCGAAGCATGCTCAGAAGTGACTTTTGATGCTGCTTTGCCCAGTTCCAAAATGGCCACCGCGCCAGAATTCGCACTGCAGCCATTTTGGAACTGGGCAGAGCAGCATCAAAAGTCGCTTCTGAGCATGCTCCGCCCAGTTCCAAAATGGCCGCCGCGCCAGAATAAACCGGGGGAAAACAAAAAAACCCGTTTTTTCAGCTAGGAACAGCTGGAAAAACGGGGATTTCCTGGGGAAAACGGGAGACTTGCCAGCTATGCATAGGAGACGAAGGAACATACCCAGTTTACATTTATATAGATTGGGACGGGGTGGCACTGTGGTCCCAAGATATAATAATAATAGTAATAAGGCAGTCTAAACGACTAAACAACAACAACAAAAAGGCAGTGGGTGGGGGGAGGGAGAGAGAGAAAGAGAAGGAATTTTTATTGCAATACTCCTCAAGACCCAGCAGGTGGCACTAGTGAACAAAAGGCAGGAGGGGAAGGGGAAGAGAAGCAGCAATGCTAAACTTACCAAATGCAAACCCCAGTGACCACACCAGTGACCTCAGCCTCACGTGATGATGACAAGGTTTCAGTATTCCGTTCTTATGCAAACTTTGGTGGCCCAAACAGTGATTCACTGAGCGAGTTCATGCAAGGCAGTGTAGAAGCTTTGCAGGCTAGAGGAGCGAGGTTGCGTACTTGCCCTGTAATATTCGAATGCTGCCCTGCCCAGCGCGGCAGTGCTGCGAGAATATTAATCGCTACGAATTGGGAAGGTGGGAAAATCCCGACAAAACTGGAGTAGCAAAGTAAACTGTTGGAATACGGCGAGTTGGCAATAATGACACAGAAAAACTGAGAGGTCATACAGATCAAACATTTATTAGGAAATGGGACACGTACAAAAAATATCTAAAGGACTACTGTAATAACATGTTGCTAGTGGCAGACCTTGAATGACTTCCATGGCTTGATGGATGGAGAAGAGAATATAACATTTTCGAAAGCACATCAAAGGGCAAGTAGATAAATAGGAACCGCTACAGCGGGAAGGTAAACGGCGTTTCCATGTGCTGCTCTGGTTTGCCAGAAGCGGCTTAGTCATGCTGGCCACATGACCTGGAAGCTGTACGCCGGCTCCCTCGGCCAATAATGCGAGATGAGCGTGCAACCCCAGAGTCAGTCACGACTGGACCTAATGGTCAGGGGTCCCTTTACCTTTACCTAACAAAAGAGAAGAAAAATAAATAGTGCGCTAGATAGGCTAAGTCAGGCATCCCCAAACTGCGGCCCTCCAGATGTTTTGGCCTACAACTCCCATGATCCCTAGCTAAGAGGACTGGTGGTCAGGGATGATGGGAATTGTAGTCCAAAACATCTGGAGGGCCGAAGTTTGGGGATGCCTGGGTTAAGTGGTAGATGCAGAATGGGGTGTCGTGTGATGTAACAAATATTACCCTTTCCTTCTCCTTTTTCTGGATGACTCTTTTGTCTGTTATTTCTTTTTAATCTCAATAAAGCATAAAAAAGGTGAGCTGAAAGGTGACCTCCTGTCAGGGACTGGGCAGAGGAAGAGGAAGGGTGGAGAGCGCCTCCCCAGCCTGACCCTTCCAGGGAGAGGAAGAGGAAAACAGACTAGATCAGGGGTCAGCAAACTTTTTCAGCAGGGGGGCCGGTCCACTGTCCCTCAGACCATGTGGGGGCCGGACCTATAAGCCATCCCTCACGACTCTCCCCTCCTTTTTCCACAGCACCAGACGAGCCCCGGGGGCTCCTTACCTGTGTCTTGCAAGCGACAGGGGGCTGGTGGCGGGACAATGAGTGGCGCGTGAAAGGGCTCCAGAGAGGGGCTGCTTAAAATGGTGGCTGCTTGAGCGCCGGTACCAACAAAGCCCAGCCCCCTTCCTTCTCTTTTTAATTTTATTTTCTCTCATTACAAATATACTTATAACATACAGCTTACATAAACATCTCTCCCTCCCTGCCTTTTGGACTTCTCTCGGCTTCCGTTTCTGATTTATTAACCTCATTATATATCCTACTATTTTCTACAAATATCACATTTCCCCTTTTATTACATTACCTATTCCCTATCCACAGAGTTGTGAATGTTTATTTAAATGGGCAAAAATGTTTCTACACTCCCAGGCATATGACTGTTCATTGTGGTTTTTGTGGCCATTTTAGCTGGACTTTTTGTTGCCGATCATGCCTGTTGTGAAGCAGGGAGGATATTTTCATTGATCAATTATTATTAGTTGATGCTCACTTCTAGTGTGTTATTGTTGTTCACAAATTGCTTTGAGACTTTTATCCAGATTCTTTGGGAAGAAGAGCTTGAAAGTTATTTTAAAAATTAATAGATAACATTTAAAAAATCAGGATATTACTCAATTTTCTCAAATGCTAAATGCCTTTTTAAAAAAGTTGCAGAAGAGGAGTCATTTGTGGCATCAATCGACCTTTCCCCTACTATCATGTGAAGCAATTAATATGTTGAATTGTTACAAGCAGCTGTCATAGGATGACAAATGGATTTTTTTATGTTAAAAAATGATGCATAATCATCAGAGCAATGCTAAGTCATCTTTGCACATATAGAATTACGAAACAGTGACAGAGGAAGTTGCTTGCCCATTCTTTCCCAAACTTGAATCAAAATTCTGGTGTATAATAACTTCCATGGGTGACATCATATGTAAAAAAAAATTAATCATACGGCATTGTGGCTTTCAAACTGTGTCCCTTAGTTCACATCAAGAATGTTACCCATTTGGGTGGCTTGCCAGCCACCTCGAAAACCACGTAGCTTAAAGTAGAACCATTCTATCTGTAATGCAAGTTGAAGGGGCTGCTTTGAATTGGAATGCCTAGCGGTGTTGTATAACTACAAAGGGACAGTAGCATTTATCTCCTCTTTTGTTCATGCTTTTGCTTCAGTGAGCTACAGTTCTGAATCATGTGCTCAGTAAACTTTTCATTTTCAAATCCAGCCTATGTTGGGTTGCTGCAACGCTGCAACACTACATAAAGCAGGAATGGGGATATGTGGCCCTCCAGATATTGTTGAACTACAGTCCCCATTATCCCTGCCTGTTGGTCATGCTGGCTTGGGTTGATGGGTGTCCAGCAACATCTCAAGGGGCAGAGGTTCCCCATCCCTGACATGGAGGGAAGGAAAAGCCATATTTGTAACTGCTGTAGCCAAAAGGGTTCCTAGGATTTGGATCTGTCTGTAAGTAGGGCTTCTTCTTCTTCTTCTTCTTCTTCTTCTTCTTCTTCTTCTTCTTCTTCTTCTTCTTCTTCTTCTTCTTCTTCTTCTTCTTCTTCTTCTTCTTCTTCTTCTTCCTCCTCCTCCTCCTCCTCCTCCTCCTCCTCCTCCTCCTCCTCCTTCTCCTTCTCCTTCTTCTCCTTCTCCTTCTATCACTCATAGCCGAGTAAGATTGTCTTCCATGAACACGGTCTTAACAGGGAGTCCATAAGTGACTGTGGAGGCCACATTCTGGATCCACACGTCCTTCCACAGTGGGGACATAGGTTTCCAGGCAGGAGTTGATCACGGTGAAGGTTTGCCAAGTGTGCCTTCCTCTTAGCACGTTTCCCCCTTTCATCAAAGCCCATGGCACCTTTGGTAAAGGCTGTTCTCTAATTGGAGCACTCTCAAGCCAGTGTTTCCCAGTTGTCTTATGATTTACTTCATGATTATGTTTACAACAATTATTACTTTTTTGTATACAGTGGTGCCTCGCTAGATGAATTTAATTCGTTCCACGGGTCTTTTCTTATAACGAAAAATTCATCTAGTGAATCCCATAGGAATGCATTGATTTTTTTTGAATTTTTTTTTGCCCATAGGAACACATTAATTTAATTTCATTGCATTCCTATGGGAAACCGCGAGTTGCTAGACGAATTTTTCATAAAACCAATTCGCCTAGCGAGGCAACCTCTGCTCAAAAAATCATTTCGTTAAGCGGAAATTTCGTTAAGCAGGGCATTCGTTAAGCGAGGCACCACTGTATGTTGTTGTTATTATTATTATTATTTATTTAGGGTGAATTGGATCTGGAACTGATAAGTTTGGATCTGGAACTGAAAAGTTTTGATTATGATTTTGTATGTTATTATAATTTTTTTTGGTCCTTTGTCCTTTTTTGATGCTCTGTTTTGTTTGTTATGATTTTGATAATTCTTTCTCTTTGTGTGATTGTGTGTGTACTTTTTTAATTCACAATTTAATAAAGTATAATTTTTTAAAAAAAGATCTCTCACTGGCGAGGCACGTGAAGAAGGGCCTCAGATGATGATCACAGGGTTTGCTTCAGTTCATATGGGTAGAGGGGGTCCTTGAGGTATTGTGGTCCAACGGTCAGGAAATATAAGCGTCATAGTCCAACAATATCTGGAGGGCCACAAGTTCAGCTCTCCTGATATAAACCTTCACTTATTCTAGCCCAACCAATTAGCAAGAACATCCAATTTACTTGTCAGATTCCTCCCTCAGAATTTTATTTCCCCCTACTGCTCTCAGAGACCATATTACTTTTGCTGGTTTTATCCATGTTCTCTTGAAAATTATTTTAAAACCTTGCTACTTTTGTCTGTGTTTTATGGGAAATTACCAGTCTAGTAACCAGTGTTGTTTGGGAATTCTAAGAAACTTTAAAAGATCAGTGTCCTTTTGAAATCAGTGGTTAAAAATCAGCGCTGTCTTGAAAGGTTCGGTCTGCCATCTTAATTGAAAATGTCATCCAATTGTGACCAAACATAGACAAAACCTGCTCCTCGATCTCAGGAACCATCATGCAAAACTTGGTTACGATATCTTAAGAGGTGTCCAAATGTGTAGCGAAGAAACAGCTTTCTGTAATATATAATAGGTCGTTTTGTGTATATGTATATGCTATTTTTATCTGCATTGTTAACTATCTTATGGTGTCCACCTCTTAGAGGTTTTTCAGATTAACCGGTCTATAAATTTTCCCAAACAAACAAACAAACAAACAAACTAAGTAACTACAAGCTTCCTCTGCCATTCCTCTTTTATAAATTCCACCAGACAGTTCTTTTATAGGGTTCACCTAAGCCACATTCTCTGGTTCTAAGCCTTCGCTGAATCCTTTTATCTACAGCAATCTCTCATCTGGTGCCTCTGAGGGAACAGTCATGGTTACAGGCTCCACTAAACACGCACAGCCCACCTGGAATCGGGTTTTTATCTTTCTCTGGGTGGAATTTTAAGAATTCCTTCCCTGAAATTAGCTAAGCCTCTGCGACGTTGAGTCTTCTAGCTTTCAGCTAGAAGGGCTTTGTGGACTCTGAGATATTTCTCATTTTCACAGCCGTTATGCCGAGGGTGGTGGAACCGTTCTTGGTCTAAGCTTCCATCTCTTATGACGACATCATTTCCTCTCTGCAATGATTTCCTCTCATGCTCTCTTTCCCCCCCTCTTCCATCCCAGCAGAGAATGAGAAGACGAGGAGGATCTGCATTCAAGCCAAGGAGATCCTGGGTTGAGCAGGCGTGGCTGGCATGGAGTACAAAAAAGGGAGCATCTGTACATAATATGGGTTGAAATCCACTGCATTCAAGCTTGCTTCCACATACTTAGCATTTGCTTCGCAACATCCATGGCTTCCAAACACACCAGTGCATAGTCATTTCAACCTCCTGGCCCTCAGACTGCTTCTGCCATTGGGGCTGTTAGGTAGTCTCTTTGCTGAGTCAGCTTGGCTGGCTTTCCTAGAGCTCATTCTCAGTTCCTTTTTGTATCTGGTGAGCTCAGCCTGCTTCTGTAAGAACCTGCTCTCTGACCGTCTGTGCCCTTGGGAAGATCCTTTACTCTGTAAACAGCTTTGACTCCTGACTGACTAGGATATTATTATGATTATTATTTGAATTTATACACCACCTTATACCCTGGGGTCTCAAGGCAGTTCACAGAATAAAATCAAGATACAAAACCACAAAATACATGATAAAAATAAAAACAGCAACCCAATAGCCCCAACACCACCACATACACACACAAACACATTTTAAAAGGGCATAGGATATAAATCAGATCAGCCAAAGGCCTGGTTAAAAAGGAACGTTTTTGCCTGGTGCCTAAAGGTGTATAATGAAGGCGCCAGGCGAACCTCCCTGGGGAGAGCATTCCACAGACACGGAGCCACTGCAGAGAAGGCCCTGTTCTCGTGTTGCCACCTTCCGGACCTCTCGAGGATAGTCCTTCCTTTAATGTCTTTGCAACCACAATTACACCAGTGATGCCATTATTTTCCTTGAAGGGAGCAAAGGTCGCTTCCAGATGGGGACATTTTTTTATCACAAATGAGTTGTTCAGATCCAGTTTCCCCAAGTGTGTGTTTTGCGCATTAGCCTCCACCGTTCCCTGATTTTTTTAAAGTCACGATTTTCTGCTGTTTGACATCCCCAACAGTGAAACAACCTTCACCGAATGTATCTGGAGGGTCTATATATTATATATTCCTGCCTGGGGGCGGGTGGAGCCCAGGAGTGTCCCCTATTGGTCAAGAAGTTGCTGTAGAGGCAGAATTTGAGGAGGTGGCAGGTCCAGCCTCTAAGAAGTGGACCACAGTTGTTGTTGCTGCCACTCCGGCCACAGCAGTGGCTGATGCATTCCTTGGAGGCTGGATCTGCTGCCCCTATGAATCCTGCTGCCCGAGGCAGCCACCTCACCTTGCCCCATGGGTGGGCCGGCCCTGATTGTCAGACTTTCTGCAATAAGTGGAAATTCAGATACGACGCATCAAAAAGTCTGGGCTGACATTTTGATGATGGTGACATTGTGCGGATGCTGTGAAATGCTTGCAGACCTGAGCAGCGCCAGTTCCACAACGAACTCCCGTCCAGAAGCAGCTGAGGAAGAGAAAGATGCACATCAATGGTAAATATGTAAAAGTGGGGGGCCTCTCGGGGTTAAAGATGTGTGCTGGGGTTTGAAAACATTGAAGGCTTCGAGAAAAGCCTTCTTGTTCTTTCCAGTTGCATGGTAGATCAGTTGAGAACATGGCTGTTGGAGAGAGAATAAGAAGAATCCTTTCCCATGCTTTCTTTAGCAGTGTAAGAGCTAAAGCAAATCCTTTCTGCATTTAGGGTTGCCAGACTCAATAGAGGACAGGACTTCTGTGCCTTTAATTGCCCTGCTCTCTCTTGAGTCTGGAAACCTTAAAGAGAAACCAGCAGACCCTTTGCTTGGAAATTAAACAAAGGGTCTGCTGGTTTCTCTTTAAGGTTTCCAGACTCGAAAGAGAGCAGGACAATTAAAGGCACAGAAGTCCTGTCCTCTATTGAGTCTGGCAACCCTATCTGCATTGCTTGAACATCAGAAACGCACAGTCGCGCAAAAGAAGGCCTACGCCACTTCTACCCATGTCAACATCACCCTCCTAGGAACTCGAACAAACTTTGTGTGGAACAATGAGTGTGGACTCCCATATGAACGGAGATTTCTGATGTTACTGAGCATCGTGAGAAGGAGCCGCAGAATCCCCGCCCTACAATGCTAAAGGTAAAATTAAGAGGCCCTCAAGCAGGGATAGCCAATGTAGAGCCTTCCAAATGTCTCTGGGTACAGGGATCCCATCATTGCTGACCAAGGGCCACGGTGGCTGGGACTGGTGGGAACTGAGTTCAACAACATCGAGATGGAACCACGTTAGCCACCCCCAGCCCTGGACAACCTAGCCCAGGGCAAAAGACCAACAGGCTTTCATCACCCGCTTTTCAGAAGTGTGAGATTAGCAGAAGGTCGTGGGATAGGGCTCAAACTGGTAGGCACCTTGCCTACCTGAAACAACAGCAGCTTTTTGAGTCAGCATCCGGGGGGGGGTTGTTGAAATAAAGCCAAAAAGCTACTGAATGGGGAAGTTCACAAGGACAGGTTTTGCAATAACCTGGCTAAAGAGCCATCAATCAACCAAACAGTAGTCAGTTATATCTGGGTTGTTCATCTTTCGCTGTGAACGGGCTGCATCCCTTCACTGTTGTCATGAACAGTTCAGTTTACATAAGTTATGCAGGACTAGCCAAGATATTTTTGTGGGATGTTGTTCTGCTAGTCAACCATCAAAGGTATCTATCTGCCTCTTACTCTTCTGTTCTTGATAGTATCCCAAATGCACGAACAAATACTTTGCTGTTTCTCCCCCTCCTCATCGTAAGCGGTTTGCAAAGTATAATAGTTTCACCAAGTTTAAATATAAACGTCCATAATTGAAATGCGTAACAAAATGACCCGATTAAAATAGAAACATCTAATGCCGTAAAACAATCCCATCGAAACAACACATCACTTAAAACAGGGGTGGCCACCTCCCAAGAGACTCTGATCTACTCACAGAGTTAAAAACTGGGAGTGATCTACCCCCTTTTGGGGGGTTCAGGTCAAAGCTGTTGAGTTTTTTTAAGGAAGGGAAGCCCTGTTTTGGGGGGTTTAGGTCAAACTTGTTGAGCTTCTTTTAGGAGGGAGGGAGGCCCATTTTTGTTTAGGGCTTCAGGTCATAGCTGTTCAGCTTTTTTTAGGAAGGAGGAAATTTTTGGGTAAGCTTTTTTTAGGGGTGCCAGTGATCTAGCAGTGATCTACCACAGACATCCAGTGATCTACTGGTAGATCACAATCTACCTGTTGGACGTGCATGACTTAAAACAATAGTAGGAATGCCACCGATGTTTTGGCTGCTTTCACTCGCTCTCTGTGAGGAACCATTTCTGTTCAGTGATCTGTGGTAGAACAAACAAGTTTCCTCCAGGCTGCTGGAGGTGTCGATTCTTAACAGTTCTGGCGGTGAGAGAGAGCAAGCACAAGGGCGTAAAGAGGGCAGAAAAGTCACAGGATAGCTGTCGCTGTTGTCCGTAGTGTGTTTATAAGCTAGAAAACAAGTTCACCTCTTGCCAAAACCAAGGTTCTAGATTGTCATTCTTATGACACATAATAGGAGCTCAAGAGGCAGCGTTCTTTCTTTGTAAACATTGAAATCAAATACTGCCCAATGATGATTAAGCAAGAACAATGGCATTCAGCAACTGTTCTCATGTATATAAAGAGAGGGATGGGCTGGATGTCAAATAAACAGACTGAAACAGAATTACGACAAGGAAAACAAACCATGTTCTTACTTCCGCTTTATAAAGCTCTTTTGCAGAGCGTTAAGACAGATATCATACAGTGGTTAATGCTTACTTTATCTTCCTTCCTTCCTTAAGCATTTTTATTGAATTTTATCCATATAACCCAAGTAGTAAAATAGAACTTCATGAAACAAACTCATAAGAAGTGGCATGGGTGGTTACATTCACAAGAAGAAGTCATAAACCTGGCTATCTGGATTTTTGGGATGAAATATGAGATGTTTCTTTTGTTCTTTTACACAGAAACACACACTTCACATGGATGGCCATGTTGGTATACGCATGCTTGGAATCCTACATGTATTTATCTGAATGTACAATTTTGATACTCAGTTTTAATGTAATGCTCCCTTGAGATTGGGGAATTTGGCATCAAGGTGACATCTGATGATTGTGGCCAACAACATGCAAAACTCTAGCTTGCAGATTCACTTCCTTGCTTCCGATCGTCTATGAATGTGCACACACTATGCTTGAAAGCATGGGTAGGCAAACTAAGGCCGGGGGGGGGGGGGGCTGGATCCGGCCCAATCGTCTTCTAAATCTGACCCACGGTCCAGGAATCAGCGTGTTTTTACATGAGTAGAAAGTGTCCTTTTATTTAGAATGCATCTCTGGGTTATTTGTGGGGCATAGGAATTCATTCACCCCCCCATAGTCCGGCCCCCCACAAGGTCTGAGGGACAGTGGACTGGCCCCCTGCTGAAAAGGTTTGCTGACCCCTGATTTAAAGCATTTCTGAAGCCTGCTTTCACCGTCAACGGATTCTGGGCACTGTAGTTACAAGGCCCCTCACAGCCGCAATTCTCAGCAACCTTTAACACCCTACAGTGCCCAGAATTCTTTGAGCGAATGGGTGTGCTATAAGAGGGGGTTTATTGAGCTAGGCTCACCCTAGAAACTGCGTTCAGCAGCCAGTTTCTGATGGGGAGAGGAAGCTGCTTAAATAAAAGGAACTAAAACCCGAGCTTAGTTCAAGACAATTAACAATCGCTACAAATATAGTCCGAGCACTTCAAATGCAAATATGAAACTTCACTGTGTCAGATCAGTGTTTGGGCTAAACCCAGGGACTTTTTGCAGTGTCAACATACATGATTTATGGGTCGGTGAGGACCGAGGAAGGGGGAGATTGAGGGTTGAGTGGTTGGAGATGGAATGTCTCAGGTAGGTGTGGGGAAAAGTCTGCAGTAGGTTTTTTTTAAATACTTTACGTCTCAGGTGACTTGTTTTTCATACTCGGCTTGGATGACAAATCCTTTCTTTAGGAGGAACAGTCAGATGTGTTTGGTGTTTATCAGTAACTCTTTAATTGCTCATATAAATTATGAGCATTAGTTTCAGATGTGTTCTGAAACCATCCTCCTCGATGGTAGTATTTGAGAAAATAAATTCAGAAAGCGTAGCCATCTTAATTGCAGCGATTGTTCCCTGCTTTCTTTTTGCTTTCAAAGAGCCAAATATAAACGTTCCTGTTCTTCAGCTTGTTGATGTAGCTGTTTGAGAATATTTTCTACAGAGTTATTCTAGTAAATACTTTTTTCCATTTTTAGTCAAAAGAATACCTGCACCATTAAGCGGTTCACCTGTACATTGAAAATCCAGCAGGCAGTGTTTCAGATAAGTGGAGTTTAAAGTAAAGGTAAAGGGACCCCTGACCATTAGGTCCAGTCGTGACCGACTCTGGGGTTGCGCGCTCATCTCGCATTATTGGCCAAGGGAGCCGGCGTACAGCTTCCAGGTCATGTGGCCAGCATGACAAAGCCGCTTCTGGCAAACCAGAGCAGCACATGGAAACGCCGTTTACCTTCCCGCTGTAGCGGTTCCTATTTATCTACTTGCATTTTGACGTGCTTTCGAACTGCTAGGTTGGCAGGAGCTGGGACCAAGCAACGGGAGCTCACCCCGTCACAGGGATTCGAACCGCCGACCTTCTGATCAGCAAGCCCTAGGCTCAGTGGTTTAACCACTCTGCCACAAAATCTCAGGAATTGGTTAACTTGCCTATCATTCTAGATAATAGTCCAATATTCATTTCACTTGGAATTTTAACAAATGTAAATATTTAAAACTAAGAGAGAGAGAGAGAAGAGAAGAGAAAACAAAACAAAACACACCCATCCAATAAAATACAAAGAAGACCAATCTATGACTTTTCATTACCTCTCCTTCCCGACTTGGGTCTTTTTGGCCTTCTTTTGGCCTTCAACAAATGACTCCCCTTCCTCCTCCGATGGATGAAGATAGTCTTTTTATAATAATTACAACCAGAACTGTTGGCAAACTCCAAAAGTATTTAATTGTCAATTATTGAAGCCACTTGGTTCTCATATTAAATGGTTTCCTCTCAGCTAACATTCATGCCAGACCTGATAATAGTCTGTATTTAACTCCATGGAATCTTTAACCCTGAAAGGGAATTTGTGGGCTGAGTCAATACTCCAACCTGGACCCTGCAACCATTATCTGATACCCTTCTTCATGAGACGATGGCAACACAAGAACAGGCCTTTTATGTGGTGGCTCCTCATTTGTGGAATGCCCTCCCCAAGGAGGCTTGCCTGGTGCCTTCATTACATATCTTTATGTACCAGGTGAAAACGTTCCTCTTCAACCAGGCCTTTGGCTGATTAACATTGTGGCCTTTTGAATGTGTTTGTAGGGTGGCGGTTGCTGGTTTGTTCTTGTTGTTCTATTACAGGCATCCCCAAACTGCGGCCCTCCAGATGTTTTGGCCTACAACTCCCATGATCCCTAGCTAAGAGGACCAGTGGTCAGGGATGATGGGAATTGTAGTCCAAAACATCTGGAGGGCCAAAGTTTGGAGATGCCTGTTCTATTATGTATTTTGTGTTCTCATTTTGTATTTTTATGTTGTAAACTGCTCTGTGATCTTCAGATGAAGGGCAGTATATGAACTGACTAAATAAATAAATAAATAAAAATTATGGGACTAATAATACAAGCAGCCAAAACTTGTAACTTGTAACTAGCCTTTATTAGCCTAAGTTAAAACAGTAAAATCATAAAATCATACAAAGTCATCCAAATACATTGATAATCCAAACACATACAATAAATAAAAGACTAGATAGCCACCATTGAATAAATCAGGCAACTTTAGCTTTAGCTTTAAAGATCTCGGCTAAGTACCCTGAGACAATCTTGGTAGTTTCGGGAGTATCGCCCTTCAACAAATATTGGATTAAACTGATGCTTGGTTCGGCAGTGAGCTTTAATTAGCATTTTTTTCCCATGCAGAGAAAGGACTTTTAGAAGAAGACATATTTGAAGCAGCAGCAGAAGAGCTCATGAAGGAAATACCAGAGAGGAGGATGGCTGGTTTTATGTATATAATAATAATAATAATAATAATAATAATAATAATAATAATAATAATATATTATTTATACTCCGTCCATCTGGCCGGGTTCCCCCAGCCACTCTGGGCGGCTTCCAACAAATACAGAAATCCATCAAACATTAAAAGCTTCCCTAAACAGGGCTGCCTTGAGATGCAGTATATATATGGTACACAAAAGGTTTAAAACATACAAAAACCCAACAGCTGGTAACACCTGCATTTTAACTTGTTAAGAGCTGTGAAATAACAACTGAAAGACATTTATTTAATTTTTGGTAGTTGGTTTATTATAATATTTGTTACGTCCTTCTTGAAAAATAGTTTGCAAAATAAGGGTGTCTATCTACAGCAGCTTAGGACAGGCATAGGCAAACTCAGCCCTCCAGATGTTTTGGGACTACAGTTCCCATCATCCCTGACCACTGGTCCTGTTAGCTAGGGATGATGGGAGTTGTAGTCCCAAAACATCTGGAGGACTGAGTTTGCCTATGTCTGGCTTAGGAGGACA
Source organism: Zootoca vivipara (assembly GCF_965207765.1). Classification (NCBI taxonomy): domain Eukaryota; kingdom Metazoa; phylum Chordata; class Lepidosauria; order Squamata; family Lacertidae; genus Zootoca; species Zootoca vivipara. The sequence continues at coordinate 11,959,268 of NC_142595.1, read as the reverse complement.
CAATGAGTACAGTGGTGCCTTGGTTGTCAAACTTAATCCGTTCTGGGAGTCCATTCAACTCCCGAAACGGTTCAAAAACCGTGGCACGACTTCCCAATTTTTGGTCCTCTTCCAATTTTTGTTTACTTTTGGCCATGCAAAAAAACCAATAATGGAATCGAAACGGGCTGTGTAGGTTTATCTTCTTCCCAATCTCTAGATGTGAAGGCTTACAGTGTACCCCCCTTCCCCCTCCCAGAGCTGGGGGAGTCCTTACCCAAATTTGGTGCCAGTATGTATACGGGGATACGGTGGGGGTGAAAACTGTACACTGACTTTAAAATAAACAGTTCCAATAAAGACTTCCGATTGGCTACAGGAGCGCTGTGCAGCCAATCAGAAGCCGCGGAAGCCACGTCAGATGTTTGGCTTCCGAAAAACGTTCACTTACTTCCGGGTTTGCGGCGTTCGGGAGCCGATTTGTTCAACGACTAAGCCGTTCGGCAACCAAGGTGCCACTGCATAAGGTACGTATGGGAATATTTGGCACCCTGACGTTTGGGCCTGTGATCTCCGGATGCTTATTCTTATTGAGGGATAACGACGACTGGATGGCTTGTCCTGCTCCATCATACCTGCAGTACTATTTCCTGTGTCTTGTGGATGGCCAGTCTTTTGCACGACCCACAGACGCTGCTTTGGGTGTTTCCAGGGTCGCAGCTTGCAGCTTTTGTGCAGGGTCAAAGGTTGGGAGAAGAAGGGGCGGTGCAACACCCTAGGGACCACTCAAAAACAGCAATGGGGGGCAGTGAGTTTGTCTTTCACACTTTGCAAGATCAAAGCATCTAGAACTTCTGGTGCCCTAGGTGTTCCCAGGCACTCCTTAATTCCTAGGATATATTTTCACAATCCTCGGGGCCTCTGACTTTCACCAAGGTTGCGTTGCCACATGCAGATAAACTCTCCTGCTCCTCGCCTCCCTTTCTTTTCCCCCCCTCTCTCTTTTTTGCACAGTACAGATACTTGTTCAATGCAAAATAATTACAAGGTAATGGGATAAAGACTGGACATGGTTACTGGTAGAACAGATTACATCACATGGGTCATTTAATCCTTTGATCGCTCTCTATCCCCATTTTCTGCAGAAGAATGTAAGTAAAATGTGATATTTATGCTAGCAAACTGTTGCTTGGCTGATCCTGGTACTTTTAGGTAAAAGGAAAGGGTAAAGGGACCCCTGACCATTAGGTCCAGTTGTGACCGACTCTAGAGTTGCGCGCTCATCTCGCATTATTGGCCGAGGGAGCCGGCGTATAGCTTCCAGGTCATGTGGCCAGCATGACAAAGCCGCTTCTGGCAAACCAGAGCAGCACATGGAAACGCCGTTTACCTTCCCGCTATAGCGGTTCCTATTTATCTACTTGCATTTTGATGTGCTTTCGAACTGCTAGGTTGGCAGGAGCTGGGACCGAGCAACGGGAGCTCACCCCGTCACAGGGATTCGAACCGCCGACCTTCTGATCAGCAAGCCCTAGGCTCAGTGGTTTAGCCCACAGCGCCACCTGGGTACTTTTAGAATATGCAAAATAGCCTTGCTCTTTCTCCAGAACTCTTCATCAGCCTAGATGCAAAGCAAGGTTGGGGTAGGTGAGGAAAAACAGGACTAAAGAGGAACTAGGCAGTTTTTATTCTGGCAAAGCTGGAGGTTGATTCAGATGCTGAATTTATGTGACTTGGAGAATACTGAATTTAGCCATTCAACAATGGGAGCCTAAACCGGAGAAAGAGAATCTTAAGACGGTGTACACCATACCTTTAAAGCACATTTGAAACCCATTCTTTCCCTCAAAGAATTCTGGGCACTGCAGTTCACGTCTTACAGAGTAAGCAACTCTTTGTTAATTGCAGTGGCCAGAACTTTTGGAGGAAAAGGATGTACTTCAAATGTGCTTTAAAGGCTTAGTGCATAAACAGTCTCACACTGCCCGAAGATAGGAATTTATTCTCTGAGGGAACATGCCTTGTAACCAGAAAGCAACCCAATGTGACTTATAATTACTATTTTTAAACCAGCGCACCACCTAAAATTAACCTCCAGCTATGCTAATAATAATAAGCGGGACGTGGGTGGGGCTGTGGGTTAAACCACAGAGTCTAGGGCTTGCCCATCAGAAGGTCGGCGGTTCGAATCCCCGCGATGAGGTGAGCTCCCGTTGCTCAGTCCCAGCTCCTGCCAACCTAGCAGTTTGAAAGCACGTCAAAGTGCAAGTAGATAAATAGGTACCACTACAGTGGGAAGGTAAACGGCGTTTCCGTGTGCTGCTCTGGTTCGCCAGAAGCGGCTTTGTCATGCTGGCCACATGACCTGGAAGCTATACGCTGGCTCCCTCGGCCAATAACACGAGATGAGCGTCGCAACCCCAGAGTCGGTCACGAGTGGACCTAATGGTTAGGGGTCCCTTTACCTTTATGCTAATATAGTAGGGACACGGGTGCCGCTGTGGTCTAAACTACTGAGCCTCTTGGGCTTGCCGATCAGAAGGTTGGCGATTCGAATCCCTGCGATGGGGTGAGCTCCCGTTGCTCGGTCCCAGCTCCTGACAACCTAGCAGTTCGAAAGCATGCAAAAAAAGTGCAAGTAGATAAATAGGTACTGCTCCAGCAGGAAGGTAAACGGCATTTCCGTGCACTGCTCTGGTTTCCCCAGAAGCGGCTTAGTCATGCTGGCCACATGACCTGAAAAAAACTGTCTGCGGACCAATGCCGGCTTCCTCGGCCAGTAAAGCGAGATGAGCGCTGCAACCCCAGAGTCGTCCGCGACTGGACTTAACTATAAGGGGTCCTTTACCCTTATTTTAAATGCTGATATAGTAACTGCCTAGCTTCTTTTTGTTTCTGCTTTTCACCTCCCAAAGGGCCTATGTATTTATTCTTAGGATGGAGACAGACTTGGGTACCAGCTGGATTTCACATTCCCAAAGATTATGAGCCTCTCCATTGCGTGCTCTTGCTTCCCAGCAGTCTTAAGTGCTGCTGAAAACCTCACAGCATTTGAGTGACTGCTGTCTTCTTGTGAGTCACGCTTCTTTATCAGTAGAGGATGCACAAACTCTCCTGGCACCTAGTGAAGCTTAGAACTGCTCAGAAGCTTGCGTGTTTAGTACTGGGAAAGAGCCACAGGGCTGTACGTGGTAGGATAGGTCTGCAAATTCGTGACTTTACACATGTGGCCAGAGCTTGGGGAAAGCTAAAAGGTGAACAGTGCAAGCTCGTTGTGGGCAATTTAAATGCCACACATCCTGCTGGTTGTGTAATGAGAGTTGGAAAGGAAGCTTTCTCAGGAGGGTGGGCAGCCAGTCATCAATCAAATATGCAGATGAAAACTTACTCACTGACGTGCTGCCAGACGAACCTGTCCAAAGCCTTGTGATATTTCCCAACGGGCTTCAAGAAACCTCAAAAACCACAACTGGAGCGTCAGGCATTTAACTTAACAATACAAATGTACCAACTTTCTTTGGGGGCTGTTTAGATGCTACTTTGCTCCCGCTCTTCAACTCACTTTCTGCTAATAGTGAAATTTTAAGTGGCTCTCAGTTCCATATGTTATTATTGTTATTATTATTCATTGAATGTATAACCACCCTATACCTCAGGGCGGTTCACATAATAAAATCAAGCTAAAAAACCACAAAATACATAATAAGAATTAAAACAACAATTCAATAGCCCCCCCTCCCCACAAAAGCACACATTTAAAAAGGGCATAGGATGCAAATCACAGCAACCAAAGGCCTGGTTAAGAAGGAACGTTTTTGCCTGGCGCCTGAAGGTGCCAGGAGAACTTCCCCGGGGAGAGCCTTCCGCAGAAGGGGAGCCACTGCAGAGAAGGCCCCGTTCTTGTGTTGCCAGCCTCCGGACCTCTCGAGGAAGAGGCAAACGCAGAGGGGCCTCAGAAGATGATCTCAGGGTCTGGGTAGGTTCATTTGGAAAGAGGCGGTCCTTGAGGTATTGCAGTCCTGAGCATGTTCCATACTTATAACTCCCTGCCCTTCCCCTACCCACAGTGAGTAGCAGGCAACAACTCTACTGTATTGAGATTCAGAGAGGAAGAAAATGGTACCGGTACTTGAAGATGCTGTTTGAGCAGAGCTCCGTACATTTACTCCCAACAGCCTATTACTCCCCAAGGCACTGGCAATATCTGCTTATTTAAGCACAGATGGGCAGGCAAGCACTCAGAAAGATAACACAGCTCTGCACCACTGTTGGTCCCCCCATAGTTTGGGTTGCCATATTTTGAAGGGCAAAAAAGAGGACGCTATATGACTCTCATTTTAAATACCCCTGCTATATGTAGGCTATAAAAGCTGTGATATATTGCTGAGGGGGGAAGGAGAAGAGAAGAGGAAAGCAGGTCTTTAGCCACCAGTTATATCTGTGTCTCATCCAGAAATAATAATAATAATAATAATAATAATAATAATAATAATAATAATAATTTATTTATACCCCGCCCATCTGGCTGGGTTTCCCCAGCCACTCTGGGCGGCTTCCAACAGAAAAATAAAACACAATAATATATTAAACATTAAAAGCCTCACTGAACAGGGCTGCCTTCAGATGTCTTCTAAAAGTCTGGTAGTTGTTTTCCTCTTTGACATCTGTTGGTAGGGCATTCCACAGGGCAGGCACCACCACCGAGAAGGCCCTCTGTCTAGTTCCCTGCAACTTGGCTTCTCGCAACGAGGGAACCGCCAGAAGGCCCTCAGGTATACAGGACCGAGGCCATTTAGGGCTTTAAAGGTCAGCACCAACACTTTGAATTGTGCTCGGAAACTGAGTCACCTTCAAGGGTAGCCCCACATAGAGCGCATTGCAGTAGTCCAAGCGGGAGATAACTAGAGCATGCACCACTCTTGCTAGACAGTCTGCAGGCAGGTAGGGTCTCAGCCTGTGTACCAGATGGAGCTGATAGACAGCTGCCCTGGACACAGAATTGACCTGCACCTCCATGGACAGCTGTGAGTCCAGAATGACTCCCAGGCTGCGCACCTGGTCCTTCAGGGGCACAGTTACCCCATTCAGGACCAGGGAGTCCTCCACACCTGCCCGCCTCCTGAACACTCATCCCCCACCACCACTTTCTGAACACGGCCCAGGAGGTATAACCAGAGACATTTTGGCAAATTTAAAAAAATACACCCGGACAGAAATTCCACCCCTGAAAAAGAGGAAAACGAGGGCATATGGCAACCCTACAAGTACACAGAATGCCCTTGGTGTTCCCACCTCTCCCAGGCCCTTCTTGCCTCAGGCAGCCTTTTCTGTTTCTCTGGACAAATGCAAACTATTCTCCCCCACCTGTCGGACACACAGGGTGCGTGTACACATTATATCTTTAAAGCACATTCAGAGCACATTCCTTTCCCTCAGAGAATTCTGGGCACTGTAGTTTATCCCCCACAGAGTTGTAATGCCCAGCATTCCGCAACAAACTACAGAATATGCTTTTGGGTGTCCTTTGAAGGGTGTGTGTTTCATCACAGCCACAGTTTGACCCACATTTCTAAGTGAACTGGGTGGCCCATTAGTCAACGCTTCTTGTTAGTGGCCAGGGCCATTAGGCAGGAAATGGCTTTCACAAGGGACACTTTCATCAGTTTGCGTCTGTTTGACATCACCGGAGCTTATCGTGTTCAATGGGAACGGAACTGAAACCAATGCATCAACTGCATTAACAATAAACCCACATTATAAGAGATCAAAAAGAGTTTCCTACCTGGAACTGCCCATTTTTAGGACTTGGAAAATGAGTCAGAGCAATGCTAGGATGTCTGCAAGCATCAACAGGAAAACAGGGGCAGAAAAAGAGTAGATAGCTAGATAGATAGATAGATAGATAGATAGATAGATAGATAGATACTTTATTGTCATTGTACATAGTACAACGAAATTGAATGCCATCCCTTAAAAAACAAAACAAAAACACAATTACAGCCACACACACATACACACACACACCCATCACAACTCCCCAAGATCATATTACTTAGTTACAGCATTTAAGATGATTATAGCTCTTGGATAGAAACTGTTTTTTAATCTGTTCGTTCTTGATTTAATTGTTCTGTATCTCTTGCCCGAAGGCAACGGTGCAAAAAGACTATATCCCGGATGAGATGAATCTTGTAAACAACCATATTTAATTCAAATACATTTGTTTCCCTTTTATGAATTCCAGTATTGCAAAGAGAGCACAAGACCCAATATCTAGACTGGTGACAGGGAGCGGCCGCCGAGACCACATAGCACCGGTCTTGAAAGATCTACATTGGCTCCCAATACGTTTCCGAGAACAATTCAAAGTGTTGGTGCTGACCTTTAAAGCCCTAAATGGCCTCGGTCCAGTATACCTGAAGGAGCGTCTCCACCTCCATCATTCTGGCCGGACACTGAGGTCCAGCACCGAGGGCCTTCTGACGGTTCCCTCGTTGCGAGAAGCCAAGTTGCAGGGAACTAGGCAGAGGGCCTTCTCGGTGGTGGCGCCTGCCCTGTGGAACGCCTCCCAACAGATGTCAAAAAGGGAAACAACTACCAGACTTTTAGAAGACATCTGAAGGCAGCCCTGTTCAGGGAGGCTTTTAATGTTTAATAGATTATTGTGTTTTATTCTTCTGTTGGAAGCCGCCCAGAGTGGCTGGGGAGACCCGGCCAGATGGGCGGGGTATAAATAATAAATTATTATTATTATTATTATTATTATTATTATTATTATTATTATTATTATATCTGGTTCCTGCTGACTCTGCAGCTGCGTCTGTGATAGGCAAGCTCTCTTTTCTAGGAAGATGGGGAGAATAAAATGCGTACGAAACTCCCTGAAACTGAGAGAGCATCCAGTGGGTGGGCCTAAGGACATAAGAACAGCCTGCTGGATCAGGCCAACAGCCCATCTGGGTCCAGGATCCTGTTTTCGCAGTAGCTAACAAGATCCCTGTGAGAAACCCACAAGCAGGATTCAAGCGCAAGAGCACTCTCCCCAACTGGCACCCAGAAGCATTGTTGCTTCCTTTTTTTATTGTTTACCTTAACACACCAAAAAGAAAAAAACAAATATCCATCAACACAAAGTAAAAAGAACATTAATGCATCAACTAATAATCTCAAAACTTTAAATTAAAGATAGTCTTTTTCTAGAGACCTGACTTCCTGTCTACTCTTTTGAAGTAAGGAGTAGATAGGTCTCTAGAAAAAGACTATCTTTAATTTAAAGTTTCATTTCTACACTGCCATAAGAAGTTATATTAAAATTTAGGAATCTTTAGTCTAATTTGAATTTTACATCATACTTGAAACTGCTACTGAAATTATTCGAATGCTGCAACAGAGTTTAAGGCACAATTATTATTTTTCAGATAAATTTTAAAGACTTCCCATTTTGAGAGAAATACCTGTTTTGGTTTTTTTTTTCTGACCAGCTTTCTAATTCCACATATTCAGCCAATTTTTGCATCCATTCTAATCTTGGTGGCACTGTGTCACTCTTCCAGTTTGCCGGGATGAGTACTCTTGCTGCAACAGTAGCATATAGAAAGATCTCTTTTACCTTTTTGGGAATGTCCAAATCTGTTATTCCCAAAAGGAAAGCTTCTGGTTTTTTATTGAAGGATATTTTAAACATTTTTTCCAATACCATATGGATAGCCTCTTAGAACACCTTGACTTCTTTATACTGCCATCACATGTGGAATAAAATATCTGGTTCTTCTTTACACTTCCAGCAATTACTTGGGACACTTTTATACATCTTAGAGAGTTTCCAAGGAGTCAAATACCACTGATGTTGCATTTTAAGGAAGATCTCTCTCAAAGAAGAACACCCTGTGAATTTCTAATTCGTTTTGATGCTTTTGAATTCTGGTGCTGGAGGAGACTCTTGAGAGTCCCATGGACTGCAAGAAGATCAAACCTATCCATTCTGAAGGAAATCAGCCCTGAGTGCTCACTGGAAGGACCCTCAACCTCATTGCATCTCAAACACTTATCTGATTCAGTCTTATACATCTTAGCAAGCCAACTCAGAGTTAAAGACCATCTGTAAATCATTTTCAAGTAGTTCTCCTTCAAAGAATAACATGCTGTGAACTTCGAGTCGCTTCCCCAAAGTTCTAACATTCAGTTTCATTTTATGTCCCTGAGTTCTAGTGTTCTGAGAGAGGGAGAAAAACTTATCTTTATCCACTTTCCCCCTGCAGTGCATAGTTTTATAAACTTCTATCCAGTCGCCTCTTACTCAGCTTTTCTTTAAACTAAAATATCCCAAATGCTGTAACTGTTCTTTGTATGGGGGTCACCCCTTGAGAATTTGGGCTTCTGAACCTCTTCCAGCTCTACAATACAATTTTTACTTTGAGGGCAGTTCCAGAGCCCCACGAAAACTACCTAGTGTGGCAGACGGAAGCAGCAGCTTTTAAATATGCCTGCAAACAGATGCATGCTAACAGCTTATTTATTTATTGTCGAGGAGTTTTTGTTAGAGGGGGTATTGTTGCTCCTGATACTAATGTTTTGTATCTTTATTTTGGATTTCTGTGGAAATTGTTTAATTTGGTTGTGTACTTTTTGAAGTTTTGTTTAGTATTTATAACTGCTTTTATGTTTGTAGTTATGCACTTTTGTATATGTTGTAAGCCGCCTTTGGAATGGTGGCACACAAACAAAATGATTGATTGATTGATTGAGCAGCAAACATGCCACCTGGGCCAGCATGGGTATGGCAGGTGTCAGGACAGGAGTCCAGTCCCCGGCTTGATAACACAGTAAGCGTAGTTAATTAAAAAAGATGATTTATTGTCAAAACAAACAGATAGCTCCAGACGACTTAACACAGCCGCTGCCATCATCAATCAAGGTGACCCTTCTGAAGGCTGCTTCCAGCATGACCAGAAGCAGCAGAACTTTCGCTTCTTGCGTCTTGTGTTTTACTTCCTATCTTGCAACCCTCCCATTCGCCGAGACCTCGGACTGAGTGGGTCAGCTCCCGCCTCTTCCCCATTCTCTGAGAGGCTGTCTCTTAACTCTTTCCCGCCTGTTTCTGCTTCCGGCGAGCTTTGACTGCGTTCTAGCCTGTTCTCCGTTCCTGTTTTATCAGTTTGCACGTCAAGGTCAGGAGGAGCCAGAGTATGCAGCTGGCGGCTTTCCTCTGTCAGACTAACATCAAAGCAGTCTCTCTGTTCCTGGCTATTTTCTGCAGTTAGCTGCAAACTTTCGCTTAGCGCTGGCTCATTCGTGACACCAGGGCCCACTCACTTCAGCATAGCATCCTTGCCTTCTTCTTATCTTTAAAAAAAATATATATAGCCAAAGGTGATCAGATGGAGCTGCACATTGTTATGGAAGCTAATTATATATGTCATCCATTTCTACCACAAAAAGTGTACTTATTCCCAAGTAAATGTATTGAGAATTGAGGGCAGCCAAAGCAAGTTCCATGTTATTTCTGTCATCATTATACACATCTGGAATGCAAAGATGCACATGCTCTGAATGCTTCCTTAAAAACCCCAAACCAAACAGGTTTTGCTGTTTGCTCTAACGTATCCGGAATGCAAAAGCAATTGCACATAATAGAATGGCAGCGCATGGGGAGGACAGAAATGTTAAGTCCAGGGTCTAAAATTGCCTGCCTGCCCTATCGAAAGCACCAAATATTCCCTGAAAACTTCCTTCTGTATTAAGTGTGAGTCATGGGCTGGGAAGCTTCTGCAAAGCAGGAGTTCAGTAGGTTTTCCTTGACAAACCTCTGTTCTCTCGATCCCACACTTTTCAGCATGAAGGATAATAACCCTAACTAATGCAGCCAATGTATTTCAAAGATTTAAAATGTGATCTATAGATGCTAAATTGGATTGGCAGTAAGGGGAGCAATGGTATTACCTGACCTCCTGTCACAAGCAGTCCCGGATTTACGCATAAGCTAAACAAGCTATAGCTTAGGGCCCCACTCTTTTGGGGGCCCCAAAAAAATTAAAAGGGAAAAGAAAGGATGGACATTTCCAAAATATAAGATAAAAAAACAAATAAAACAAAACATTCAATTTTAAAAAGGATGGATTCCACGAAACAAAACAGTGCCAAAGGTCAGGGTAAAGAGGCAGATTAGTAATAAAATAAAATAGCTATATTCATTTGAATGAGTAGATCACATGGAAGAGGCCTAAGATTAGTCTACTATATGGAAAAAGAGGATTCACAAGGTGAATGAGAGTACTTTCGGGGAAATATATTCTCTTTTTTTTATCCCTGCAAACATAATACATACTGAACATTTTAAAATCATTATTCCAGCAGGCTTTTAAATTGATTTCTGATTTTATCCTTTTAACTTTTATTTTTAGTCTTACTGCACTGGGTCTTAGAGACAACTGGGATTAAGTGGTATACAGATGAATGGAATAATAAATAAAGATTTAATTGGTTGGATCTTGAGTCTCCCACCCTTCTGGGGCAGATTTGGGGGGGTCACTTAGGGAAAGAAGGGGAGAGGAGAAGGAAGTTCTGCCACACAGCCAAAAGTCCTTCTGCCATCAAATCTTTTAAACTCAATTCCAACTCCAGTTATTAAACCGGGATATTCTGACTCAAGAGTTAGCTATTTAGTCAGACCCCACCCCGGGATTTTAACTCATCTCATAGCTGGTGATTAAGATTACATTTTTAACGAGAATTGACTAATAGGAATGGGGGAGAAAATAAATTTAGTCCACATTTGAGGGCGTGAACGTACCTAATTTGCGCCTCCCGAAACAACGTGAGAAGCAAAACGCAGCCATGTTTCGAAACTCGCACTTCTCTGAACTTTGCAATGCGGTTCTCTGAACAATCAACATTTCCAAAAGTGCATATACACAGTGAAAGCGTTTATTAAAAGGCATATGTTAGTGAAACAACACGGGGGAAAATGCATTATATTATTAGGCAAAATTGCTATGCAAAAATGCATTATATTAGGCAAAATTGCTTTGCAAAAATGCATTATATTAGGCAAAATTGCTTTGCAAAAATGTGTCTGTTAGGCAAAATTGCATACAAACGGGTACATTGGGAGAAATTTGTAAAACTGATGTGGAAATGGATGTTATGAAATAAGAACTGAAGACTGTTAAAAGGAGAAACTGAGAGAAGCCCAACTTAACTGATTTATCCATGCCTGGTGACTAAGGAGCTATCTCGCGTGCAATTACACATCCCCCTCCCCCCATACCAGCTTTCTTCTCTTGTGTCATGCTGTTGCCCAAATGCTTAGCAAGCTCATACAAGCAGATCATGAAAAAAAATCTCTAAAAATATGGGCACTCATCAGATGGGCTGTCAGGAATGCTCCGGGGGCCTGCAACTCATTGGCTGAATGGTGATGATGCTACTGGGCTACCCTTTACACACTTTTGGAGCATACCATCCAGGAAGTGCGAAGAGCTGCTCTTATCTTAGCCAACTCTGCTCCAAGACCGAAAGCTAACTGGAGGTCCTACAGAATCACTTTGGGTTTTAGTAAAGCAAACAGTCTAATTTGTCAGCGCCTAAATGATATCGAGCGTCAGAACAACTTGGCCACCATCTTGACCATGGGGCGACTATTTTCCACCTTCCCATTTCGACTCTCTGGCACCCTATCTGCATAACCTAGCAATTCTAAAATATAGACGCGCTTTTACTCTCGCAAGATTGAGTGCATTGCCCTCGGCTGTACTTGAGGGACGATTCCAACAGGTTCCACACGAAAAACACTTATGTCCCTGTGGAGATGGCAGAACCGAATCGGTGGCGCATGCCCTTCTGGCTTGCACTCTTTATAAAGACTTATTGTCCACAGCCACTGCCCCTGTGTCCTTTCTCTTGGCAGATCAAGATGAGTAGATGATAGCAAAGGTTGCAAGGTTTTTAAAAGGTAAAGGGACCCCTGACCATTAGGTCCAGTCGTGACCGACTCTGGGGTTGCGCGCTCATCTCGCATTATTGGCCGAGGGAGCCGGCGTACAGCTTCCAGGTCATGTGGCCAGCATGACAAAGCCACTTCTGGCGAACCAGAGCAGCACACGGAAACACCGTTTACCTTCCCGCTGTAGCGGTTCCTATTTATCTACTTGCATTTTGACGTGCTTTCGAACTGCTAGGTTGGCAAGGGTTTTAGCTGGGGGCAATTAGAACAAGATCCACTATTTGACTATTGATTCAAAACCCTAAAAAGTATTTTATATCATTGACTTTTTATTCCTATTCTTTATATATCATATTGTTGTTTTATTGCTGTGGCCGACGGCTGATGCAAATAATGATTCATTCATTCCCGCAGAATCAGGGAAGGGAATATGGCTCAGATGAAATACCCCGAGCTCTCAGGTATCTCCACTAGGGTTTGGACATGTCGCAATGATTGGACATGTTCCTGTTCTTCAGTTAAGCACATTGCAACAAGTCTAATGACCCAGGTAAGTAGCGCAGGAACATGGCTAATTGTCACAACATGTCCAACCCTCTTATTCCTAGAGGAGAGATGGCTGACTGAGAGCTCCTGCAGACAAGGGCACAGGAGAGTTCATTGGTGAAGGTATTGATTGAAGATAAGTCAAGTTAGTCTAAATGTGTGTGTGGGGTGTGTGTGTGTGAATCACCCTCTAATGCAGTCGAAATGGCAGTGTTGTGTTGCCCTTGGGGGACAAATATCGAATTCTCTCTGCAACGTTTCCACCTCTTCTGTGTCAGTAGAAGAGGGATGAGCACACAAACTGTACATACAGTTCTCAAATAGCCATGCTCCATCTCTGAGTCACTTCCTGGTAGCTCTTCCTTCCTCCTGGGTCATTGAGTTATTCTCCCTGTCTACATACACACCACAAAGCATATTTAAAGCACGTTCCCCCACAAAGCTACAGTTCTCAGCACCCTTAACATACTACAGTTGAAAGGTGCTTTAAATGTGCTTTAAAGGTAAGTTGTGTATGCAACCCCCTTTCATGGATTGTTACGATTAAAAATGAAACAGTAACTGCAGGCGATCGGACTCACAACCCCTTTGCTGCACAACTAGTTTTGACTTTATACAGATTCTTTATTTTGGCAGCTTCATTTTTTTGGTGTTACACACAGCATATTTTACAAGGTGGTGAGATGCTGCAAGAGGTTTGATTCTCATTGGGAGGAGAGATCCTGCCTCATTTATAGTGCATTGCCTTTTGGATTGCAAAAGTCACCCTGCCCACCTCTTTCTTTTCTGTCTCCAACAAATTGCTGCTTCTCTTGCACACCTGCCTAGATTATATCATTTGGAGCCAGCTACCCTTTGAAAAGCCATCGATGAAGTTTCAGATTATTTCCCGCTGTTGGGTAAACACCCACAGGCCATTCTGGGCCATTAACCATTTGCCTGACAAAACACGTCAGCAGTTTTAACTCTATCCTAAACACCCCTCCCTCCCCGCCCCAAAAAAACCCTAGTAGGATGTGTTAAGGAACAACATCTTGACTCTTAGCTGGGGTGGTTGGCTCTCTTGTGCTAGGGCAATGGCTGCCCTAGAGGCAGCGGTGGAGGAAGCCTCTTGGGCATCTGGGGTGGTGCACCCATGGGTGGGGCGAACCGCCCATAAGGACGGCACGGGGCGCGTGGCGCCCATAGGGATGGGGCATGCCTCAGCTGCCCTACAACTGGGGGGAGGCAGCGGGCGGACAGTGGGGGGCCTGCGGGTGCCCGAGATGCGTGGCTCAGGTGTGCTGCAGGCCCTGCAGTGAGTGTCATCCGCCATTTTGTCACCCCCGTCAGGGTGACACCCGGGGCAGGCCGCTCCCGAAGGTCTCAGGGCGGTTCACAAAACAAGATCAACATATAAAACCACTTCAGTAGCACCTTAAAGACCAACGAAGTTTTTATTTTGGTATGAGCTTTCGTGTGCATGCACACTTCTTCAGATACACTTGAAACAGAAGAGTCAGACCCTTATGTATATACAGAGGGTGGTGGGGTTGGGTGGGAATGGGTGATGGGCTGATGGGAGTGGTAAACCTGTAGATGGCTGTTAACAACTGCTGATGACTGCAATTGGTCCTGTAAGGGTCTGACTCTTCTGTTTCAGTGTACTGGCGAAGTGTGCATGCACACGAAAGCTCATACCAAAATAAAAACTTAGTTGGTCTTTAAGGTGCTACTGAAGGAATTTTTTTTATTTTGCTTCGACTCAGACCAACACGGCTACCTACCTGTATATAAAACCACAATATATATAATCAAAATAAAAACAACAACCCAATGACCCCCCCCCAAAAGAGCAACATTTTAAAAGGGCATATTAGGATGTAAATCGGATCAACCAAAGGCCTGGAACGTTTTTGCCTGGTGCCTAAAGGTGTATAATGAAGGCGCCAGGCAAACCTCCCTGGGGAGAGCCTTCCACAGAATGGGAGCCACTGCAGAGAAGGCCCCGTTCTCATTTTGCCACCCTCCAGACCTCTCGAGGAGGAGGCACACGAAGAAGGGCCTCAGAAGATGATCTCAGGGTCTGGGTAGGTTCCTATGGAAAGAGGCGGTCCTTGAGGTATTGTGGCCCTGAGCCATTTAAGGCTTTCTAGGTCAAAAAGATCACTTTGAATTGGGCCCGGAAACTAATCGGTAGCCAGTGCAGTCGGACCAGGATCGGTGTAATATGCTCAAACCGTCTTGCTCCGGTGAGCAACCTGGCTGCTGAATTCTGCACCAGCTTAAGTTTCCGAACTGTCTTCAGAGGCAGCCCTACGTATAACGCATTGCAGTAATCTAGCCTTGAGGTTACTTACCTTTCCAACAATGTAAACATTAGCTTCTTGAAACTCAGCAAGGTCATTCCCCTGTGCAGCTTTTCATGTCACATTCTTATCCTGCTGGACACATCAGAGAGGGGTCAAGGATATCGTCACCTGATGCACTTTACCTCATTCATTTCCTTGCGTCAAACTCTAGGTCACTGAAGCTGCCATCCGGCGCATGCGCAGCACCGCAATCAAATGTAGACAACTCCGCTTAACCGCAGCTTCTGTTTTCTAAACTACTTAGGCTCCAGGTACCCGAAAGACTGTCTTCTTCCCTAAACACTCTCTGGGGTGTAGAGATCAGCAGAGAGGAGAGGACATTCTCTTGGCAGCCCCTAAATTGTGCACCGGGCATATTTGCTATACAGATTTCATCTTATGCTGAAGACCTGCCTCTTTACCCTGGTCTTAGACACTTGATAGTCCCTGTGGAACACCTTCCCACCAGGAACCTAGGAAATAAACAACTATCTGACTTTTAGAAGACATCTGAAGGCAACCCTGTATCGGGAAATTTTTAATTCCTAATGCTTTGCATTTTTTTATGTGCTGTAAGCGGCCCAGAGTGGCTGGGGAAATCTAGCCAGAGGGTCGGGGTATAAACAAACAAACAAACAAACAAATAAATAAATAAATATTCCTATATAGTGTCAATATCCATATTTGTAGCGCCTATATCTAGTGCTTTTTTTCTGGGGTGTGTGTGTACACATACCTCTAAACATTTTGTGAATCTAAGTTTGGCCTCATTGAGGGGCAGTATTTCAATATGAGTAGGAAAATGAGAGTACCCCTAATCATTTTTTTTAAAAAAAAGCATTGCCACTGAGCCTAGGGCTTGCCGATCAGAATGTCGACGGTTCAAATCCCCATTAAGGGGATTGAGTTCCCGTTGTTTGGTCCCTGCTCCTGCCCACCTAGCAGTTTGAAAGCACGTCAAAGTGCAAGTAGATAAATAGGTACCGCTCTGGCGGGAAGGTAAACAGCATTTCCGTGCGCTGCTCTGGTTTGCCAGAAGCTGCTTAGTCATGCTGGCCACATAACCCAGAAGCTGTCTGCAGACAAACGTCGGCTCCTTCGGCCAGTAAAGAGAGATGAGCGCCACAACCCCAGAGTTGTCCACAACTGGAGTTAACGGTCAGGGGTACCTTTACCTTTACATCTATATCTATCTATATATATATATCTACCTTTCCAACCATATATATATATAGTGCTGACTATATATATAGTGCTGACGTAGACAGACATAGACATAGACATAGACAGACATAGATGCCCCACCCTAGTTGTGATTCTAATTTCTTTTAAACTGTTTTTAGAGTGTTGCATTTTACATTGTTAGGACCTTCTGGTGAAAGGTGAATAATAAAGCTAATACTAATAATATGAGGAAATAAATGGAGAATAATGAGTGCAAAAGGGGACTAGAAGGGGAAAGAAATCTACGAAGAACAAAAAGAAAGGGTGTCAAGGGAGTTAATTGGGCGTAAAAAGAATTTGAAGATTTGAAAGGGAGAGTGAAACTGTGCTGAAATATGATTCCTGACCTATTGAGCAGTAACGCCCTAGGAGTTATGGGAATGGCTCCTTTACCCAAGCTGTGAACCGCAATTCATATGTACGCATCCTCTAGTTTCTAGGTCTTGGTACACGTTCCCTTTAATTCCATTTATTTTCTGACTTGGGGGAAAAAATGGCCTGATGGAAGCCGCAATGGCTGCAGTGTCCTGCAGTGGTTCTTTTTGGGTGGGGGAGGCCGAATGAAGTCTCTTCCCTCCCTCTGGGTCTGTGACTAATAGTGCTGCCTCTTTGACTAATTTGACTAGTGATGTAAAAGTTGGGCTTTTGCTTTTGCTGCCCAACTGGTCTCCTAAGTCCATGATCGGCCAGAGAAGGAACGGATAAGAGACTGGATCCAGTGGAAAGCAAGGCAGATCTTTAGTTTCCTGTTGCAACAGAGTTGCCTCCCCTCCTTCTGAGGAGGGAGAGACCCTGAACAAAAGTGTGCAGGAACCTTTAAAGACTTTTGACATTGTCCAACACCCTTAGCCAAAGACCACCCCCCAAACCACCATACATACATCATAGGAGGCAGTCTACAGCAGAAATCCTGCCTGCCAGGATACCTGATTATAGTCACTGATTGCATTACCTGGGCAGCCTGGCCATTCTTTGGTGATGGTTAATACTTTAGTTCCTGAATCCAGGTCACAGGGTCACCCTGTTCATAAACAAATACACCCTTAAGACAGGATTCGTAAGCAAAAAGACAATGGGAAGGCCTTCGCCATTTGCCTCCTTTACTGCAGAGGAATATTTGACGTCATTGGGAGAGTCCAAATGGCTTCAGGATTGCTCTCCCATACTATTTCAGACACATGGTTTATATATTTAGATATGTGTGCATTTATGAATATTTTTTCTATATTTGAGACCTTAAAATTCTTATAACACTAGGGAGTGGCATGGGGGTTGACTGAAATGCAGTTCTGAACAGGGCCGGCTCTACGGCCAGGCTGGGGGGCGCAGGGCGCCATGGCGCTGGCCCGCCGGGGGGGCGCCACACAGCTGTGCCCGCCCGCCCGCCGGCTGCTTCGCCGTGCAGCAGCGCCATCGGCAGCAGCGCTGCGCTAAGCCCGCCCGCCGCGCAGCAGCGCCCTCGGCGGCCACGCTGCGTGCTGAGCCCGCCCGCCGCACTGGAAAACGGGGCGGCGGCGGGCGGTGGAGGAATCCGTCACACCACGGTGGCAGGGCGCCAAAGGTGCTTAAGACGGCCCTGGTTCTGAACCTCAGAGATGGTCCTGTTTCCCACCTGCATTGAGATGCATGCATTTTCCAACTTTTCTGTGTGGATTTTCACTTTCTGAAATATGGCAACCCTAGCAGATGTAGTTTACAGCAGAACAACAGTGAGGGAGTAGCAGGGACGGCCTGGCCCATTTTGCCCCCTGAGGCAAAAATGGGAAGGTGCCACCCTGTTTGCCGCTTGTCTCCCTTGTTTCCCTTGCTGCCGCTGCCAAAGCCCCTGTCCCTTATTGGGGGTGCACAGTTGTAGCTGAGAGCCCTGCAAAATCATGTGGAGGCCTCCTGCAACAGATCACGAGATCTTGCCGAAACCTGGAATCAGCTGCAGCCACTTCCTGGTTTGTGTGTGTGCCCACAGAGATGGCCCTCGGATTCTGCTGCCCGAGGCAATTGCCTCAGTCTGCCTCATGGGTGGGCCAGCCCTGCTGAGCAGGGCTGGGAGCTGCCAGTCTGAAAGCGCCCTCAGAGAGCGAGCGGAAGAAACTCTTCCCCGCCTTCCCGTGCCACAGAAATGCCATTGTGCCTGCTGTCAAAGAAATGCCGCAAGTCTCTGCATGAGCCAGAGGCTGCATCGAAAGCTCTGAACGGGATTAGCCTGGCAAAGAGTCAACACAGCAAGAGGCTATAAGGAAGAGGAGATCCCGAGCAGGAAGGATTTTCCTGTAAATGGTAACACCAAGTGGAATTTCCTTTGTACAGTATTGGGAGGGCCAAAGCAAACGTGAGGTGGCAGGTGAGTCTTTGTATCGTATGAGCGCTGCAAGAGAGGTGCAGAAAAGCAGGAAGAAGGCTTCAGCTTGCAGCTAGTTTCGGCGCACGGTGATGCTTTGCACAAAGTGATCTGCATCACCAGGAAATCCTTGACTCTCAACAGCACTCCAAGCATACAGAGATGTGTGATGGCATTAAAAAAAACCCTTCGATGTGCAGAGGGAGGCAACTTGTAAGGTCGGAAAGACATGAACAAGCATCCCTTGGACCCTCCCCAGCAGGGCAGCCTTACTAGCAAAAAATTAGGCAGCAGCGTTAATCAAAACTAGAGGCAATTCAAAGATTTGGCTCGCGTACACACCACACATTAAAGATCCATTTCTTCCTCAAAGATTCCTGGGAACGGAGCTGCAATTCCAAGTACTCTTAACAAACTAGGGTTCTCATGATTCTTTGGGGGAAGGGATGTGCTTTAAATGTGTGATGTGGATACTGACCTGGTTATTGATGCTGCTGCTATTCTAACTGCAGAAGAGGTAAAGGGAGGTTTCACTGTATCTCCAGGGGGAGGAAAGCTTATGGGGGACCCTAGATGTTTACAGGGCTGAGTGTGATGTAGGGGTTGAACTCCATTGCATCCCAACCTGTTTTGGTGTGTGGGGTCTGAACTTATTCAATGTGGCTCATTTAAGTAAGGGGAACTATTTCTCGAATCGTGATGGGAATAGCCCTGCTGAATCCGAGCCACTCCAATACAAATCTATGTGGAAGAGCTCACTTATCTGGGAAAAATATGAAAATATGAAAATGTTGAAAATACCTGCCTAACAACATGGAAATTAATAAACTAGACATGCTTAGTTCAACTAAAACCCCATGTGGGGACCAAACGGAAATGAAACTGCCTATGTTTTTCAAGTTTGGATTTTATCATTTGTGAACCTCAGCCGTGATGCCCATTCTTCATCTTTTTTTTTATGCAACTACTGTATATTTATGAAGGGACCCAGGTGGCGCTGTGGGTTAAACCACTGAGCCTAGGGCTTGCTGATCAGAAGGTCAGCGGTTCGAATCCCTGTTGCTTGGTCCCAGCTCCTGCCAACCTAGCAGTTCGAAAGCACATCAAAATGCAAGTAGATAAATAGGAACCGCTACAGCGGGAAGGTAAACGGCGTTTCCGTGTGCTGCTCTGGTTCGCCAGAAGTGGCTTTGTCATGCTGGCCACATGACCTGGAAACTATACGCTGGCTCCCTCGGCCAATAATGCGAGATGAGCGCGCAACCCCAGAGTCGGTCACGACTGGACCTAATGGTCAGGGGTCCCTTTACCTTTACTTTACTGTATAGTTATAACTATCTAAACCATCCATTTACTCCGCCTCAGCTCTTAGGAGAAAACATGGTGCCAGATGCATGATGGGAGGTGGAGCGATGGCACCAACTTCCTGAATAATCTTCTGATACCAGAGGGTGACCAAGGCATTGATAGCATCACCAGCCATATCAGCAGGAAAGTCCCACAGAGCTGTCCGAATTTTGATCATCTCCATCAACCTTGGTGGACCATTACGAATTGTCCCTCATGCCCACGGAGGTTTATTATGTGTTCATTCATTGCCTTCCATCCAAGGTGGTTTGCAATGTGAAATAACAAATAAACATCAGAAAGGGTAGAACGGCAGAGTCCTCTCAGGCTGTTTGAGAGCTGTTAGCACAAGCCCCCTGACCTGGGTTTCGTAGCTGCCACCTTCCCTCAGGTCACACGGAGGTCTTCAGTAGCCCCAGGAGAAGGAAAGATGAAAGGCTTCTACAGCAATTCCCTTAGGTCACTGATGGCTCTGTCAGGAGCCAACGGAATGTGCTTCTTGGCCTGGTCTGCCTTGCTTCTGCCTTCCTTCAGGTCACACAGGGGTCTTCAGTAGCCAGCCCCAAGGAAGGTCAGGGAAGGGCTATTATTGCAAGAAGATGCTGTAAGGCTTCACCTCACCACATATGGCACCCGTCTGTGACAAGGGGACCTTCTCATCAGTCCCTGCTCCCTCCTGCCCAGTACAAAACTCCAGTTGGGTATTACCACCCGTTCAGAAGTGCAGGGCCACCTCTTCTGAGAGATGGGCTCATAGCTGCATGAGAGACCACGGAACCTTGAGCTGGACCTGACAGAGGAGGACATCTAAGGAAGCTGATTCAGGGCCAATAAAGGACGCGCAGCACATAATCAAACGCTGGAACTCGCTCCCGGAGGAGGCAGGGGTGGCTTTGAAAGAGGATTGGACAAATTCGTGGAAGAAGGGAGGACTATCAGTGGTTGCCAGGTGTGATGGCTATGCTCTGCCTCCACATGCTTCCGAATACCAGCAAGAGTTCCCATTGTGCTCATGTCATGCCCTCTGGTTTCCCACAGGTATTTGGTTGGCCACTGTGAGAAATGGATGCAGGACTAGATGGGCCATTGACCTGACCCAGAAGGCTATTTGTATGTGATTATGATGTTGAAATCTCCCAGGAGAATTGTGGCTTTTTTCTTCTTTTGTTTAGTTGTGGGTTTTTAAAAGAAATTATTGCCCCCCCCCCTGTTTCTAGCTGTTCTTGTTTTATCTGTTAGTCTCCTTGAGTCCCTGTCAGGGAAAAAGGTGTGGTGTGTGTAGATAGATAGATAGATAGATAGATAGATATAGATAGATAGATACACACACACACACACACACACACACAGGCCGTGAGACTTCAACACCACCCCTGAGATCTCCTGAGACTGTTCAGACAAGCAGTGAGCTGGGCAGCGCAGTACCAGAATCCCTTGTTGTTGTTTAGTCGTTTAGTCGTGTCCGACTCTTCATGACCCCATGGACCATATCACGCCAGGCACTCCTGTCTTGCGCTGCCTCCCGCAGTTTGGTCAAACTCATGTTCGTAGCTTCGAGAACACTGTCCAACCATCTCGTCCTTTGTCGTCCCCTTCTAGTGCCCTCAATCTTTCCCAACATCAGGGTCTTTTCCACGGAGTCTCCTCTTCACAAGTGCTATTTTCAGGCATTTCTTTAATCTGATTTTTTTTGTCAAGGCAGAATCAGTCAGAAGGGTGGTGTAGCTCCATATGGATATGTCTTGTATTGACACTGTACTTCCACGCTAGCAATCAAGCCTACTCATGAAATCTGCTTTTCCGTGGGAGTCAAAACGGTTGGTTGGGAGTGCCAGCAAAAGGAAGAAGAGAGAAAGAGAGGCTAAAAATAAATCCGTCTGAAACACAATCCGTGACAATGCATAATTGTGAAATTATATAAGATACTATCAAAGATGTTGGTGCAGATTACAGCCTACGCATGTGATATATTTTATATTAAACTTGCGGGGGAGTGCCTGATGCTGCTTGGGAATCTGTTGTTGTTGTTTAGTCGTTTAGTCGTATCCGACTCTTCGTGACCCCATGGACCAGAGCACGCCAGGCACTCCTGTCTTCCACTGCCTCCCGCAGTTTGTTCAGACGCTTGTTCGTAGCTTCGAGAACACTGTCCAACCATCTCGTCCTCTGTCGTCCCCTTCTCCTAGTGCCCTCAATCTTTCCCAACATCAGGGTCTTTCCCAAGGATTCTTCTCTTCTCATGAGGTGGCCAAAGTATTGGAGCCTCAGCTTCACGATCTGTCCTTCCAGTGAGCACTCAGGGCTGATTTCCTTAAGAATGGATAGGTTTGATCTTCTTGCAGTCCATGGGACTCTCAAGAGTCTCCTCCAGCACCATAATTCAAAAGCATCAATTCTTCGGCGATCAGCCTTCTTTATGGTCCAGCTCTCACTTCCATACATCACTACTGGGAAAACCATAGCTTTAACTATACGGACCAGAATCCCTTGTCAATGTGTTTAAAACTGTCTGTAGAGAACTCCAGTTGTGTTATGGCCTCATGCTCTAGCACAGAATTAAAACCAATGAAATAACTGAATTTTGTTTGCACAGTCACTCCGTCATTTATTATAGGGTCACAGGTCTTTACTCTCCAGGGTTCTTGGCTACTGTAGAACCTGTTTATTCCAAAGCAGCATCTAACAATGTTAGGACCTGCTTCAGACTAAAGCCCTGTTCATGCTCCCCCCCAATTCCTGCCCTCACCCCATTGGTATGTTTCTGAGCACAATTCAAAGTGTTGGTGGTGACCTTTAAAGCCCTAAACAGCCTCATCCCAGTATACTTGAAGGAGCGTCTCCAGCCCCATCGTTCAGTCCAGACACTGAGGTCCAGCACCGAGGGCCTTCAGGCGGTTCCCTCTCTGCGAGAGGTGAGGTTGCAGGGAACCAGGCAGAGGGCCTTCTGGGTGGTGGCTCCCACCCTGTGGAACACCCTCCCTTTAGATGTCAAGGAGATAAAGAACTATATGACTTTTAGGAGACATCTGAAGGCAGCCCAGTATAGGGAGGTTTTTAATCTTTGATGCTTTATTATGTTTTTATATGTTGGAAGCAACCCAGAGGGGCTGGGGTGACTCAGTCAGATGGGTGGGGCATTATTATTATTATTATTATTATTATTATTATTATTATTTTGTAGGAGCAACAACAGAAACAGAACAGATGGGGCAGTAAATATGGCCCACCCCACAGGCTCCATATATGATTAAAATCTCATGAAGGGGAGCACAGAAATACACTCGCGAGTGAATCTATTCCCATATTACTTCACAAAATTTGTGTTGGTGCTTGTATGCGTGTTTTTAAAAAGCAGTGCATATATTTTGGGAACGATTTTTGGTTATGTGAAAAGAATGTATACAAGGCCTAGATTCCTGAGTGAGCAAATGCTTCCATCAGCTTTATATTAATTTTGCAGCTGTTTGGAATATTTTCAAGAGTTCAAGTTGTAGTAGAAAACAGGAAGAGGAAATAACTGTACAACAGAAGTTTTTTGATAATTTAAAAATTATCAAAAATCTGAAGAAGTGTGCATGCACACGAAAGCTCATACCAAAATATAAACTTAGTTGGTCTTTAAGGTGCTACTGAAATAACGATGGGCAGGGCCGGATGTACCGTAAGTGCAAATGAAAAATAAACAACAAAGTTGGAACATGCAGGAAGTTTGATAAGGGGACAGGCTCTCCCTTCAATATGAAGAGCACCATCTGCCACACGAATCTTCGCGGGCATCCCCAAACTTCGGCCCTCCAGATGTTTTGGACTACAATTCTCATCATCCCCGACCACTGGTCCTGTTAGCTAGGGATCATGGGAGCTGTAGGCCAGAACATCTGGAGGGCCGCAGTTTGGGGATGCCTGATTTAGAGGAACATTTGCTATGACTTATGCCTGAGATCTTTCTTCAGATATCATCATCATCATCATCATCATTAATGTATAATTTTTATTATTTTTCCTTTTAACAATATTTGCGTGTGGAGACCCTTTAACCAGGCCTAGAAATACATTCAGACAGGACTCATATTTTTGGTTTGGTTTTTGGCAGAATTTAGGCCACAACTTTATTGATTACAAATTGAGTGAGTGGTTGCATAGGCTCTGGTTCGACTAGCTCCCTGCACCCTTGCAGGCAGCGCTGACTGGGCACCAACCATAAGTCAGCCTTGGGTGAACACCTGGGAAAGAGGCAAGCAGAGGTGTCTGCCGCTCCTCCACCCAAATGAGCCCTGAACTCAGGCTCAGGGCACAACCCCGCATGGGGAAGACCAACCATGAGTCATTGGATTCCATATTGTCAGGGTTGTTAAGACTACTCCTGAGTAACGACCTTCCACATACTTGTATTTCAAAAGTCTTTATTGGTGCACGTTATTTACAGTGTAGTGAGCTGTCGGTTTCATGTCTTCTCATTCCGTATCAGAATCCGGCACTGCCCCTTTTCGCGACTTTGACCAACATAAAAGCCTCGGGACAGTGAATCTCCTCCCCTTTCTCCTCCTCCTTAATTCCGGTGTCGGGGGGAAGGGTCTACGATCTGCTTTCTCCCTGTCCCCCCTTCCCGCCTCTCTCTCTTCCCGCCTGTGGAGCAGGAGCTCTCCCATGCTGCCAGAGACCTGGCACTCCTTCTCTGACTCCTGACTAGCCTCTTCAGACCCCGTGCTTTCACGACTGCTTGGAGACGGACTGCTCCTGATGGGAGGGGGGGGTTCTCTATAATCCCTCCCCCTTACACATATTAAAGGAATACCCAACGCATAGGGATGGCTAGGCATCCTGCCACCCCTATCCACAAGAACCAGAGCCTATCCGCAACCTTACAAGTTGTGATGATTTGCCACGTGGCAGGCGAAACCCAAGTGGCACCAGCCAGTCAGCCAAGTGGGGGAAATTCCTGCCGTGCCCCTGTCCCAAAGACAGGCAACAGCATAGCAAGCTCAAGGTCAAGCCCTAAATATAGGGAGAGGTGGGCGGGTGTTCCGATGCACTGAAGCCCAAAAGAGGAAGCTCAGGGCCACGTGCAGTGCTTAAGTCGTGGTCCCTCGATCGCTTTGACTGGCGTCCCTCAAGTCCAATTGCTCCCAAGATCGAGGGACCACCAATAGGGTGTTGTGGCCGCTCCAATGTTCCCACCCACAACACTGGGTCTGGTTGCCAGGTCCCACCGCAACATGTGCCCTCTTGTTAAGGAGGACCCAATTTGCACAAGAGATAGTTGCTTAGGCAGTAATTTGAAAAGGAAGACTGGTGGGAGAGGAAATGGCACTTCTTAACACGCTTCCCACTCCTGTTTTTATCACTACTGGGGTGGGATAGCTGTAATATTTTCCCCAGTGGGGGGTAATAGCAGCTTAGAGGTGATTTTCATAAGGGAAATGACACGAGCCCTTCTGTTCAACCAACGTCCATGCCTTCCTTCTTCTTCCAGTTGCTGACTCGTTGCATATATTTCTAATTCCCTAAAAAGAAACATTAGAAATCTTATCTTAAACTGCATGTAACATGGAGTTCAGCCCTCGAATCATGATGGGGCGGAAATAATCGCTTTGGGGGAAAACCAGAAACGTTGGAAAGCTAAAGATGAATTTGCTGAATCATCTTTTGTCTTCCTGTTTGGTCATTAGCTTTGGGCTGACAATTTCAGTGTCTTCAAGTGATTCTAGACAACGTGCGTCACTTGTATCGCATGCAAGCGATGTGCAGTAATTCTCCTTTTGGGACATCACTTCATTTCCTGTGCTTTGGGAGCACGGCCGATAAACCGGGGGGAAGGTTACGCACATATACGCTAATATTTCCATGCACCTTTATCCCACTCTTCTATCTAAAGGCAGAGTTGCTAAAAAGATTGGAAAACAATAGTTAGGGACTACTGTACAGGGGTACCGCGGTACTCAAACTTAATCTGTTCTGGAAGTCCATTCCAAAACCAAAGCGTTCCAAAACCAAGGCACGCTCTCCCAAAGAAAGTAATGCAAAATGGATTAATCCATTCCAGACTTTTAAAAACAACCCCCAAAACAGCAATTTAACATGAATTTTATTATCTAACGAGACAATTGATTCATAAAATGAAAGCAATAAGCCATGTACTTATTGGAAGAGTGCCACACTTCCATTTTGAGTGTTACGCTGAGGTCTGTCTGGTTTTGCTATTTATTTTGCGTTTTTGTTTTAGCGGCTCTTTTTTGTTTTGTTTCTGTGACTGTGTGGAACCCAGTTCAGCTACTGATTGATTGGTTGTAACACTCAAAACGGAACTGTGGCACTCAAAACCGAAGCGTAACACTCACAATGGAGGTGTGGCACTCAAAACAGAAGCATAATACTCAACTCGGAAGCGTAACACTCAAAGCGGAGCATGTTCAACTTCTGAAAAAGTTTGCAAACCGCCACACTTACTTCCAGGTTTGTAGTGTTTGGGTTCCAAGTTGTTTGAGTACCAAGGCATTTGAGAACCAAGGTACCACTGTAGAGTGTATATAAAGCAGCAAAACTAGATTGGGGAAAAAAAGTTTAGGGCAGGGGTAGGAAAATGGATCTGACCAGTTGGTTGGATGCAAAACACTTTGATAGTTGGGTGGGGTTTCCCGCCTGCCAATCATCTGATGTCACCAACCTCAAGTGAAAGAATCGAGAGTGCAGGAATAGCTTGAAGCCAGTCTGGGAATGCAAAGGATCATTTTTTTCCCAGGCACCATTTGAGTCGCACCTGCAAAGCACCACCACCTGGAGCTACCTTTTTACAGAAAAGACCAGAACCGCAACGAGATGGCTCAGGTGATTCAGAAGGTGTTTGGGTTCAGAGGTGGACTTTGCACTTTCAAATTTTAGCGGCACCCTGCACAAGGCCAAAATCCGCCCTCCAACTTGCCCTATTGCTTTCTGTTCTGCTCAATTCACTGTGTCACAGTTGCGATGCCCTGCAGCACCCCCTTGGCTCAGCGCCCCATGTGACAGAACTGGTCATGCTGCCCTAAATCTGCCTCTTTTGGGTCAGGGATGGCTGGAACTGGGAATCACTGGGAATCCCTTCCTGGCATCAGCAGAAACTCTGACAGTGACCAGCATTGGCTGTAACAGCTGAACAGGGTTAGCAGATTTCATTTCCCTCCTGTCCCTGGAACATCTGCCCTGCTGAGGAGCGATGGGGATTTAAATGCAGTGGAAAATTCCCCGTCAGCTCAAGAGTGCAGGTGAAAGGAAACTATATGAAAATGATGTACTGTTGGTATTTAACACAAAGTAAAATTGCAAGAATGTACAAAACAAATTTTAATTTGTGTTGGAGATGCAAAGAGAAGTAAGGTACTTTTTTATCTTTCTTTTATTTTGCAATGTTACATACAAGAAAGAAAAGAAAACATTTCTTACTTTACCTTCTATAAATATACATCCATTTACAACTATATGTTTTCTCCCTTTCTATCCCTGTGACTTCCCTCCACCCGTGCTTGGCATTACTCAGTTATCTTATTTCTTCCAATGTTGTGTTAATGCAATATATTTTACATAATAACCCGTATAATCTTTTCCATCTCTTAACTTTACGAACTTCAGTCTGAGTGTATCAGTAAGTTTCTTTTGGAACAATGTTTGGACATATATTCCTCTACACATTCCCATTCTTTCCTTAGTTTTTGATTAGATTGCAATCTAATTGCTGCCGTCATTTTGGCCAGTTCAATAAATTCACAGAGTTTAGTCTGCCATTCTGCTATTGAAGGGACTATATCTCCCTTCCAATTTTTTGCAATTAGAATCCTGGCAGCAGATGTCGTGTGTGTGTGTGTGTGTGTGTGTGTGTGTGTGTATACACAAGTACCCAGGATCAAAACTGGGGGGGGGCAAGCCATGGTCATTCAGGTTGTGACATTTCAGCACGGAAAGGGCGAATGAAACCAAAATTTTAAGAAAATGATATATAATTATAGCAGTGCTTTATTACGGTAGTTATTACAATTATTTGCTTGAATTTTTAAAAAGTTTTATTCTAGTTACATGTCTTATACTAATATCATTTTTCTTGGGTTTGAAGAAAACTTGGTCAAAACTTTCATTTCAATCCAGTCCTGATTTTCCTTGAAGAATTTCTGATGGACGCTCATCAAACACAACTCAGTCAGTCTGTCCTCTCCCATTGCACTTCTGAGCCAGGTCTTTACCCTTTAAAATTTAATTTTCTACAGAAATCACTTCCCTTTTTGGAACCAGTTTCTTATATCCATTTAGGCAGCCTCAATGTCTTCTAAATGTAAATAAGAAGGTAAACCAATAGCAGGCGGCTCAGTTTAGCGGCGGGCGTCTCAGTTTAGTGACGCGGAACTCACTAGACCCCTCTAGAAGATTCCCTCTTCTCTCTGCTAGAGCCCGCTAGAGACCTCTCCCTCCCTTGAATCCCAATGGCTGGCTGACATAGATTCCTCTACCAGTCGCTAGGCGGCTCTAGATACTTCTCGGTTTTTACACCATTTCAGTGTGGTAAACAACTGATTACTCGCCATCGCCCTACCTAATTTTGTTTCAGTTCATCACTTTATATCCATTTAATTTTTTTTGCTTCTAGGGGGGGCAGTTGCCCCTCCACCCCTCGCTGGGTACACCCATGAATACTACCCCAGAACTTTTTGATTTCCTCACATCCCCACCATACATGATACATTGTTCCGAGAAGGAAGGTACTTTTTTACATGTTGTGGACATGTTTACGGGTAAAGGCTTTCTGGCAAATGATACATAATGAATTAAAGAAAATGTTTAAAAATACATTTGTTAAAAAACCAGAAGCCTTTTTGTTTAGTATAATAGGTGAAGAGTTACCAAGAGACAATAAAAGACTTTTTATATACGCAGCAACGGGAGTGAGAATGCTACTAGCCCAGACATGGAAAGAAGGCAAACTAGCAACAAAAGAAGAATGGCAGACAAAACTGATGGAATATGCAGAGATGGCAAAACTGACAGGGAAGATCAGAAACCAGGAATATTTTTCAAAGATTGGAGTAAATTCGTAACATTTAAAAAACCACTGTAAACAGTTAAAATCATTGGCAGGGTTGTAATGATATTTGTAATGTGGAATTGACTATGGTAACTGTAGATATATAATAGATGGATAATAGTAAAAGATGCAGAAAACTTATTTTTTAAGGGAGGGAGGGAAGGAGGTCCCGAAGGTTAAAGAGAACGTTTTATTTCCATGTTTGAAATGTTTAGAGTCAAAATGTATACAAGTGTGTAAAACCAATTAAAATATTTTTAAAAAGAGAGCAGGAGAAAGAAAGTGACCCCAAACCCTTCATTTCCTGACCAGCAACACCTGAACAGGTTCTAAGCGCTTCTTTTGGGACGGATGAGAGATGAACCCAAAAAGTGTCTGCAACCATCAGTTGTCAACAGAAAAGTGGCTCCCTGAGAAGATCAATGAGAGGTGATTTCTGTGCCCTTTATTGTATATGATCAAGCTGCTAGCAACTGTGTCCACTAATTTTTAAACCCTGTGAAAAAAATGTTTGTAGTTGTTGTTTTTAGAAAAAAAGGGTGCCAGTACTCACCAATAATTTGTTACAGTAAGTGTCATCCTCTTAATATTTGTGTATGTGTGTGTGGGGGGAATGGTGCGCTTGAGCACCCTCAGAAAAAAAGCACTGACTCTGTACCTTATTTGTTAGTACTGCTACATACTGCCTGCTGGATGTATAATTCTTAATACATGATCGCGGCGGGAATGTTATTTGATCACACGTATTTGATTTTGGTTTTATATATTTTCACGGACCATACATATTAGATTCTGGTTTATATACTTGATTCTGGGTCATATAGTCGTACGTATTTGATTCTGGTTTATATATTTTCATGGATATCAACTGGTATGTTTACTTCACAATCCATTTAAAAGGTTGTAACATCCATATTGTAAAAACGAATCGTTTATCTGGATTGTCATTTCATGTTTTGAAGAGAATTAGCATTTAGACGACTATTGTAACAATGTGATGATTTATAATTTGCAATTTATTTATTTATTGCTTTCCTGTGAGCCACTTTGGGTACATTTATGTGGGAAAGCAAATGGATATAAGTAAATAAATACTGTATTTTTAAGTGTATAAGACTATAACCCCCCCCCCAATTTTTATAGTTTAAAACGGGGGGGGGGTCGTCTTATACATGGAATGTCGCAATTAAATATATAATAAATAAATGTATTTCTTAATTTTGGCCTCAAAAAATAGGGCTCGTCTTATACACAGAAATATACAGTAAACAAAAGTGCCACGGTCGATGGGATCAACCCCTTTCCTGGATGAGTGGATGAGGAAGAGACAGGAGAGAAAAGAGCTGGCGATTGGTGTGACTACTTGCAAAGTAAGGAAAGGGATGAAATCTACAGTTGGCAACAATCTGCCAGGAAAGGACCAGGAAATGAATGATCTCTCTTACCCATCAGCATTCCTTCTTATCAATTATATCCTTGCAACAGCAGTCCTTGCCACCATCCTCTCTTGGGTTGCTCACACACTTTGGCTGAAGTGAAATATGGGCATTTGACACATTGCGCGTTGCTCAGAATTCTGCACAAAATCCACTCTGGATTTTAGAGAAAGCCGGCGACGTCAGCTTGGAAGGAATTTCCCAGAAGGCAAACAATGGCCAAGATGTGGAGCATTTTAGAATTGTTATCTATCCTGATTTCGGCCATGCCAGGAAAGGCATTGTTTGTGGTGCTGATGGGACGATTACGGTGAAGACTTCCCCAGCCCCTGTGGCCGTTTTAAACGACGGATCATGCGAAAATGAACAAGTCAGCATTGTAGCTGGTCGTTTCTATTTGCAGGGGAGGCTCACTTCCACCCCCTGGTATTTGGCAAAGGGCCAGTGAACATTTTCTCTGCTCGGATAGGTGGCCCTTGTTCAGAAGCTCCTATTGCTGTTGCTGTGCTCCCACTCCTGGCCATGACGATTGCGACAACGGAGATTAGGTGTAGCTTTTTATTACCCCAAATCTGACCTGGAATTTGGTGGAGAGGCCAAAGCTCATTGGCGGTGCTAATACCTGGTGGTGATGATAATGATGTTGCAGTTCTAACCCACCCTCACCATGCTTTCCTAGGGAGGATTAGGACAGCTTTAAAACGCAATATTAAAATTAGTTTAAACCACTTTCAGTCAAGAAAATAGGGTTCATCTCAACAGATCTATCTCAATGCTCAAACGCCTGGGTAGAGAGATGTCTCTTCAGCATACAGACAAAAGCCACACCATGGGGAGCTCGCTTATCCTTATTATTATTACAAATAAAATGCTATGCATTTTGCATTTTTATGCAAAATGTCATGGACAAGGACCACAGTGCTCAGCATTGTCTACTCCAGGGGTCAGCAAACTTTTTCAGCAGGGGGCCGGTCCACTGTCCCTCAGACCTTGTGGGGGCCCGGGCTATATTTTGAAAAAATATATGAACGAATTCCTATGCCCCACAAATAACCCAGAGATGCATTTTAAACAAAAGGACACATTCTACTCACGTACAGAACACATTCTACTGAGTTGTCCCTTTTATAATGATTTAAGGCAATATCTTATAGACCCGTATTTATCTCAGTTTAGTTCCCGACCAAGAGAATGGCAGGCGGCATATTTGCTCAACAAGCCCACTGGGAAAATAACCTTCTCAGTGGCTAAATTTCTCTTCCTGGCGCTTAAGTGTCGGAAACGTATAATCGAATGTCTTGATGTGGGTTATCTGTAGGAGGTTTAGTAGCGCGGTCATACCCCATTTATGTATCCCTCTGATGCCTTCAGTTTTATATTTTTATGTATCCCTCTGATACCTTCAGTTTTATATGTTTATCTTTGCATTGAGAAATGTTTTTTGTTTCTGACTATCGGTCGAATAAAGTATATTGATTGATTGATTCTACTCACGTAAAAACATGCTGATTCCTGGACTGTCCACAAGCCGGATATAGAAGGCGATTGGGCCGGATCCGGCCCCCGGCCCTTAGTTTGCCTACCCACGGTCTGTGTCCCAGTCGCCAAATAACTGCTTTGCCATTAGATCATGATAAAAACACCCTTAGGTCTCTCGCATCGCAAAGTTGCCCTTTGTTGCCGAAAGAGAAGCATGAACACCAAGACGCAGGCAGATTGCCTTTCCATAGATAATGTCCAACAGTATTGTAGTGGTGGGTGCCCCCACGTGAAGAATTCGGTAATGAACAGCAAATAAGCCGGACAGTGTTTCCGGATTAAGTCAACTGTTTTGAAGATGAATCTTCGCCAGCAAATAATTTCAAATAAATGATCCATTCAGGTAAATGTGATGCTTATAGAACAGTTGGCTACACATTTATCATTGGGGCACCCACCACTACAATACTGTTGGGCGTTACAGTGGTACCTCTACTTACAAATAACTCTACTTACGAATTTTTCTACTTACAAATGGAGCTCCATCCGCCATCTTGGATGCGGTTTAGATAGGATTTTTTCTACTTACGAATTTTTAGATAGGGTTGCTTCGACTTACGAATTTTTTCTCCCGATGCATTCCTATGGGATTTGACTTACAATTTTTTTCGACTTACAAATGTGTGTTCGGAACGGATTAAATTCGTAAGTAGAGGTATCACTGTATCTATTGAAAGGCATTCTGCCTGGGTCGTGGTGTTCCCTGAAAGCAATTCATTACATTGACTATTTCTTGTTTATGGACTTATTCATACATTATATAATGATGTGTATGGTTTGTAAATTTTTGGATTATATTCTAACTACTACTACTAATACATTTACCATACTTATTAGCCACGTGTTGCAGCTGTATTTGAGCAAAAACTGAATAAGCAACGCATTCTAGAATGATTTCATTTCTGAAACCAAGCCAGGTTCTCCGTCACGTTTGGTGATTCATTAGTTAAGATATTCCAGAATTTCCAGTCCAGGCTTCGATATTTCGAAAGCACTTGAAAACGAAATGATTAGACGCAGGCTTTGGCCATTTGTCTTCTGGTCACCCTTTTTTCTCTGGCATGGCTGCAGTTTAATTTGCAAGGAAACACTCTGCGGAGTATCGGCCTCCTGCAGCTTCATCTTGTGTGAAGATGTTGTAAGTTTAAAGTGGGGGAAATAGGGAGAGGAATCAATTTAACCAACAATTATAATTACTACCCATGGGATGTGGCACTGCGGTTAGAAAGAATCCCTGAAACTAGTGTCAGATTTGTTTTAAATTACAATTGTCATCTGGAATCTTTGGCTCTTGGTAGCCCTTGGTTTATTGATAAAATCTGTTTTGTTGAAATAAAGAGGATTATAGTTTGTTTGGGTTTCTTTTTTCTAACTTTTTGAAGTCTTCCAATTACGCATGTTGGACAGGATCTAAAGAATCATAGAATCATAGAGTTGGAAGAGACCACAAGGGCCATCCAGTCCAACCCCCTGCCGAGCAGGAAACACCATCAAAGCATTCTTGACATATGCCTGTCAAGCCTCTGCTTAAAGACCTCCAAAGAAGGAGACTCCACCACACTCCTTGGTAGCAAATTCCACTGCCGAACAGCTCTCACTGTCAGGAAGTTCTTCCTAATCATGCAACTCGTTCACTAAGGCCAAGCTAAGATCTAGACTTGTGTTTTTTTTGTCTTTCACGAACTGCAACTGTCTGCTGCCTCACTTCCTTCATGGAAAACAGCATAAGCAACCAGCTCGTACATGTGAACTCCTTGTGGCTTGTTCTGTGGGTAGGAACCCTGAACAAAACACTTGCTTTCATAAAGTAGTGCTGCCCTGGGCTCATTTGGGAGGGTGGTTGGGAGACAAATTAAATACATAAATACACAAATTAAGAGAGCCTTGAAAGTTCTAATGATCAGTCCATTAGATAGAAACACAGCATTTCCACTGATAGCTAAAATCAAAAGGGTTCAAGCTAAAAACTTCCAAAAGTTGACATTTTCATATTCAGTGGATGGAGATGTCGCACTATCTATTCATTTATTTAGGTGGCGAAAGATTTCTACGATCTGAAGAGAAACCAGAGTATACTATTTGTTTCTTCTTTGTTTGTTTGATTGATTCCATTCATTCATTCATTCATTCATTCAGAGAGCCAGTGTGGTGTAGTGCTTAAGAGCGGTGGACTTGTAGTCTGGTGAACTGAGTTCGCTTCCCCGCTCCTCCACATGCAGCTGCTGGGTGACCTTGGGCCAGTCACACTTTTCTGAAGTCTCCCAGCCTCACTCACCTCACAGAGTGTTTGTTGTGGGGGAGGAAGGGAAAGGAGATTGTTAGCCGCTTTGAGACTCCTTAGGGTAGTGATAAAGCGGGATATCAAATCCAAACTCTTCTTCTTAAATTTGTATACCGCCCTTCATCTGTAGATCTCAGGGTAGTTCACTGCATAAAACTACAATATAAAAAGCACAAAATACATTTAAAAAAAAACCAAGGACAAAAATAAAACTAGCCAACAACCTCCCCTACTCCACCCCAAACACATTTAAAAGGATATAGGAAGTAAATCAATCCTGGTTGAAGAGGAACGATTTTGCCTGGTACCTAAAGGTATACAATGAAGGAGCCAGGCGAGCCTTCCTGGGGAGAGCATTCCACAAATGGGAAGCCACTGCAAGGAAGGCCCATTCTTGTGTTACCACCCGCTGGACTACTCATGCAGGAGGCACACAAAGAAGGGCAATCTCAGGGTCTGGGTCTGAACCGCTTCTCATAAAAGATCTCAAAACGATTTGATGTTTCATTTCTAATTGAAATTACCTTTCCGAAATGAGTTGCTTGAGGTGATACAATTATGGCTCATATGCGCCATTGCATTCCAAGCGCATGAGAGCAGCTGGAAAGTTCTCAACCTACATAGAGTTGGGTGTGGATCTTGGCTGAAAGCCGTGCAGCCAATTTTGTAACAAGCATATATAATAATATTATATAATAATATATAATAGAATAATTATAATATAATATAATATAATATAATATAATATAATATAATATAATATAATATAATATAATATAATATAATATAATATTATTATAATAACTAGGAGTTATTGTCATCCATGGGCCATCTGTGGGCATCCAAATGTAGCCAGCATAGCTACTGGCCAAGGATTCTGGGAACTGAGCCAGGGACATCACCGTTTAGAAGAATTTGTCACCTACCACATTCTAGCCAGGAATAATATGTGGAACGTATATCTTAGGATCCTCATTGGAAGCTACCTTACATCAAGGGGAGACCTATTGGTCCGCCTAGCTCTGTGTGTTCTACATCGAGTGGCGGCAGCTCTCTGGGAGCTTTCCCCACCTCTACCTGGAGATGCTGGGGGTCGCAAATGTCGGGCCAATGCTCATCCTTCCCCTTTTGCTTTGTTCGTAGGGATGGTTTTGTTATAAGAGTTTAGGATCTCAAATATATAAATTAAATGTTCAAAAATTTACAAGGCAAACACATACATAAGTATGTAAACCACGCGTCTGAAATAGTACAGGAGAACAATCCTGAAACCATTTTGACTCCCCCAAATTGACCTCAAATGTTTCTCCGCAAGGAGGGAGGAAATGGGAAAGCCTCTCCATTGTCTTTTGCTTACCTGTCTTAAGGGCATATTTGTGTATGAATGGTAGGGTGAGCCTGTGAGCTGGATTCAGGAATTACTGTATATTCCTGCGTACAGTGGTACCTCGACTTACGAATGACTCGGCAACCGAATTTTTCGACTTACGAATGGGGCTAATGGCCGCGCGCTTACGAATGTCTCAACATCCGAAAGGAAACCGCGGCGGTTTTAGATAGGGATTTTTCAACTTACGGATTTCCAGATAGGGTTGCTTTGACTTACGGATTTTTCCGTTTCCAATGCATTCCTATGGGGAATCGCGTTTCCAATGGTGTTTTTCGACTTATGAATTTTTCGACCTACGAAGATGCCTTCGGAACGGATTAAATTCGTAAGTCGAGGCACCACTGTATAAGACTACTTTTTAACCCAGGAAAATCTTCTCAAAGGCCGGGGGTCATCTTATACACCAGGTCGTATTTCTTATACGGCGAGTATATCCCAAACTCTATATATTTAACTCTATATTTTAACTGGAAAAGTTGGGGGTCGTCTTATACGCCCAGTCGTCTTATACGCTGGAATATACGGTAAAGTATGTACCATCGCAAAAGAATGGCCAGGCTGCCCAAGTAAGCAATCACTGGTCATTGTCAGGTATCCTGGCAGACAGGATTTCTGTTGTAGACCACCTCCTTCTGTGATGTATGTATGATGTTTTTTGGGGTGGTCTTGAACTACAGGGTGGGCAATTTCAAAAGTCTATATAAGGGGTTGCACACCATTGTTCTGGGTTCCTCCTCCCTCCTGCTTGTGGTGAATGAGGACCCTGTTGCAACAGTTTAATAAAGATCAGGCTTACTAGCTGCTTTGCTTCTCAATATTCTCTGGTTGGCCTCTGTTATTTTCTCCTACCGATAGGGAACCCGCTTAAGGACTCTATAAGGGCTCTTGGATACCCCATAAGGCAGGGGTCAGCAAACTTTTTCAGCAGGGGGCCGGTCCACTGTCCCTCAGACCTTGTGGGGGGCCAGACTATATTTTTTTGGGGGGGAATGAACGAATTCCTATTCCCCACAAATAACCCAGAGATGCATTTTAAATAAAAGGACACATTCTACTCATGTAAAAACACCAGGCAGACCCCACAAATAACCCAGAGATGCATTTTAAATAAAAGGACACATTCTACTCATGTAATAACATGCTGATTCCCGGACCGGATTGAGAAGGCGATAGGGTCGCATCCGGCCCCTGAGCCTTAGTTTGGGAACCCTGTCATAAGGGAAAAGGAGCAGATTTTGTTTACATCAGTTTTATGGCATTAATGTTTCAGTACTGAAAGAGGATTTGGAGAGCATGTTGATTCCATTGGTGCCAAGTCTCTTTTTGGAGGAACCGGATGTCTAGATAAAGCTACGGGCTTAGCATCTGTTTTCTCCTGTTTTGCTTATACGTGCCAGCGTAACGTGTCTCGAGGGGGAAATGATGCACCCAAGATTAAAATGTAGGAGTGCCCAGCAGTATGGTTGCAACACCTGACACACCCTTCTCCCTATTCCATTCTTTTCACTTGTACTAACGCCAGTAAGATTGATGAGATGCAGGCAGGTCTCTGTATTAGGAAAGACCACCAGCTTTGTTGAATAGGAGTTTGGCAGGGGTTGCAAGCACAAAGAAACAAATCAGGCAATGCCCATTGGGTGAAGAAGAGACATGGTGTAAGATGAAAACAAACAAGCCATCCTTTGGTTCATTGCCACATGGCAGAGTAAAATGCACAAAGCAACCCTGCATTAAGGACATGCAAACGTTTGAAGATACACATGATGTAAGTCTCAACCCACACATAACCTCTCGCTTCTGGAGAAACACTGCTGTTGAATGTGTCTCCCCTCAAAGCAGCTTCCATCCGATTCGAAAGCATCAGCTGCAGGTAATCTGAGGTGTGTACACTTGGGACAGCCGTTGCACGTGCTCAGATGGCTGCTTTGTTGAGCAGGAGCTTGCAGTTGCAGAGAAACAAATCAGGTCACACACATTGGCTGAAGAGGTCTCCCTCTCTGATGTGCATAGGAATGGGAAAATGTGACTTGAAACCTTACCTTCCAAGTCCCGGACTGCAGAATCCGGGACCGGCAGGCCTGTGACACCGGAAGTTGCGTCGACGTAACTTCCGGGATCGCTTTGCCCTTCTATGGGCACCCAAAATGGCCGGTGGCGGCTTCGAAAGTCGATTCTACGCGTGTCAGGAAGTGCGTCGACGCAACTTCCGGTGTCGCTCTGCCCATCGATGGGCACCAAAAATGGCCACCGCCGACACCGGAAGTCGCGTCTATGCACTTCCGGGCATGTGTAGATGCAACTTTTGAAGCTGGCAGCGGCCATTTTTGGTGCCCATAGAAGGGCAAATTAGAAAGAAAAAAATGGCCGCAGGCAGGAGAAAATAATGGAGAAAAACGGGAGACGAAGTGATACGGGGGACCACCGGGAAAAGGTAAGTAAAAACGGGGGTTTCCCGGGGAAAACGGGGTACTTGGCAGCTATGCTTGAAACGCAGCTGGGGAGGGAACTACCTAACTGTATTTTAAGTCACAAATGCATAAATAGCTGCACCCCAATATTTATTTACTTATTATTTGCCGATGGGATTTCTAAACTAGAAGGAACAACCACTCAAACAAAAACACCTGGTGCTCAACGGTTTTGGAGTGAAAATTGCAGGTGGAGGTAACGTTCCGTCCACCTTTTCCACCCAGCCACACTGCATTTTGAGTCACCTCTTCTGCCCTCACCTTTCTAGCTGCATATATAGGCATCATGCCGAAGCCAGAAGTACACGCTACAAAAACGTCACAAAAAGGCGCGGAACAGGGCACCGGCGGGGAGGCGGCAAGGGGTGCTTGCAATCTTTCTCAGTGGTGTTTCAAATACTCACAATTTCGGTTTTCAGCTGTGTCACGAGTCAATGGTGGTCGCTCCTTGCTGCTCTCCGTGGGCAGTGAGGAGGTTCAGGCAGGGGAAAGGCAGAATTTATGAGGCAAAAGTCCTGGCAATGTTCGCTAGTGAGGTCTGGGGACATCCCTCTGTGCCACACAAGCCTGTGCCTGCCAACTTGAACGGCACAGCAGGTGCAACCCAGGAGTGTGTCCCTGCCAAGGGCGATCCTCTTTCTCTGGCATGATTTGTGGTTGGTTCCTCCATAATTCAGACAATTGGCATTAATCAAGAGGCGCTCCTGGACCGACATATGCTAATGGGCTGTAATCAGTCAGTTGCCGAAAGGATTGGGCTTGGATCTTTGATGGTATCTGAATGTTTTCTTTGAAGCTTGAGAATTCTTACAACAGCCGGGAAAGGAAGGGGAAGGACAAAATGCTTTGTGCTTTCTTATGGTTTTCAAATAGCCTCCTTTCATAGCTGCCAAGTCTCCCGTATTCCCCGGGAAATCCCCGTTTTTCCAGCTGTTCCTAGCTGAAAAAACGGTTTTTTTTGTTTCCCCCCAGTTTATTCTGGCGTGGCGGCCATTTTGGAACTGGGCGGAGCATGCTCAGAAGCAACTTTTGATGCTGCTCTGGCCAGTTCCAAAATGGCTGCAGTGCGACTTCCGGTCTGCTACTTCTGCCCGGTCCCTTATTTCTCCAACAGCAACTTGGCAGGTATGCCTCCTTTTTTCTTGAAAAAAGACGTGTGTAGCCGCTGCTATGTTATTCCGTTTGTTACTTTGTAAAAGAGGGGGGAGGCTTTTGATTTATGCTCAACAAGGAATTTAACAAGGTTTTCCTATGCCCTCCCCCCTCGAGGCTGAATGGACTTTATTTAAAACTTATTTATTGTTTTTTATTTAAAACTGTTTCTGGAATGGGCTGCAGTGCTGTTGGAGGAATGAAGTGGTGGGGGCAAAGATCTGGCAAAGAGGCTAAATTTGAGAAAAATACAGTATGTTGTTTTTAACTGTGTGCCAGGGAAGAACTCCAGAGCGGAATTTTAATGGCGGAGTTTCGATGTCGACTCTCTGAATTATATATGGCTGTGGCTCCTACTCTAGTCTGTAAACAGCGGAAGGAATGGAATGTGACCTTATACCATCCAGTTAAACACTGCAAAGAACCGAACAATGGAAGATAGTCATTAACTCTCCCAGTACGACAGGTCTGGAACAAAAATGTATATGAAGGATTACACACGTGAACTGGGTTTTATATTTATAAGACGTAACAGAGGTGCTGTCTGTAAGGAGGAAAAAGTGGTCAGCTGGAAGAATGGTTTAATGGCAAGTGAAGGATGACAACTGGACCCTAAATAAGAAATGATGTGGCTGTGCGAGGAAATGATGATGATCCTATGTTCCAAAGGGGAGCGGGAAACCTGATTTTAATAAATTGTATTAATCAATTTGGCTTGATTTGTAATAATCGGGAAAAATAATAAAAAATCATTTGGATCAAACATTCACAACTTCACTGGAACGTGAGCCCTGCATCAGTTGGGAGTTGCCTGTACTGTAGTTTCAACAGGACCCAAGATGGGTATGATATCACTGCCAAGGCTAATTTTACTCTCGGTGGGGTGGGGGAGGGGGCAAACAAGGGGAAACAAAGGCACAGGTGAGAAAGGATGCATGCGAACAAGTGGCATTACTCATACTCATTTAAAGCTGGTCCCTAAAGCACAAGTGCTATTTTCAGGCATTTCTTTAATCTGATGGTTTTTTGTCAAGACAGAATCAGTCAGAAGGACGGGGCAGCTCCATATGGATATGTCTTGTATTGACACTGTACTTCCACGCTAGCAATCAAGCCTACTCATGAAATCTGGTTTCCGTGGGAGTCAAAACGATTATTCTTTAAGGGAAATTACCTCGGTTGGGAGTGCCAGCAAAAGGAAGAAGAGAGAAAGAGAGTCTAAAAATACATCCATCTGAAACACAATCTGTCACAATGCATAATTGTGTAATTATATAAGATACTATCAAAGATGTCGGTGCAGATTACAGCCTACGCATGTGATATACATTATATTAAACTTGCGGGGGAGTGCCTGGTGCTGCTTGGGAATCTGTTGTTGTTGTTGTTTAGTCGTTTAGTCGTGTCCGACTCTTCGTGACCCCATGGACCAGAGCCCGCCAGGCACTCCTGTCTTCCACTGCCTCCTGCAGTTTGGTCAAACTCATGTTCGTAGCTTCGAGAACACTGTCCAACCATCTCGTCCTCTGTCGTCCCCTTCTCCTTGTGCCCTCCATCTTTCCCAACATCAGGGTCTTTTCCAGGGAGTCTTCCTTTCTCATGAGGTGGCCAAAGTATTGGAACTTCAGCTTCAGGATCTGTCCTTCCGGTGAGCACTCATGGCTGATTTCCTTAAGAATGGATAGGTTTGATCTTCTTGCAGTCCATGGGACTCTCCTCCAGCACCATAATTCAAAAGCATCAATTCTTCGGCGATCAGCCTTCTTTATGGTCCAGCTCTCACTTCCATCCATCACTACTGGGAAAACCATAGCTTTAACTATACGGACCTTTGTCGGCAAGGTGATGTCTCTGCTTTTTAAGATGCTGTCTAGGTTTGTCATTGCTTTTCTCCCAAGAAACCGAAAAATACTGAGTTTAGACCCCTCGCACCAAAAATTGGGCAAAGTCATGCCCAAGTCATGTTTCTGTCCACCATCTTGCTAATCCAAATGCGAATGAAGATGGCCTCCCCCACCTCAGGAACATTTGCGTTGAGTTTGGTGACAATACCTTGAGAGGTGGCTGAACCCATTGGGAACAGAAGGACGGCCACACCACTTTGCAAAATATATAGTAGGTTGCTCAAATGAGGCACCTTTTCGTTCCCTTCCCAGCTATGTATCCGCAGGCATTTCGTCTTCAAGAAAGGCTAGGTATTCCTCTTGCCGTTAGCTGCATTACGGTGAAAATGCCAACCAAATGGTGTGAGTTCCTATGAAACTGGAGCCATTTATATGTTCTGTGTGACTGAGCGGGTGCCAGGCAAGAATAGGTTCAGTAGAGGAGGATAGTAATAATAATAATAATAATAATAATAATAATAATAATAATAATAATAATGTATTTATGTGTTTATTTATATTCCACCCATCTTGACTGGTTTGCCCCAGCCACTCTGAGAGGCTTCCAACGAATTAAAATAGAATCATATAATCAAAGAGTTGGAAGAGACCACAAGGGCCATCCAGTCCAACCCCCTGGCAAGCAGGAAACACCATCAAAGCATTCCTGACAGATGGCTGTCAAGCCTCTGCTTAAAGACCTCCAAAGAAGGAGACTCCACCACACTCCTTGGCAGCAAATTCCACTGTCGAACAGCTCTTACTGTCAGGAAGTCCTTCCTAATGTTTAGGTGGAAACTTCTTTCTTGTAGTTTGAATCCATTGCTCTGTGTCCGCTTCTCTGGAGCAGCAGAAAACAACCTTTCTCCCTCCTATATATGACATCCTTTTATATATTTGAACATGGCTATCATATCACCCCTTAACCTTCTCTTCTCCAGGCTAAACATACCCAGCTCCCTAAGCCGTTCCTCATAAGGCATCATTTCCAGGCCTTTGCTCATTTTGGTTGCCCTCTTCTGGACACATTCCAGCTTGTCAGTATCCTTCTTGAACTGTGGTGCCCAGAAGTGGACACAGTACTCCAGTTGAGGTCTGACCAGAGCAGATTACAGTGGTACTATTACTTCCCTTGATCTAGATCAGGCATCCCCAAACTTCGGCCCTCCAGATGTTTTGGACTACAATTCCCATCTTCCGTGACCACTGGTCCTGTTAGCTAGGGATCATGGGAGTTGTAGGCCAAAACATCTGGAGGGCCGCAGTTTGGGGATGCCTGATCTAGATGCTATGCTCCTAAAACATCTTACATCTTAAAAACTTCCTTATACAGCTTTGTGGAGAGCTGGAAGGGGAAAGGGATTCCGCACCCCTTTTGCCGCACTTCTGAAACCTCCCTATATAGTGCAGGTCATTATAAAAAAAACACAACAAAGAAACTGCAGAAATGGTATTCAGTTGATAACGAATATTTGGAAATGCCTAATGAGTTAGAAGGCATCAAACTGAATCGAATGCCCCTTCCTGCAGGAACTCAGTCGCAATAGGAAGAGACTTTACCACACGATTTCCCAATGACTCATTTGTGAATTGCTTGTGCCGGGAATTTCCTCTGACAGAGTTGAAACATGGCACTTCAGGGCAAGTGAGATGGTATAAAAGCAGTAGATCTTGCAGAGCTCAGACACAAACCTTCTGAAGCTCTCAAAGTACCCTGCCTTTCAGTACAGCAGCCAAGAAAGACATTCCTCGCCCCGACATGAACTCCAGGGTTGTTGTTGCCATTCTGGCTCTTTTCGTGCTCTCCAGCTCTCTGACGGAAGGTAAGCAAGGCATTCCTGCTGAACTTTATTTAAAGATTCCCACGGGGCTGTGCTTACGACCGCAAGCCGCAGATACCACAGTCCTACAGGGATAAAGAGGGGGAAAGAATGGCTGATAATGCAGAAACAGTTCCTCAAGCTTGTTTAGGAGAATGCGAGCCAAGGAGATTAAATAAGAAGATACGATGTTACGCAAAGTGATCATCTGTAAACCCAATAAAAATTATTATTAAAAAATAAATAAATCGAAGAATGCTTAAGATAAACCGAGCTTCAAATCCGCAGAAATATTTGCCATCCTTGTTTTACGTCGCTCCACTTGCTTTCCTTTGGGCATATCTTCACTTCTCTAGTATAGCTTATTAAATAAATTCAGGGAGGGTAGGCAATTATTAGGTTTTTAGGTATCTATTGCTTTCCCAAAATTGAAATGCTTTTTATCAATGACATCTCAGTTGGTGTATTAATTAAAATTAAACCTGCAGAAGCCTGCAGTTGTGAACAACGGTCCACTGTTTAGGGCAGCTGCTAACTCTAATGTTGAGATTCCGGCATTGCAGGGGGTGGGCTAGAGGACCTTTGGGGGTCCCTTCAAAGTCTACAATTCTATGGCTTTACGACTCTAGCTCATAAAAATACAAAGAGGCACTACCAACTGAATGGCGTCGAAGAGGCCTTGAGAAAGGCAACTTTTAAAGTTGTGCTTTGGGGGAGGCTGGGGAACAGATGTTCAGTGTAAAGCTGTTTTGTAAGGAGAGTTGTCCCATTTAACCGGTTTCTATCCTTCTGCTCTTTCGTAGGTGTCTCACTGGCCCGGATCGGGAGCGAGCTGCGCTGCCAATGCATAAGCACCCATTCCACGTTCATCCCGACCAGACACATTCAGGATGTCAAACTGACCCAAAGCGGGCCCCACTGCAAGAACGTCGAAATCATGTAAGTCCGCTTTTCGACTTGAGTCTCTCTCTTTCTAGATTTAGAGCCCCATCTACCAAGACTTTCTGCAGCGAAATGGCCCGTTGCACAACTCCTATGTGTTTAAAACTCCCGGTTGCATCACTCCCCAGTAGATGGTGTTTGCGGGTGGGTGTCTTCCCCAGTTGTGGAAAAGAAATAGCAATAGAGGGGAAAGAATGGCTGATAATGCAGAAACTGTTCCGCTGAAAACTGTAACTGGACATTCTTTGAAAAGTTGATTACTAGGGGATTAGGACACACACGCAAACACCCATTTAAGACATTTAACCAAGTAGTTAGGTCAATGTTCTTGCATCATGAATGTATCAAAGGGTGGTAAGGTAAAGATAAAGGGGCCCCTGACCATCAGGTCCAGTCATGTCTGACTCTGGGGTTGCGGCGCTCATCTCGCTCTATAGGCGTTTGTCCGCAGACAGCTTCCGGGTCATGTGGCCAGCATGACAAAGCTGCTTCTGGCGAACCAGAGCAGCGCACGGAAACGCCGTTTACCTTCCCGCCGGAGCGATCCCTATTTATCTACTT
The DNA here is from genome assembly GCF_965207765.1 of Zootoca vivipara. Lineage (NCBI taxonomy): Eukaryota > Metazoa > Chordata > Lepidosauria > Squamata > Lacertidae > Zootoca > Zootoca vivipara. The sequence continues at coordinate 11,915,048 of NC_142595.1, read as the reverse complement.
GCACTTTGATGTGCTTTCGAACTGCTAGGTGGGCAGGGGCTGGGACCGAACAACGGGAGCTCACCCCGTTGCAGGGATTTGAACTGCCGACCTTCTGATCAGCGAGCCCTAGACTCTGTAGTTTAACCCACAGCGCCACCTGGGTCCCTATAATAAATCTAAACAAACAGACAAACAAACAGATAGATAACACTCTGCAAAGAAGATGCCTGACCCTCCTGTTTTCCTTTGATTGCAGTGCTACTCTTAAGAACGGGAAAGAAGTATGCTTGGACCCCACAGCCAGATGGGTGAAAGTGATCATCAAAGCCATCCTTGATAAGTAAGTCGTCATTCTCTTCTGGTTTTAAGAGCTTAACGCTGCAATTCTATGCACATATATATTTGGGAGTAAGCTCACAGTGGGACTCAGTGGGACTCTGGCTCAAACATGCCTAAAACTGTGTTGCAAACCTTATTTTCAATTAGGTTTGTGCAAGAAAACTTCCAGGTGCCATTGTCCCTTCTCCTTCCAGATATACCCCAAATCCTTCACCCGCCCCTCTTTGCAGGCTGCATCCACAACCAGACAAATGTTAATAAACCTTGTGATCATAACGATAATGTTCTAATGGCTGGCAAAAGAAAATGAGTTATACATAGGAGATATTTCGTTGCCTTAGCCCTGGACCAAGCTTGTGGTCCTCCGGATGTCGCACTCCCAGTCCCATAAGCCCCAGCGAGGACAGGCAACGATGATGGGAGTTGTAGTTCGACAATATCTGCAGGGCTGCCGATTCCCCGTCCCTGCCACAGACCATGGCTAAGTCCATGAAATATTAGGGGAGTCATAGAATCTTAGAGTTGCAAGGGACCCAAGGGTCATCTAGTCCAACCCCCTGCAGAGGATGAATGTCGTTGGTGCAGTCTTTGCAAGAACCAGGTTTAACTGGGCATATCTGAACGGAGACTCAAGGCACAATTCCGCTTTCCCCTTGCCTAGAAACACGGGTCGGAGCAGTTTTCTGCTTGTCCCGAGCTCTCTAGGCATGAATCTGAGCATTTTTGTCTCTGCTTTCCTCCAGAAAACCCCCTCTTTGGTGCTAAAACAGAACAACCAGCAATCCGTGGAACACTCAGTTGCTTTTTGTTCCAATTTAGCACTAAAGATCAGATTTCCCCAGGGGAAAGCAGGAGGGCAAACAGAGGTTTGGATGAACCCTATCAGACAACATAAGCATGACTCCATGCCTCAGCTTTGCCCATAAACTGAATCAGACCTTTAATGATTCAGTTTATGGGCATATGTTTTTTGCTTTTAAAAAATAGCTTATTTCGGTTCTCCTGGGCCATTCCGTCAACTTGTTTCTAACTTCTCCTTGCTTTTCCTTTATTCCAGGGCTCAAGCCAGTGCTGAATCCCAGCTATAAGGAAAAAAACTTTCAGAATCTCTCCTGTCTTGCTTCCCTGAAAGAAGCTGAGCCATTTCTACCAAGCCTACTTTATATAAGAGCCTTTTATAAATGGGGATATTTTGGTCTTATTTATGTATTTGTTTTACAACTTTACTGATAGAAAACCCTTTATAAGGATGTATTTAAAATAAGTGTAAAAGGAAGGCCTTGTGCAGGAAGATGAAGTGGTCAAATCAAGGTGATTTGGAAAGTGGAATGTATTGCTAAGTGCAGTTGCAATAGTGGTGAAACTGTGTGTACACCAAGCCACTATTATAGTACATATTGGCAACAGATCCTGGTCCCTTGGGGCACAGGCAAAGCCAACACAGTTGCATCAAAAGAGCCAACTACCTACTGTTGGTCACTTTAGTGGTCACAGCACCGGGAGACGCGGGTTCAAATCCCCACTCAGCCATGAAACTCAACCTATGGCCTTGGGCTGGTCCGTATCTGTCAGCCATATCTACCTCACAGGGTTGAGGGGGGAAAAACCACATGTGATGCTCCAAGCACCAGAGGAAGGGTGGGATGAAATGAAATGTTATTTAGTTAATATCTGTCATATCTGAAGTGCCTTTCAGATATATTGGGTTTTTTCAGTTTCTAACCTATTTATTCACACGGTCATATCTGAAGTAATTATTTGTTGTCCTTGAAATCTTCTGTGTCAGATTATTATTATTGTTATTATTATTATTATTAGAAAATCGTCATATTTAAGTTGGGGGATCTTATTTATTCAAATGGCTTGTCAAAGCACAGCCTGAAGTTTTCCTCACCTGAGAATTCCTCACGCAGAGATGCCATTCTGAAGCCTCGCATTTGCACATGAGATGTCTTTATTTATGTATTTATTGACCAAGAAATGTTGAGCACTGTCAAAGCATGTTTGCCTGTGTGCAACGGAATAAATTATTTTCATGTTGAAATACGGAGTTCCTGTGTCTTGTTGCTGCAGTAAGTGGACATTTGGCTTCATCTTTGCTTCCTTAGAGAGATTTCACACATAAGCAGGACAGAAAGCTTTGTTACTGGGGTATGTGGGGAAGATAACAGGATCAGACCCACCCATGAGGCAGACTGAGGTAGCCCCTTCAGGTGGCAGAATCCAAGGGGTGCCTCCATGGGTGCTCCTTGTCACGGTCCGGTCGGTGGGCGGTTGAAGCCCTGGCTGAGGACGTCAGGACCAGAGGCAAGATGGTGGTGTAGAAGCAGGAACAGGTGCAGGGCTGAGGGTCCAGCAGCAGGCAGTTGCAGGGTCAAGGAGCAAGGCAGAGGTGAAGGTCTGGGAGTCAAGGAGCAAGGCGTCGGCAAGGTGAAGGCCCAAGGGTCGAGGATCAAGGCGTCAGCAGGGCGAAGTCCAAGGGTCGAGGATCAAGGCGTCAGCAAGGCAGAGGGTCCAAGGAGCAAAGCGCCGGCAAGGCAAGATCCAAGGGTCGAGGATCAAGGCGTCGGCAAGGCAAGGGTCCAAGGAGCAAGAGGCCAGAGGCAACCAGGCAGGGATAGCGTTGCTGTGGCAAAGAGCTGAAGGGAAATGCTGAGCTTTAATCCCTCCCAGCTCCTGCCACCAGGTGCAGTGAGGTATCAAGTGGCCTCACCTGAGTGACCACTCCTTGCCTCTCCAGCACAAGCTGAGGTCTCACCTGAGTGGCCACTCCTTGCCTCTCCAGCACAAGCTGAGGCAGGCCCCAGTCCTGCAAAGCACTACAGGCCCCAGAGCCTGACTCCTGCCCATACTCCTGACACTCCTCCCTGTTGGATTAACAACTGTGGTTCCGGGTTCCGGCAAGATCTCACGAGAGCCTCGCGAAATCTCACGAGAGTCCCGCAAGATGCACAAAGCAACACCTTCCTATTGCAGGCAGCGAAATGGGCCACCACCTCTCCCAGATAAACAAGTCTGTGAGGAAGAGGTTGGAGCTTCAGCGTGTATTGCACAAAAATCAGGCTGGGGCAAGTTGCAGGGGTGTCCAGCAGAGGACACTCCCCAGAGGAGGCAAAGGTCAGGTAAGGTAAAGGACCCCTGGAGGGGAGCCCCAAAGGTGACTATGCGGTGCGGCACTCATCTCGCTTTTCAGGCCAGGGGAGCCAGCGATTGTCCACAGACAGCTTTCCCGGTCTGTTATAGGAATTCCAAGGTCTCAAATATAGAATGAATGTCGATCATTGCAACAAGGTAAACACACATGCATAAGTATATAACAGGGGTGGCCAACTCCCAAGAGACTGCAATCTACTCACAGAGTTCAAAACTGGCAGTGATCTAACCCCTTTTTGGGGGTTCAGGTCAAAGTTTTTGAGCTTTTTTTAGGAAGGAGGAAGGCCCATTGGGGGGGGGTTCGGGTCAAAGTTGTTGAGTTTTCTTTCAGGGGGAAGGTAAAATGTTAAACTTTTTTAGGGGAGCCACAGTTGTTCAGCTTCTTTGGGGGGGAGCCAATGATCTACCAGTGATCTACCGCAGACGTCCAGTGATCTACCAGTAGATCACGATCTACCTGTTGGACATGCCTGGTATATATAAACCACATCTCTAAAATAGTACAGGAGAGCAATCCGAAAGCCATCTTGGCTCTCCTAAAGACTCAATATTTCCTCTGCCTCCTTAATCCCCCTTGCCTGATAGCAATCAGGGGATGTTCCTAAAGGATTCCTCTCCTAGATCTATGAGCCTCCTTGGTATTGTCATCGTTTGCCCAGATGCTCGGCATTGAGGGTTCTCTGACTGCCATCCTGATTGTCTTATCAAATGTGAATGTTTTGTGTAAACTGTGTCTGGAACTATGCAAAGCTTGCTCAATCCTCAGGAATATCGCACCTTGGCCTGCCTGAGCCACAGTAACCCCACCTGAAATGTGATGTAATTTCTGACTTTTTGTAGAGGGGATGTCGTTCTTCTCTACGCCAAAATGCAAACCCTAAAAAAGAGGTTTCTTCTGGCTTCTGGGTCTCTCTTGCCTCCTTGCTAGGAGGGGAGGGAACTCTGTTGCAACAGAAAAATAAAGATATGCCTTGCTTTCACTTCATCCTGCCCTCCATCCATTCATCTCTGACCGATCATGGACTTAGGGGAATCAGTCCCTTGCGGAGTTGGGCAGCAAAAGCCAACCACCCCCGTTTTCTCTATCTCACGGGTCATGTGGCCAGCATGACTAAACTGCTTCTGGCGCAATGGGACACTGTGACGGAAGCCAGAACGGACGGAAGCGCAGTTTACCTTCCCGCCACGGTGCTACCTATTTATCTACTTGCGCTGGCATGCTTTCAAACTGCTAGGTTGGCAGAAGCTGGGACAAGGTAACGGGAGCACACCCCGGTCATGTGGATTCGAACCGCCAACCTTCTGATTGGCAAGCCCAAGAGGCTCAATGGTTTAGACCACATCGCCACCGGCTCCCCTTCTCCAGAAACAGAGTGGTGTTTGAGCAAGTTCCTGGTTTGTAAGTCTTGCCTGGGGGCATCTCACGTTAAAGAGCGCTGTGCAAAAGCAACCGTTTATGGTTGGGTAAGATTCTTGTGATTCTTAAAGGGGACAGTCGTCCATTCCTGGGGGTAACAGAAAGCAGCTTGTTTTGGGGTGCAGGGGCAGAGAAACCTCACTTTCTTATTGAGGCATCTCACGTTTGGCTCTGTTTTTGAGCTCCCCTCAGAATAAGCAGAAAGGAAACAACTATAACCTCATAGAGCAAGCAAGCTTTAAAAAAACAACAACAGAAGTACCCGACACTGCCACTTTTATCTTGAAGGAAAAGGAGTTGATTGGCAGTTGTTGCTGGTGGAGTGAAGAGAGGCATTCGGATAGGAAACAATAAGTACAACGTCGCCCTGAGACTGGGGCTAAAAAAAGCAGTGGTGGCGGTGGTACTAAACACACACACACAAACACACACACACTCCCCAGGGCATTTCCAGACAATCCCTTGAGCATTCGTCCCGATTTGTTTCTAGGGAGATTAGATGACGTTGGCAATGGAATGAGCATTCATTCTGTTTGCGGGGAGGATAGACGATGTTGCATCAGACCACTGTAAGCAGACGAAAACATTAGCAGGGTTTTAATCTCACTTGTAATGTAACAAATACTATGGACAATATAGATAAATACAAAAATGTTCAAATATATAAAAGGATGTCATATAGAGGAGGGATGGAGGTTGTTTTCTGCTGCTCCAGAGAAGCGGACACGGAGCAATGGATTCAAACTACAAGAAAGAAGATTCCACCTAAACATCAGGAAGAACTTCCTGACAGTAAGAGCTGTTCGGCAGTGGAATTTGCTACCAAGGAGTGTGGTGGAGTCTCCTTCTTTGGAGGTCTTTAAGCAGAGGCTTGACAGGCATATGTCAAGAATGCTTTGATGGTGTTTCCTGCTCGGCAGGGGGTTGGACTGGATGGCCCTTGTGGTCTCTTCCAACTCTATGATTCTATGATTCTATATTGGCTTATTCCAACCTCTTTTTTTCTTAATGGCGACTGCTCCTGCTCAGGCTGCACAGAAAAAGCAATGTGGTTCCTGAAATTCATTCTGATTGTGCAGATAAAATATGACTGATTGATTTCTACAGGATGGGGTATTAATGTGTGAAAACAGTCCAGATCCAAGGGTCCCCAGACATGCACCTCCAGATGGTGGACATGTCGGGCATCATCCTGGCGCCCAGGCATCTTCACTTGGTCGCAAATGGCCGATAGTCAGGTGCAAATTGCGTCTGGCGCCTGGCTAATTTCGAACACTGTTGGCACACCTGTGAACCGGTTTGGTGCTGCTGTGCAAGCTGACCATGTAGTAGTAGAATAATTTCATAGCTCCAGTGTGGAACTGTTTTCTTGCTAAATAAAAAAATTCCTTCCAGCAGCACCTTAGAGACCAACTAAGTTTGTCATTGTTTTCTTGCTACCATTGGTGGTGGTGGGGCTCAGAGAGTGTAGGCCAGGGGTCAGCAACCTTTTTCCAGCTGTGGGCCGGTCCACCGTCCCTCAGACCATGTGGTGGGCCAGACTATATTTTGGGAAAGAAATTGAACAAATTCCTATGCCCCACAGGGGGTTGGACTGGATGGCCCTTGTGGTCTCTTGCAACTCTACGATTCTATGATTCTAAAACATAGACTATGAAATTATATGCAGCCGGAAATGTTGACAATAGGAACCCATGGAGGAGATGGCGGCGGCGGCGGGGGCGGCGGGGGGGTAGTCTTGAGATTCAGAGAAATATGCATTTTATGGATATGTATTTGGTATTGTAATTAATTTAAATTTGCAAAATCAAATAAAAATGATTTCAAAAGAAGAAGACAATGTTGCATCAAAGCAAGCGTTATCCCATGGTTTCCAGCGCATTTCCCCATCACTTTCCTTGTTGTAAAAGACAGAAAGAAACTAATCGGGTTTGTTGAACATGTCTTCCCTATTGACTATAATTGTGCAAGCTGACTTTGCTGGTAGCTGACTGAATGCGACTGTCTGGAAGCACATCCACTGCTGGTCCCTTTGAGCACTTTTTCTTCTGAGGTGGTCGTGAAGTCGGCAAGCAAGTGAAGGTAGGGTCTGCTCCTAAAATGCTCAAGGCATATTTACACCTCATTAACAGTCGTGGGTTCCTCCAAAGAACCACAGGAATTGCCACTTGCCCCTCCGGGAGCTACAACACCTAGGATTCTTTGTGGGGAGGCAGCGTGTTTTAAATATGCTTTAAATAGACAGTGCAGATGTGCATGATCTGATCTCCACAATTGCTCACCTGTGCTCTTATTTTGGGCGGCAAAGCATTGACGACTCTGCTCCTCACTTCTCTGCCCCAGATGCGCTACCCACAGGGAATCCTCAGGTGAGCAAGAGAGAGGATCGGGAGATGGAAAAACTGCCTCCTTCTCTTGTTCAGACACTACACTGCCGCCATGCTGGAAGAAGGAGAGAGCTCAGAAGAGAAGCCATTGCCCTGTGAGTGTTCATGTTCTAGGGCGCTTCTTGCACAGGGCTGTGCTCATTCCATCCCCATTGCTCTTTTCTAGGGGACGTGGGTGGCGCTGTGGTCTAAACCACTGAGCCTCTTTGGCTTGCCGATCAGAAGGTCGGTGGTTCGAATCCCCACGACGGGGTGAGCTCCTGTTGCTCTGCTCCAGCTCCTGCCAACCTAGCAGTTCGAAAGCACGCCAGTGCAAGTGGAGAAATAGGTAAACGGCGTTTCCGTGCGCTCTGGTTTCTGTCCCATTGTCCCATTGCGCCAGAATGGTTTGGTCATGCTGGCCACATGACCCAGAAAGCTGTCTGTGGATGAACGCCGGCTCCCTCGGCCTGAAAGCGAGATGAGCGCATAGTCGCCTTTGACTGGACTTAACCGTCCAGGGGTCCTTTACCTTTTTTACCTGCTCTTTTCTAGCCTCTGCTGAAAGATGGGAGAACGAGGGAGAGGCTACTGTTTACGGCTTGATCGCTCTTCCTCCCCAACAACCAGAGCTTTTCCTTCCAGTTAACAGCAGCAGTAAAAAGCATGCTGAACACCACAGTGTACTTTCAGTCAATGAACTTGATAAGGCCCTTGGTTCAGCACTTGCAAAAGAAATTACTTATCTTCTCTGTTCCTTTCTGGCACAGTGCCAGAAAGGAATTAATTCCCAGCATTCACAAGAGGTGACTTGGATGCCTTAAAAAAAAAGATTAGAGAAGCTAGAGGATTGTGCCCTCTGTTTGGAGGCGGGGCTTGTTGTTTTGTTTGCACTCAGCAAAGATGATTCATTTCGCTTTGCCAAGGGATTTATTTACACACTGCTCTTTGGTCCCGCCTGCTTGGCCCTCAGATAAAACATCTGGCACTTGGACCAAAAAACGGTTGCCAGCCATGGAGTAAGTAGACCACTTGGAGGCCCACCTTATTTTTACGGTTGTTGTTGTTGGCATCTGTCTGCCTCGAGAGACAATGGAGTATGCCTTCGGAGGTGAAGCCAAACCGCTGAGTTAGCAGCACTGAAGTGACCTCCCTGGGGTGCGAGCCTGGGCAGTGCGTATGGAGGTCCTGGGCTGCCCAGACAAGGAGACCACCATCTTGGACTCGCTGATGTGGTCCAAAGGAAAGCAGAGCAATATGTTTGGCACCAGCTTGGCTGCAGGAGTTGCCGGAAGGATGCAAGGCTCCATCAGATCTTTGAACTGTGTGCTTACTGACCAGGGTGTTCCTGTGACATTGGCATAACAGTGCAATAGCGGTGGATTCATACAGCACCTTCCACATATTATTCTGCTTTATTAGTTGTTCTGCATTGCCTCCCCAATATTATTACATTAAGGTAAAAAAGATAAAGGGGCCCTGGACAGTTAAGTCCAGTCAAAGGGCTTGCGGCGCTCATCTTGCTTTCAGGCCAAGAGAGCCGGCGTTTGTCCATAGACAGCTTTCCGGGTTATGTGGCCAGCATGACTAAATCACTTCTGGCGCAACGGAACACCGTGACGGAAACCAGAGCGCACGGAAATGCTGTTTACCTTCCCACCGCAGCGGTACCTATTTATCTACTTGCGCTAGTGTGCTTTCCAACTGCTAGGTTGGCAGGAGCTGGGACAGAGCAACGGGAGCTCACCCTGTCGTGGGGATTCGAACCGCTGACCTTCTGATCAGCAAGCCCAAGAGGCTCAGTGGTTTAGACCACAGCGCCACCCACGTCCCATTACAGTGGTAGCTCCGGTTGCGGACGGGATCCGTATGCTTCTGCGCATATGTGTGCAGCGAAACCCAGAAAAATACTTCCAGTTTTGCTGCATTCACATCCTGAAGGACATGCAACCGGAGGTGTGCGTATCCAGAGGTACCACCGTATTACATTATTGCCATGCAGAAGGGCACCCTTGAACTATAGCGCAATGTAAGGCTTCAGGGGAGTGTCTGCAATATTTAGGTCACGCCCAGAAGAGTTTAGGGAATTTGATCCTCCATTCCAGTGCAAGTTATCCCCAAGGGACAAATGTGCCATGTCCTTGAACCTGCGCTGAACTCGTGCCAAATCCTCAGGGCTGGCTGACACAAGGATGAGCCCAAGTTTTGCGGCTGGGATGTCTGGCCCTTAGACTGAGGGTGTGTCCCGAAGAAGAGACTGCAGCTCTTTAGCCTCAGCCAGAGGCAGGAAACACAAACATTTCCACACACTGCTTATCAGTTGAACACGCCACGGTATCGGCTCTAATCCCATGAAATGCTAGAGGAGAAAAACAGCTCTTGCAGCCAGAGTACAGTACGAAGCTCTGGAATGATTCAAGGAGAGAACAGGGCTGACTGTTGCTTGTCCCTCCCCTCAGAGCCAGCGCAGGGCTGAGACTCTGGTTTAACCAGCAGGGCCAGCCCTATCATTAGGGAGAGTGAGGCGGTTGCCTCCGGCGGCAGATACTGAGCGCTGGAGAGTGGCAATGTGCCTAAGCTAGGTTGCTTTCTCATCACCAGTGCCGGGCCAGTTTGGTTGCTTCCTCTATGTGCAACTGTGTGTGTGTCACTAGGTCTGTGTGTCACTAGTTCCCTGGTCATTAGTTCTGTCTGCTTTGCTTGTAATTATGGCAATTTTCTAGATTAGGCATGGGAGACTTGGATGCTAACTGGTTGCTCGCATGCCAAATCAGAGGCAGGAAGTAAGTGTGTGGGTGGCTGCTATAATAAGATATTCACTTGCTGACAGTCCATATTTGGGGGGGGAGGGAGGGTGTTGGAGAGTCCCCTTCATCCTCAAATAGACCCTCTGTTAAATCAAGTTGCTGTGATTTAACCACATCTCAATCAAATCTCTGTGTGCTGCACGATATTAAATTAAATTGCATTTGCATCTTCAGAACTCGCACCTTTGAAAGCAGCACAATTATTTCCCTTACCACCTAAAGGACATGCTATTCTCTCTTTATTAAAATTTTATTTATACTTTTCATATATACATTTCATTGATTTATAGTCATTTTGACATTTTAAAACTTGAATCCTTCCCCCTTTTTCTGCGGTTCCTTAAATTTATTTTATAATATCTTCTGCATATCCAAATTAACTTAATTTGCTCATTTTTAAATCTTCTTTTAATATATTCTTTTATGTAACTGCAGGTTATTACAATAATCCTGCCAGTGTTTTTATCTGCTTACAATTTGTCTGTAAATATTCAATAAACCATTTCTATTCTTTTGTAAAAAGGTTTGTTGTCTTGATTTCTTATTTTTCTGGTAAGTTTCACCATTTCTGCATATTCCATAAGTTTCTGTATCCATTCTTCCTTTGCTGGGACTTCTCCTTTCTATTTTTGGGTAAGTAATATTCTTGCCACTGTAGTCGCATATAGTGCTTTTTTTCTGGGGGGCTGCAGGGGTATGCATACCCCTAAACATTTAGTGAATCTTTGTACTTTTGTCCATTTACTGTCTTTATTTTTCCTGATTTGAACTATAAAATGGCGATTTTCTTGAGTCAAAATGAGTAGGAAATAAAGCACTGTTTGCACACATGAATAAATTTCTATACAATTTAGGTAGTTCTATCCCTATAATATAGGACCCAGGTGGCGCTGTGGTTAAACCACTGAGCCTAGAGCTTGCTGATCAAAAGGTCGGAGGTTTGAATCCCTATGACGGGGTGAGCTCCTGTTGCTTGGTCCCAGCTCCTGCAAACCTAGCAGTTTGAAAGCACGTCAAAATGCAAGTAGATAAATAGGAACCGCTACAGCGGGAAGGTAAACGGCGTTTCCATGTGCTGCTCTGGTTTGCCAGAAGTGGCTTTGTCATGCTGGCCACATGACCTGGAAGCTATACGCTGGCTCCCTTGGCCAATAATGCGAGATGAGCGTGCAACCCCAGAGTCGGTCACGACTGGACCTAATGGTCAGGGGTCCCTTTACCTTTATCCCTATAATTTCCAAGAGAAAGGCTTCTGGGTTTGTTGGTTTTTACTAACGTTATTTTAAACACGCTATTCTCTGGCATTTACTATTAGTGCAAGAAAAGCTTCAGAATAGAGCTAAATGACATTTTTTAAAAAATGTGTCTTCAGAATGTTCATCTTGGCACATTGCCACCAGCACAGCGCAATCTTTTGCTTCGCCATGTGCAATGTTGGAAAATTTCTGGGTTCCCCCTGCCTTCTTATGCAATATTTCACAGGCCGTCACTCGGAAGCATTTCCACAAAATGTGCTGAAAAGGCCATTTGCGCTTTGAGTCACAGAATGCCAACAACATACAAATAGTGAAAAGTTCACGAAATGACCATGTTTGCTAATAGGCTGAATTGCTTGGTAGCTAATCAGGGTACCTGGCAAATGTTTACCTGCCCAATAGCCAGAGTGAACTATTTCTTGATCTAAGGCTTGCGCCCACCGATCCTGCCAAGCAACTTCCCCATTTATTCATTGCATTTAAAGCCCACCTGGCTGAAATTGTAATCCAGTTCTTTCATTTTGCAATATTCCCTTCATATTCTCCACCAGCACCCCATGAACACGCTATTAGCATTGGAACGAATCCCCAGAGACTAAACCACAGAAATAAGACTCTAAGGGAGAAATGCTACAATAATCCCCATTTTATACTGTATTCATATTGTTACGAGTTTAGGCTGGGGTGTATACCTGGGCTCTGTTCTAATACCTGGATCCAGCAATTGTTAAAATGGGTGGTGCTGTGGGTTAAACAACAGAGCCTAGGGCTTGCCGATTGGAAGGTCGGCGGTTCGAATCCCTGTGACGGGGTGAGCTCCCGTTGCTCGGTCCCAGCTCCTGCCAACCTAGTAGTTCGAAAGCACGTCAAAGTGCAATTAGATAAGGTAAAGGTAGATAAAGTGGGAAGGTAAACGGCATTCCCATGTGCTGCTCTGGTTTCGACAGAAGCGGCTTAGTCATGCTGACCACATGACCCGGAAAAACTGTCTGGGGACAAACGGCGGCTCCCTCGGCCCATAAAGAGCAAAATGAGCGCCGCAACCCCATAGTTTTTCTGCGACTGTACTTAATTGTCAGGGGTCCTTTATCTTGTTTAAGCAAGGATTCAAATCCAGAATTCGGCAGCTAGTCTGGTGATAGGGAGCAGTCGCCGAGACCACATAACACCAGTCTTGAAAGACCTACATTGGCTCCCAGTACGTTTCTGAGCACAATTCAAAGTGTTGGTGCTGACCTTTAAAGCCCTAAACGGCCTCGGTCCAGTATATCTGAAGGAGCGTCTCCACCTCCATCGTTCTGCCCGGACACTGAGGTCCAGCGCCAAGGGCCTTCTGGCGGTTCCCTCACTGCGAGAAGCAAAGCTACAGGAACCAGGCAGAGGGCCTTCTCGGTAGTGGCACCCGCCCTGTGGAACACCCTCCCATCAGAGCTCAGAGAGATAAACAACTACCTGACATTTAGAAAATACCTAAAGGCAGCCTTGTTTAGAGAAGTTTTTAATCTGTGATATTTGATGTATTTTAATGTTTGTGGCAGGGGAAGCCCAGCCAGATGGGCGGGGTATAAATAATAAATTATTATTATTATTATTATTATTATTATTATTATTATTATTATTATTATTGTAATAGGCAAACAAGTCTCCTGGTAATGGCCCACGAAGTATGGGCTGTTAAGGTAACAAAGGAAGTGGCTTGAGGAGGGAGTCTGTTGCCTCATTGCGCCCCCTCAAAAAATGTGCCTGAAGCCACGGCATGCCAGCCTCCTCTGCTATGCCACTGGTGAGATCTCGTCCAGAATCGGTGCCAATGTTGATGCCACTCTCACTCTCTTGCTCTCAAGCTGCAGCTTCTCCCCAGCTTCCTTAAACCTACTTATGTTGTTACAGGGGTGGGGGGAAGAAACTTCAGATGCTCGAAGAAAGATTAAGTCCACACCCAACAGGCTTCGAATTAATCCTTCTCCGAGGGCATGTTTTGAAAAGTGTTTCTCAGCAAGTGCATCAACGGTGACAAACTCTCCTACTGTGATAGAAGAATGATTATTCCGAAACACATCTGACCTGAATAAACATTTTTTTTTTCAAGTGCACTGAGTTTCTTCCTCTTCCCCCACCCCCCCCCCAATCCTGTCAGCGGTGCTTTCCCAGTTTTATAGACATTTTTCTATCGTTGAACTGAAAGATTTTTTAAATTTTTTTTGTCCTCTCACTTCCTCATATTTCCTGTCTTAATCCTAGTTCTCCAGGAATTTCAATTGTTTAAAATTAAAAAGACCTCATGGAAATCCAACACCGTGTTCATGTGAATTTCTCCTAATAAACAAATTTTATAGGCTGTTTTGGCTAATGTGTTTTTCTTTTGCAAGCAATGTTCCCTAGTATAATGCCTTTTTTGTATATAATTTTCACTAATATGTAAATTGTTATGCATACTTTCCCATAATAAATACCTTTACCTTTACCTCCCATAATATATGCATTTTTTCGAATCACTGGTTGATTGGATTACTGAATTTCAAAATTTGGAGAAGTCTGAATTTCAAAAGATAGCTGCTTTTCAGTTCTCACCTTATTTCAGTAAGAGCAAATTTGATAGATTTGCTTTTAAATGTGAACTGAATCCAAATTTCCTTCCCATCCTTAACACTAACATATCAACATCTTTATTATCCCCTCCTTTCAGATGGGAAGGAATAAGAAAAGGTATGTTCCCCCCCCCGAAAAACCCCTTTCCCATTCAGAAATTACAAGAAATATCTCCAGCTATTTTCCGTCCATTAGTTCTGATAACGAACCATAAACCGCTCCCCCCAAGCCATTAATGCACATTTGTCCAATACAGTCGTGGCTTGGTTTTTGAACAGCTTAGTTCTGAACATTTTGGCTCCCGAACGTTGCAAACCCGGAAGTGACTGTTCCAGTTTGCGAACTATTTTTGGAAGCTGAATGTCCGACGGGGCTTCTGCGGCTTCTGATTGGCTGCAGGAGCTTCCTGCAGCCAATCAGAAGCTGCAATTTGGTTTTGGAAGTCGAAGTACATGCAAAAAGTCATGGTTTTTATTTCATGGGTTTACATGCACTGAATGTACAGTGCTGGAAAGATTCATTTATGAAATAAATATCATAGCAAGCAGTAGCCAATGGCTATGTCTACAAAATATTGTTGCAAGTTTGGGGGTGGAGTGGGCTATATGCTTGAGTCCAGAAAGGGTTAAAATCTAATAGAGGACCTCATTGTTGAATTAGCCAGGCAAAGGCCATAATGGCCCCCAAGTATGGGTTGTTGTTCTGTGCCAGATAGTATAAAGTATAACTTGGATAGTATAAAGGTAAAGGTAAAGGGACTCCTGACCATTAGGTGCAGTCGTAACCGACTCTGGGGTTCTGGCGCTCATCTCGCGTTATTGGCCGAGGGAGCCGGCGTACAGCTTCCGGGTCATGTGGCCAGCATGACAAAGCTGCTTCTGGCAAACAAGAGCAGCACATGGAAACGCCGTTTACCTTCCCGCTGTAGCGGTACCTATTTATCTACTTGCACTTTGATGTGCTTTCGAACTGCTAGGTTGGCAGGAGCTGGGACCGAGCAACAGGAGCTCACCCCGTTGCGGGGATTTGAACCGCTGACCTTCTGATCGGCAAGCCCAAGGCTCTGTGGTTTAACCCACAGTGCCACCTGGGTCCCTGGATAGTATAGAAAAGGACAAAGGCCAGGGCAGGGGTGTGAGAGAGGTGGGATAGAAACAGGCTGAAGCCAGATGCCAGAGAGGGTATCGTGCACCCCTTGGAGATTGGGGTGCCATGCAACAGTGTATGAGATTTTCAGACTGGCGTTCCATAGATCCTAAGGTAGACTGCCATATGAAGTTTGCACGAGACAAATATCTTCCACAGTCAAGCATGTTTTGATCCAACTCAGTGGCAAAACGGTTATTCTTTAGGGGAAATTACCTCGGTTGGGAGTGCCAGCAAAAGGAAGAAGAAGAGAGAAAGAGAGGCTAAAAATAAATCCGTCTGAAACACAATCCGTCACAATGCATAATTGTGCAATTATATAAGATACTATCAAAGATGTTGGTGCAGATTACAGCCTACGCATGTGATATATTTTGTATTAAACTTGCGGGGGAGTGCCTGGTGCTGCTTGGGAATCGGTTGTTGTTGTTTAGTCATTTAGTCGTGTCCGACTCTTCATGACCCCATGGACCAGAGCACGCCAGGCACTCCTGCCTTCCACTGCCTCCCGCAGTTTGGTCAAACTCATGTTCGTAGCTTCGAGAACACTGTCCACCCATCTCGTCCTCTGTTGTCCCCTTCTCCTTGTGCCCTTCATCTTTCCCAACATCAGGGTCTTTTCCAGGGAGTCTTCCTTTCTCATGAGGTGGCCAAAGTATTGGAGCCTCAGCTTCAGGATCTGTCCTTCCGGTGAGCACTCAGGGCTGATTTCCTGATTTGATGCTTTATTATGTTTTTATATGTTGGAAGCAACCCAGTTTGTTCAGACTCATGTTCGTAGCTTCGAGAACACTGTCCAACCATCTTGTCCTCCTCTGTCGTCCCCTTCTCCTTGTGCCCTCAATCTTTCCCAACATCAGGGTCTTTTCCAAATAAAAGCAAATTGTTATGTGTCATAAGGCTTTTTCAGCCATTAGCTTTAGGATGAAGAGACAGCACCCTGTGGATATTTTCATTCTGATCATGACACTGTCCCAAATAATTAACACTGAACTCACTTGAAGAATCCTACCAGATGCACAAAGGATCAAAGAGGGTACCTGATCATCATTATTTTTAGTTTTTTTTTTAAAAAAAATTCAATTACAATTCCGTTTATTGCTTTATTATTCTCATGGCTAGGGAACTACGCAGAGGGCCTTCTTGGTAGTGGCGCCCGGCCTGTGGAATGCCCTCCCATCTGATGTCAAAGAGAACAACAACTACCAGACTTTTAGAAGACATCTGAAGGCAGCCCTGTTTAGGGAGGCTTTTAATGTTTAATAGATTTCTGTATTTTATTTTTCTGTTGGAAGCCGCCCAGAGTGGCTGGGGAAACCCAGCCAGATGGGCGGGTTATAAATAATGAATTATTATTATTATTATTATTATTATTATTATTATTATTATTAGTTCCCCATGACCTAGGGCAACCTAGACTGCAACTAGACAGCAATTTGGACAGCTCTTGTGACTAATCCCTTAAAAGCCCACTCCACCCACAGTTTGAAAATCCCTATTCCGTTGCACGTGGCCAAACCTGTTCTCCCTGCTTGTTATTTCATGGTGCATTGCTCTTCCTGTAATCGTGTGCATTCCATGAAATTCATCTATAGATCATACAGTTATTCCCTCCCCCCCACATGTTTGTAAACACAGTCCTCAGATGAGTTCAGCCAGTGGCTGTTCCGGCATATCCTTGTATTGCATAGGGAGCTGAAGGCTTCTTCGCTTGCTGGCAACAGCATCCACAGAAGTAACACCGAGTTAGCAGAGTCCCAGCTTTTCGATCGCAATGTGATTTTTCCAGCTTCCCTTTTTTAATATAATTTTTTATTAAGTTTTTTTAAATTTCATATAAACCATAGTGATTTCAAACATTAAAATACAGAGTTCTTTTGAACCCTTAGACCTCCTTCCCTCCCTCCATGGGTTCCATCTTTAAGATTAAATTTACTGCATCTTTTACCCTTATCTAACTATTGTATAATAATCATAATTACCATTAAAACTTCCACATTACAAGTGTCTTTACAACCCTGCCTAAGATTTTAACTGTTTACAGTGGTCTTTTAAGTAAATTACAAATTTACTCCAGTCTTTAGAAAATACTTGATCTTCCTGGTTTCGGATTTTCACCATTTCCACATACTCCATCAGTTTCACCTGCCATTCTTCTTTTCTTGGTGTTTCTCCTTCCTTCCATCTCTGGGCTAGCAGCATTCTTGCTCCCATTGTTGCAGACATAAAAAGTCTTTTACCTTCTCTTGGAAACTCTTCACCTATAATACACAGTAAAAAGGCTTCTGATTTTTTAAACAAATGTATTTTTAAACATTTTCTTAAGTTCATTATATATCCTTTCCGAGAAAGCCTTTACCAATGCACATATGGTAAAAAGTGCCCTCTTTCTCTTTACATTTCCAACACAGTTTAAAACTTGTTTTGTACATTTTAGCAATTTTACTCAGTGTAGACGCCAACAATACATCATTTTCATATACTGTAACTTTCTTTCAACGAACAGCATGCAGTCCATTTTATTTCCTCTTTCCATAACTTTTTCCCGGATGAAAGTTGGATATTATATGCAAAGTCTCTATGTATCATCACTGCCTTGATTTTTGCAGCTATCTTGGGGCATGAGCAATGTGCAAGACATGACTTGTCCACAGTGCCGGATTTAAGTACAGTATAAGCTAAACAAGCTATAGCTTAGGGCCCCACAAAAAGTTAAAAGGGAAAAAAAACTGGATGTACATTTTCAAAATATAAGATAAAAAACAAATAAAACAAAACCTACCTACAGCAACAGCATTTAGTGTTGTGTAGGCTCCTATGATGTAAGTAATGCTAGCCTGCTCCCTAAAATATCACCGGTTTGCTCATTTCTATATATAGGATGCCTACGGTACATTGTGCATGTGCAAATGGCTTTAGATATCTATTAGGTCCATCAATTACCATATAGCAGGGGTGGCCAACTCCCAAGAGACTGCGATCTACTCTCAGAGTTAAAAACTGGCAGTGATCTACCCCCTTTGGGGGGGGGGGGTTTCAGGTCAAGGTTGTTGAACTTTTTCTATGAAGGAAATACCTGTTTTTTGGGGTTCGGGTCGAAGTTGTTGAGCTTTTTAGGGAGGAGGAAAGCCCTGTTTTTTTGGGGGGGGGTTCAGGGCGAAAATGTGAGCTTTTTTTAAGGGGAGCTAAAGTTGTTGAGCTGCTTTGGGGGGAGCCAGTGATCTACCAGTGATCTACCACAGACATCCATCACGATCTACCTGTTGGACGTGCCTGCCATATAGCATCTATTGAACACAAAAAACAGCAACAATTTGTTGTTGACAAAGGACAGCTGGACATATAAATGGCCCCATTGCCTTCAGGAGCTTAGGGCCTCATCAAACCTAAATCCGGCCCTGCTTGTCCTCCACCATCACATGCCCAGTGAACTTGCAAATTGCTCACGCCCCAAGAAAAGCTGTATATCAATTCCACCTTTCCTTCAAGGAGCTCAAGGTGGCATACATGGTTCTGCCTCTTTTCATTTTAGCCTCACAACAATGGCTCCTTATCCATACTTCTGGAACGCCATGATGGAGCACAATTTTGAACAGAAAGAGACACAGGGGCAGTCTTCTGAAGCTGCTCCTGGGCTTCGGGTGTGCAGAGGGGAGTAAGGGCTCTGTGCCACACATTTGGGTGGCACATGTCATTTCCCCCTCGGTCAGGGCAGAGCAATGTACGGGGAAGAGGACATTTGTGCAACGAGCAGCCGAATTCAAATCACCAGGCAGGAAAATCTCTGTCTTGTGGCTGCCTGCTGGCAAAAAGTGCAACATCCTCTCCCATGCCTTGGCCGGCTTTTGAACCGTAGAAAATACTTGCGCAGCCAGCAGCCTTGTTTACGCAAAGGAAGATGCCAAAAAGCATGTCAACTGTGTGTGCTACTCCTCAGAACGCGCCCAAGCATTAATGCTTACGTAAAGGGAGATGGTGTAGTCTTTTTAAAAGATGTTGTTGTTTAGTCGTGTCCGACTCTTCGTGACCCCATGGACCATAGCACGCCAGGCACTCCTGTCTTCCACTGCCTCCCGCAGTTTGTTCAGACTCATGTTGGTGGCTTCGAGAACACTGTCCAACCATCTCGTCCTCTGTGGTCCCCTTCTCCTTGTGCCCTCCATCTTTCCCAACTTTAGGGTCTTTTCCAGGGAGTCTTCTCTTCTCATGAGGTGGCCAAAGTATTGGAGCCTCAGCTCCAGGATCCCGTCATAAATCTGGCAAGAGGAGAATTTGGTGTGGGGTGAAACCTTTTGGCGAACACCCCCCTCATTCCTTCTGAGAATGTGGTGCCGATGACCTTTGCCTGTATCAAAAGCTAAAAGGGGTGGTGGTCTTGTAGGAAGGTTAAAGCTTACTGGGAAATGATATATAATGAAATGAAAAGGATGTTTAAAATAACATTTGCAAAAGCAACAACACAGAAGCTTTTCTTTTGGGAATTATAGGGACAGAACTACCTAAACTGTATAGAAACTTATCCATGTACAGTAATACCTCGGGTTACGAACACGATCCGTTCCGGATCGCAGTTCGTAACCCGAAAAGTTCGTAAACCGAACGCGACCCGAAGCGCCATTTTGCGCATGTGCAGACCGCGTGTGCCGCTTCTGCGCACACACACGCGGCGAAAACACTTCCGGGTTTGCGCAGTTCGTAACCCGAACTGTTCGCAAACCAAGGTGTTCGTAACCCGAGGTACGACTGTACGCTTCTTTCCATTTTGGTGCAAGTAACATTCTTACCGCTGTAAAGAATGTTATTTGCCCCCAAATGGAAAGAAACAGAAGTCCCAGCAAAAGGAAGAATGGATACAAAAACTTATACAATATGCAGAAATGGCAAAACATATTGGAAGAGTAAGAAATCAAGACGACAAACTTTTTATAAAAGAAAGGAAATGGTTTCTGGAATATTTACAGATGAATTGTAAACAGATGATAAGAACATTGGCAGGATTATGTTGTAATAACCTGCAGTTTCATAAGAGTATATATTAAAAGAAGATGAAAAAAATGAGCAAATTAAGTTAATTTGGATATGCAGAACCTATTATAAAATAAATTTAAGGAACCGCAGAAAGAGGGGGAAGGAAGTCAAGTTTTGAAATGTCAAAATGTTTATAAAAGAGGGAG
Source organism: Zootoca vivipara (assembly GCF_965207765.1). Classification (NCBI taxonomy): domain Eukaryota; kingdom Metazoa; phylum Chordata; class Lepidosauria; order Squamata; family Lacertidae; genus Zootoca; species Zootoca vivipara. The sequence goes on along the minus strand of NC_142595.1, from coordinate 11,894,819 downwards.
AGAAGAAGGCCTGCCACTCAGGTCCTATGAATCTTGTTAAGTTGTGGGTAAGCATAGCAGACGACACAGCAATCTCTCCAAAGCAGCTCTTTATTCGGAAGCTGGAACAGAACTGAACTGCATTGCCGAGCTGGCCTGCTTTTATAGAGGCTGGCTCAAACAGTGTATCAAACATAATTCAAAGTTCCCTCCTAAAGTTCCCTCCTAAAACAACTGTCAAGGACCTGAGGACCCGAGGGAAAACTATATACACTAATACATAACAAATCTCTTTAGGAAAAGGAGGCTTTGCTTCAGACTGCAGGCCCTTCCTAGTCAAAGCGGCTGGTGTCTCCCTAGCAGCTGGCTTCCTACCACTGTGTTGTGTCCCTCCAATTTCCTGACATGACCAAACCAGAACCAGATGAGACCTCAGAGGGAGGGAATGGCCCTGCTGTTGGCTTTGACAGCATCCAAAGGGAGTCAGAGGAAGGGGGGAGGGGAATGTTCTTTCATATGTGGTGGACTTGCAAAAGGGTAAAAGAGTACAGCGGTACCTCGGTTTAAGAACAGCCCTGTTTATGAACAATTCGGTTTACAAACTCCGCAAAACCGGAAGTGGTGTCCTGGTTTGCGAACTTTACCTCAGTCTAAGAACGGAATCCGAACGGTGGAAGGGCACCGGCTGTGGGAGGCCTCATTAGGGAAAGCGCGCCTCAGTTTAAGAATGGTTTCGGTTTAAGAACGGACTTCTGGAACGTTCGTAAACCGAGGTACCACTGTATTGGGAAATGATCCATAATGAATCTGGGGGGGGGGGGAAGAGAGTTTAAAAGTACTTCCCCCTAAAAAAACTAGAGTCCTTTCTGTTGGGGATAATTCAGACTGAAATTCCCAGGTGTCAAAAAAAGGTTATTTGTGTATGCTACTACTGTGGCCCGTGTTTTGTTGGCCCCAAAATGGAAAACGAGTGAAGTCCCAACCAGCGTGGCAACTTAAGTTGACAGAATATGCACAACTGACAGACTTAACATACAGAATAAGAGAACAAGAACCGTGTTTCTCATATTATAAGACATGTCTTATATTTATTTTTTCCTCAAAAAAACACACTATGGCTTATTTTCAAGGGATGTCTTATTTTTTCCTCCTCCTCCTGCCGCGGCTGGCATTGCTGCTGCGCCTATCACTATGTCTTATTTTCGGGGTATGGCTTATATTCCTTGAATGCTTAAAAATCCTGCTATGGCTTATTTTATGGGTATGTCTTAAAATATGAGAAACAGGGAAGAATGTACGTTTATTGAATACATGGGAAATAATTGTGTACAGTTGAAAACGCTGGCAGTACTAAGATGAATTCATCAGTGTGAATAAGTTTTGATGGATGCAGTAACGGAATCCTGAATGGTATAGTTTTTTTTGTAAAATATGCAGGGGTTTATGATATGCAAAATGAACCATGGAAGGGGAAGAAGGGAAGTCATTGATCTCTTAAGGAAAATGTGTATCTTAAATTGTAAAACCGGATACTTATTAAAAATTATATACAAAAAACACACACAAAGGGAGTCAGAGGATAACCATAGCTCTCCTAAGGCCACCATACCCTGCCTGAGGAGGCTGCCATTTGGGGGACACCATGCACCCTGACTGCTCTCACACACCACATACGCCCAAGTCACCCCCAGGAGAAGAGACCGCGGCATCGCTGAGTGGCAACCCCAAAATGGAGATGTGTCTGGTACCACAAAGGCGATCATCTCCTGTCCTTGCTCATCAGGAGGAAGTCAGATTCCTCATGTGCCCAAAAGACAGTGAGGCAGAAGAGCTGTCTATAAGGCCTAGGCCAGGCTGAAGCAAAAGCTTCTCTTTGCTGGACAGCTCCTCATTCGTCCTCAATACCTTAATTCCTGACTCACTGGACAGCTCCTTGTACTCCATGACTAATAATGGCTGCAAGCAGGCCATTGGGCAGTAAAAGTGGCCGTTGGAATAGCCAAGGCATCTTTCAGAATAGGTAGTCAATGTGAAATCTGTTCTTCATTCAATCCATTCTGTTCTTCTTGAAATCGCAGGGGAGGATGTGGCCAGGAACATGGCATTTCAGGGTTTTTCCAGGTTATCCTCCCATCTTTTTACAGAGCTGATCTGCAGCAATATTTCAGAAACTTAAGGTGCAGTCGCAGCGCTTGCTTGTCCAGTGCTGACGGTCAAGTTGAATTTGAGGTTTTGCAGGGTTGCCGTCTCCTTATTGTTTTCCTCAGTATACCAATGCAATCCTTGATCCGTCCCTCATGCAAGTCACCAGGTACACACATTCAAATCTCAGGCTTGGCTAGACAGGTATCCCGAGAGGGAGAGAAAGATGGTGTCCCTACAGGTACAGCTGGGGTGGGGATCCTTTGGCCCTCCAGATGCTTTTGGACTCCAACTCCCATCAGCCCCAACCAGTATTACCAGTTGTCAGGGTTGATGGGAGTTGTAATTCAGCAACATCTGGAAAAGTACAGCTTCCCCATCCTGGGGACAGTGACACTTCAAATCATGGAATTGTAGGGAACTATGGGAAGTCTTCAAACAGAGGACATCATCTTCTAAATGACGTCCTTAGTCTAATTACACTTTTAACACAGTATTTCACCTCAGAATGAGTTAGTTAACAACATGGGTTGCCTTTTTTTACTATTATAAACAGTACTTTTTATTTCTAGTCAATGCTTCTATGGTCATCTATAGATTTGTTGTTGTTTAGTCGTTTAGTCGTGTCCGACTCTTCGTGACCCCATGGACCATAGCACGCCAGGCACTCCTGTCTTGCACTGCCTCCCGCAGTTTGGTCAACCTCATGTTCGTAGCTTCGAGAACACTGTCCAACCATCTCGTCCTCTGTTGTCCCCTTCTCCTTGTGCCCTCAATCTTTCCCAACATCAGGGTCTTTTCCAAGGATTCTTCTCTTCTCATGAGGTGGCCAAAGTATTGGAGCCTCAGCTTCACGATCTGTCCTTCCAGGGAGCACTCAGGGCTGATTTCCTTAAGAATGGATAGGTTTGATCTTCTTGCAGTCCATGGGACTCTCAAGAGTCTCCTCCAGCACCATAATTCAAAAGCATCAATTCTTCGGCGATCAGCCTTCTTTATGGTCCAGCTCTCACTTCCATACATCACTACTGGGAAAACCATAGCTTTAACTATACGGACCTTTGTCGGCAAGGTGATGTCTCTGCTTTTTAAGATGCTGTCTAGGTTTGTCATTGCTTTTCTCCCAAGAAGCAGGCGTTTTTTAATTTCGTGACTGCTGTCACCATCTGCAGTGATCAAGGAGCCCAAGAAGGTAAAATCTCTCACTGCCTCCATTTCTTCCCCTTCTATTTGCCAGGAGGTGATGGGACCAGTGGCCATGATCTTGGTTTTTTTGATGTTGAGCTTCAGACCATATTTTGCGCTCTCCTCTTTCACCCTCATTAAAAGGTTCTTTAATTCCTCCTCGCTTTCTGCCATCAAGGTTGTGTCATCTGCATATCTGAGGTTGTTGATATTTCTTCCGGCAATCTTAATTCCGGCTTGGGATTCATCTAGTCCAGCCTTTCGCATGATGAATTCTGCATATAAGTTAAATAAGCAGGGAGACAATATACAACCTTGTCGTACTCCTTTCCCAATTTTGAACCACTCAGTTGTTCCATATCCTGTTCTAACTGTAGCTTCTTGTCCCACATAGAGATTTCTCAGGAGACAGATGAGGTGATCAGGCACTCCCATTTCTTTAAGAACTTGCCATAGTTTGCTGTGGTCGACACAGTCAAAGGCTTTTGCATAGTCAATGAAGCAGAAGTAGACGTTTTTCTGGAACTCTCTAGCTTTCTCCATAATCCAGCGCATGTTTGCTATTTGGTCTCTGGTTCCTCTGCCCTTTCGAAATCCAGCTTGCACTTCTGGGAGTTCTCGGTCCACATACTGCCTAAGCCTGCCTTGTAGAATTTTAAGCATAACCTTGCTAGCGTGTGAAATGAGCGCAATTGTGCGGTAGTTGGAGCATTCTTTGGCACTGCCCTTCTTTGGAATTGGGATGTAGACTGATCTTCTCCAATCCTCTGGCCATTGCTGAGTTTTCCAAACTTGCTGGCATATTGGGTGTAGCACCTTAACAGCATCATCTTTTAAAATTTTAAATAGTTCAGCTGGAATATCATCACTTCCACTGGCCTTGTTATTAGCAGTGCTTTCTAAGGCCCATTTGACTTCACTCTCCAAGATGTCTGGCTCAAGGTCAGCAACCACACTACCTGGGGTGTACGAAACCTCCATGTCTTTCTGGTATAATTCCTCTGTGTATTCTTGCCACCTCTTCTTGATGTCTTCTGCTTCTGTTAGGTCCTTACCACTTTTGTCCTTGATTATGGTAATCTTTGTACGAAATGTTCCTTTCATATCTCCAATTTTCTTGAACAGATCTCTGGTTTTCCCCATTCTATTGTTTTCCTCTATTTCTTTGCATTGCTCATTTAAGAAGACCCTCTTGTCTCTCCTTGCTGTTTTTTGGAAATCTGCATTCAGTTTCCTGTATCTTTCCCTATCTCCCTTGCATTTTGCTTGCCTCCTCTCCTCCGCTATTTGTAAGGCCTCGTTGGACAGCCATTTTGCTTTCTTGCATTTCCTTTTCCTTGGGATGGTTTTCGTTGCTGCCTCCTGTATAATGTTACGAGCCTCCATCCATAGTTCTTCAGGCACTCTGTCCACCAAATCTAAATCCTTAAACCTGTTCCTCACTTCCACTGTGTATTCATAAGGGATTTGATTCAGATTGTATCTTACTGGCCCAGTGGTTTTTCCTACTTTCTTCAGTTTAAGCTGGAATTTTGCTATAAGAAGCTGATGATCTGAGTTACAGTCAGCTCCAGGTCTTGTTTTTGCTGATTGTATAGAGCTTCTCCATCTTTGGCTGCAGAGAATATAATCAATCTGATTTCGATGCTGCCCATTTGGTGATATCCATGTGTAGAGTCGTCTCTTGTGTTGTTGGAAGAGAGTGTTTGTGATGACCAGCTTGTTCTCTTGACAGAACTCTATTAGCCTTTGCCCTGCTTCATTTTGAACTCCAAGGCCAAACTTGCCAGTTGTTCCTTTTATCTCTTGATTCCCTACTTTAGCATTCCAATCCCCTGTAATGAGAAGAACATCCTTCTTTGGTGTCATTTCTAGAAGGTGTTGTAGGTCTTCATAGAATTGGTCAATTTCACTTTCTTCAGCTCCGGTAGTTGGTGCATAAACTTGGATTACCGTGATGTTAAAAGGTCTGCCTTGGATTCGTATCGAGATCATTCTGTCATTTTTGAGATTGCATCCCATTACAGCTTTTGCCACTCTTTTGTTGACTATGAGGGCCACTCCATTTCTACTACAGGATTCTTGCCCACAGTAGTAGATATGATAGTCACCCGAACTGAATTCGCCCATTCCCTTCCATTTTAGTTCACTGATGCCCAGGATGTCGATATTTATTCTTGTCATCTCATTTTTGACCACATCCAGCTTACCTCCATTCATGGTTCTTACATTCCAGGTTCCTATGCAATATTTTTCTTTACAGCATCGGACTTTCCTTTCGCTTCCAGGCATATCCGCAACTGAGCGTCCTTTCGGCTTTGGCCCAGCCGCTTCATCAGCTCTGAATCTACTTGTACTTGTCCTCCGCTCTTCCTCAGTAGCATGTTGGACGCCTTCCGACCTGAGGGGCTCATCTTCCAGCGTCATAACTTTTATATGCCTGTTGTCTTTGTCCATGGAGTTTTCTTGGCAGGGATACTGGAGTGGCTTGCCAGTTCCATCTCCAGGTGGATCACGTTTAGTCAAAACTCTCCACTATGACCTGTCCATCTTGGGTGGCCCTGCATGGCATAGCTCATAGCTTCTCTGAGTTAGTCAAGCCCCTTCGCCAGGACAAGGCATTGATCCATGAAGGGGCATCTATAGATAGGGAAAAAGAAAACTCTTCATCGCACCACATATGAATATCCACTATAATATTTCTTAGAATCGTTTTATTTACAGCACTCTGAAGTGATTTTATGTTTAGGAAGGAAGGCTTCTGATATCCCTTTGTGTTCTCTGTGTTCTGGTACTGGGCACATAATTCTGGTTTTGGACATCCTCTGTCAGGATGTTTTGAGAGGAGATGGCTCTTCACATTTGATGCCTCAGGGCTATCTGTTCCTTACTGCTGATGCTCCCTAATTCACCTAAGCTCTCTTTCAAACTTCTTCCCCTTGCCTCTGAGCTTCCCATGATCCTCTCTGGCCTTCACCATTTTTAGATCCAATTAGCCTCTTATGACTCATGTAGATGAATTCCAGGCCGACTGTTATCTGTAAACAGACCCCTGTGTTGCAATATAGACAAGCTGAACAAAATAACACAACATGATGGCCAATAACAATGGCACTAAACACTATTTACAGACTACTGCAAATGAACAGAAATTGCAACTAAAGTCTCTAAATCTTCTTCACCAGTCGCAGTAGAATACAGTAATTCAAAAGTTTAATATATACATATATACACCTGTAACCAAATATCACCAGAACAGAGTTTCCGGATAACCAATCTATTTCATTCAATGCTTCATTAGCCAATCTTGATCAATTCTTCATCAGCTGGACTTGTAAAAATTAATGTGAGAAGGATGCAGTTCAATTTCTTAACAACCTGAAATTACAATATACATGCGATGAAACCTGCGTCCCTTCTCCTTCAGAGCGTCAGTTTCGTTTAGCCCTCAGCAAAAAAGACAGTTTTACTTGATCTGGGAGACCATTTTAGGAGCCCCTCAAGTGGGGTGAGGTGATGATTTGGGGTGGGTTTCAGGAGAAACTCTCCTCCTACTTTCTGTTTGAGGCTGGGCAGTTTCAATGATAGCAATGTACTAGCTGTCGCAAGAAACCATAGCTGTAATTTCCCTTTCTTTAAATTAATTGGCTTTCAGCTAATTGTAGACTAGCAGTGGCCAAGCAAGACTAAAATTACTATTATTTATTAAATTTGTATACCTCCCTTCATCCGTAAATCTCAGGTTCAACATCATAGTCACAAAAGGAGAATATTATAGGGGCTGTGGCTTTCCTTGTACCAAACACCTTTCAGAAATATTGTGATTTTTCCTATATTTGTTGGCTTTAATGCCCAGGATGGACTTTTAGGGAGATATTCAACTACCGTAAGTAGTTCCACACATGTAATACTGCTAGTGCAATGGGACCCCCCACTCCTCTTCTTTCTGTGTCATTCGAAATTGAGGTTTGGGAGAAACCCTAGGATGGATTTAGGGGGGCATGGAGGGAAGGGAGGGGAAAAACATTCAATTGTGCAAGGATAAATCCTTCCACTGACAGTACTAGCCATTTTGCCTATGTGGAATGCAGCCATTACCTTTTAAATAAGATTTTAATAATGTGCCTTTTGTTTCGTTGTAAAAAAAACCTGTCGAGTCTGTAGATCATTGCAGAACAGAAATATGTATACAGTATAATATGGTGGTCACAGAGCTGAGCTATCTTTCTTTCAGGAATTAATATTATTCAGCTAATCTGTGCGTAGATTAGAAGGTCATAAACAGGGTGGTTATTGAAGATTGACACATTCTGACGACAAAACCCTTACTCACCTGTGCAAACAGCCCCACAGACTCAATTTGGATTAGCAACGTCAATTTTGTTTGTGTTAACCGCTCTGGGGATTAGGCTGAAATTCTTTACCGCGTCTCCTATCATTGACCTACTTTATCGCTTCACACACAACCGACCAATTTCCCTTCTTGAGTGAGGCGTGAACGAGACCATATGCTTGATGTTTCTTCTGTTTCTGAAAAGCTGGCTTCGTGCCCTCATCTTACGCAAAACATTTCTGGAATTTCCCCAAGGATAACATCTGTGTTGTTGCTGCGTTTCCAACCGAGTGGAAAGGAACAGCGCCCCAGCCGGTAAACCGAAGTGTTCTTACGCATCGGGGTGATCCAAAAGCAACATAAAGTAGGAGATTTGGTCTTAATAATGACTCTGACAAAACAGAAGCTTACATGCTTACTCAGACGGCATTTCCCCCCACCTTACTTCAGAAACTTAGCTTTCACTCAAATGCTAAACGCACCGTATGTCTGGCCTGTACCAGATCAGACTTCGGGCTGGAGTTCAGATCTCTGAACGATGCTATTCCCCACAAGTTGAGCTAAGTAAGGCTGCACACACACCATATATTCAAAACACACAGTATTCCTCAAAGAATCTTGGGAGATGTAGTTTAAAGACAGAGTGGTGCAGAGTTAATAACTTGCTCATAAATACAAAGAAAACAAAGGAGCTTGTGGTGGACTTTAGGAGACAGAAGAACGAGGTCCAGCCACTTTTGATTGACGGAATTTGTGTGGAGAGGGTAACAATGTTTAGATTTCTAGGCATTGAGTTACAGGAGGATCTGTCCTGGAGTGTTAATACAAGGGGGCTTGTGAAGAAGGTGCAGCAGAGACTGTATTTTTTTGAGAATTTTAAGGAAAAACCATCTTCCACAAAAGCTGCTGCTTGCCTTCTATCACTGTGCCATACAGAGCGTGCTCATATATGGTTTATGTGTGTGGTACGGAAGCTGTACTTCTCAGGATAGAGCAGGGCTGTGCAGAATTATTAAAACAGCAGAGAGCATCATTGGCTGCTCACTCTTCACCTTAGAACAAATCTACACCACCAGGTGCCATAGAAAAGCACTAGACATATCAAGAGATCCAATGCACCCTGGTCACCATTTCTTTCAGCTCCTGCCATCGGGATGGAGATATAGAACTATGCAGGCAAGAACGAGCCGTCTCAGGAACAGTTTCTTCTCTAGAGCGATTTTGGCCTTAAATGGAAAGCCTGGACTTTGAAGTCATCTTATTTTATTTGTTATTTGTATTATATTTACTGTTTTAAATTAGGTTTTTGTAATTTTGGATTATGCGGAATGCTTTATCTGAGTGGATGTAGCAACCGAGTAATTTCGTTGTTCCCGCAAGGGGACAATGACAATAAAGATATCTTATCTTATCTTAAAGGTGCTGGGAACTGTAGCTCGGTGAGGGTTAAAATATAGTTCCCAGGATGCTTGAGGGGATGCCATATGTACATGTGCTGGGGGGTTGTTTGGCTTTTGAGTGGAGGGACATTCAACCATGAGAAGCCCTACCTGTGGCTTGAATGGGATGGATGGAACTTGGTTGGCCACCTCAGTAAGCAAAGGTTAATTTACTATCCAAAGACTACACCGGGGTCTCCAATCTTTCGGGGGCACATTTGGAATTTGGAAAGATTGCTGTGGGCATAACAGTGGTGTGTGTGTGTGTGTGTGTGTGTGTGTGTGTGTGTGTGTGTGTATGTCCATTGAGAGTGGTAAAACAGAAGCTAGCAGTAGATGGAGCCGGTGGAAATGAGAGGCAGGTGGTTGGTAAGGAAGAAGACAGGCAGGCAGGCAGTGGTTGGCTCAGGGCAGACTGAGGGTGGTGGCTTCTTGCCTCCCCACCCCACCCCAACAGTCTTGCACACCTACATACTCTTTGCTTTCCCAAGGCTTTGGGGTTGAAGTTGGATCCAGGAGAATCAAAACTCTCCCCAGAGATGCTCAACTGGTTCCTTCCTTACAAAAAGGTAATGGTAAAGGTAAAGGACCCCTGGACAGTTAGGTCCAGTCCAGTGCTGGATTTACATATGGCTTCAGGTCCATAAATTACCATATAGCATATATTCAACACAAAAAACAGTGACAATTTGTTGTTGACAAAGGACAGCTGGACATATAAAGGTTTGATTTACATCAATGTTTGATTTACATCAAACGTAAATTCGGCTCTGGCCCAGTCAAAGGGCACTCATCTTGCTTTCAGGCCAAGGGAGCCAGTGTTTGTCCACAGGCAGCTTCCCGGGTCATGGGGCCAGCAGGACTAAACCGCTTCTGGCACAACGGGACACCGTGACGGAAATCAGAGCGCACGGAAACGCCGTTTACCTTCCCGCCGCAGCGGTACCTATTTATCTATTTGCGCTGGTGTGCTTTCAAACTGCTAGGTTGGCAGGAGCCGGGGCAGAGCAACGGGAGCTCACCCCGTCGCGGGGATTCAAACCCAGTGGTTTGTACCACAGCACCACCTGTGCCCCACTTGCTTTCATTATACACCTTTAGGCACCAGGTGAAAACGTTCTTCTTCAACTAGGCCTGGGGCTGGTTAACATTCTATGCCCTTTTAAACGTCTTTGCGGGAGGGGGGTTTGTTTTGACTTTGCTCTTATTATGCATTTTGTGTTTTTACATTGCATTTTTGTGCTGTGAACCGCCCCAAGATCTTCTGAGGAAGGGCGGCGTACAAATTTAATAAATGAATGAACAGAATAAAGTAAAATATGCATGCTTGGACTACTGCAATGCGCTCTACGTGGGGCTACCTTTGAAGGTGACCCGGAAACTACAACTAATCCAGAATGCGGCAGCTAGACTGATGATTGGGAGCGGCCGCCGAGACCACATAACACCTGGTCTTGAAAGATCTACATTGGCTCCCAGTACGTTTCCAAGCACAGTTCAAAGTGTTGGTGCTGACCTTTAAAGCCCTAAATGGCCTCGGTCCAGTATACCTGAAGGAGCGTCTCCACCTCCATCGTTCTGCCCGGACAGTGAGGTCCAGCACCGAGGGCCTTCTGGCGGTTCCCTCGTTGCGAGAAGCCAAGTTGCAGGGAACCAGGCAGAGGGCTTTCTCGGTGGTGGCGCCTGCCCTGTGGAACACCCTCCCATCAGATGTCAAAGAGAAAAACAGCTACCAGACTTTTAGAAGACATCTGAAGGCAGCCCTGTTTAGGGAGGCTTTTAATGTTTAATTGTTTTATTTCATTTGTCTGTTGTAAGCTGCCCAGAGTGGCTGGGGAAACCCAGCCAGGTGGGCGGGGTATAAATAATAATAATAATAATAATAATATATTATTATTATTATTATTATTATTATTATTATTTCAGATTAAAGCTTACAGTGATAGACTGTACAGTAAAAATAACAGATCTCATACTTGCCAGCACTACACACACACACACACACACACCAAACAAAGACAACAACAGTTCATAGAAGCCCTTCTATGTACACAGAGGTTGCTTATGATATGATGGTGGTTTTAGAATCATAGAATCATAGAATCGTAGAGTTGGAAGAGACCACAAGGGCCATCCAGTCCAACCCCCTGCCAAGCAAGAAACGCCATCAAAGCATTCTTGACATATGCCTGTCAAGCCTCTGCTTAAAGACCTCCAAAGAAGGAGACTCCACCACACTCCTTGGCAGCAAATTCCACTGCCGAACAGCTCTTACTGTCAGGAAGTTCTTTCTAATGTTTAGGTGGAATCTTCTTTCTTGTAGTTTGAATCCATTGCTCCGTGTCCGCTTCTCTGGAGCAGCAGAAAACGACCTTTCTCCCTCCTCTATATGACATCCTTTTATATATTTCATATAGAGGAGGGAGAAAGGATGTTTTCTGCTGCTTTTAGGTTGTTTTCTGCTGTTTTAGGGCATGGGAAGGCAAACTAAGGCCCGGACCGGCCCCCTGCTGAAAAAGTTTGCTGACCCCTGTTTTAGGGGGACCTGCTATTAAAAAAAAAGAGAGAGAGAGAGGATCCATAAGGATCCAGGCCTCAGATCCATATCTTTGCACCATGGCAGGACTGGAAAGCACCACATTCATTAAGTTGATGGAGACGGACAGGCAGTTGGATAAACAATAACATGCGGTTTCAAGAGGAATTTCAAACCAGCGCAGTCTACTGCCAACCAGCCTTCTCAGTTGCAAGAAAACATTTAATATGGCCATTGTTTGTATGATTAAAGGTCGAAATGAGTTAAGGGCAATGCCAGTCACTTACTTGGCTTCTAGAAAAAAATTGGCTCCGACAGTACATTACAGAAGATAGACACATACCGGCCAGGAAGTACATCAAAATAAATGTCTAAGTGTGCTTTTCCCATATTGATTATACTCCCTGCTAGGAATGCGTTTCCCCCTGAAAGGGGAATCCACACAATAGTTTCGGTACAAACAATAGCAAAACACGAAACTGCGGATTTGCATATGCGAACGGGCTTGACCTGTTTGATACAGAACAGATCAACACGCCATGGATACACGAATGCATTGCCCCACCAGACTTCTGTCTCTTTAGTGGTGACCTATATATCGGACTTTAGGCTAGTCCAGGGGTGGCCAACTACGAAGAGACTGTGATCTACTCACAGAGTTAAAAACTGGCAGTGATCTACCCCCTTTTGGGGGGTTCAGGTCAAAGTTGTTGAGATTTTTTTAGGAAGGAGGAAGGCCCATTTTTAGGGGTTCAGGTCAGAATTGTTGAGCTTTTCTGAGACAGGAGGAAAGCCCTGTTTTTTTTTAAGGGGGGGGGTTGAAGGGCTAAAATGTTGACAACAGACCACAGACTGCAAAGTAAGTTTAAAATGATTTACTTACAGTATCTAAGTCTCCAACATGCATTTTCTGTGTGCAGCAGCAGTAAAATAATGCAAGTAAATTACCCTTAGAAATACATTAAAGTTAACCTCAGAGACGTCTCTGGCGGGGTGGTATTGTAAGGCACACCTGCCTCCATTGCTTGCAATGTGAAAGTGGAGAGGGAGAAAGGAACAAGAAACAGGCTTTACTTCCTTTCAAGAGAAGATGGGATGTGACTTCACTGAGCCTAGTCTAGCAATTTAGGACTTTAACCCTTTATATACTAACTAGCAAATGTACGTTGATAGGTTTGACTGCAACTCTCCCATAGTTCTCATTGTGGCCAACCAGGGGCTTCCTTCCCCATGGAGCTGTGGACAGATTTACCCTCGCCCAGCAGTGTCTGTTGCCCATTGGGACTGGTAGGGCAGAAAGAAGGTGTAGCCAGAGCCAATGGCTGCCAGAGCCAGTCAGTTCTAGATTTGTCCTTGTCCCCCTGCTGAGTTCTACAGGTGCAGCACTGAGACTCAGAAGGACAAAGCAGTTGGCCAGAGCCACATCTTGAATGGCTGTAAGGAAGAAACCAAGGGGATTTGGAAGAATCAAGACGGAGGTTGGTGAAGCAGGTCCCCATTTGCGCAAATGAAACAGCCTCTACCACCTGTCAGAGACCAGGCTGAGGAGTACTGCTCTGATGAGGAATGGTTGGAGCCTCCCCCTCCCCCTGCTCCTGGCCAGGACCCTGAAGCTCCCCAGGAGCAGTGGAGCAATAGAGATTTGGAACAGTAGTTTGCAGAGGGGCATAGTTCTGAAGACAAAAGTTGGGACGAACTGGGGGGATGTGAACAGTAAAGTGAAGAAGAACCGGAAGAGAGAGAGAGCTAACAGACTGTCTCTCACCGGAAAGTGTCAGTCCAAGGTCACATAGAGAAGATAAGGTGGCTACACACAAAGCACAGTGGTTCCGAGATCAGGTTGCAAGGCATGGAAGTGACTAGGGGTGAAGTGGGTGGAAACCTTAATTGGAAGCACCGTCATTCTGAGAATGGCTGTTTTGTTCTTTTGCTGTGATCATTAAAGACTCTTTAAATGGTAAGCAACTCTTTTCGCTTTGTCCTGCTTATCTACGGCCCGGGGCCGTAGAAGCTGAGTCCCCAAAGCCTGATGCCACCTCGCCAACATGTCTGGAAACATAGGTCTGGAGAAATGGCTGGTGTGATAATGGTGGGGGAGGAGGAGTAGGGTTGCACCTTCCCCTCCTTTTCCACCACTAGAAATGCATTTTCCAAAAAGCTCCACTTCCATAGAACCAGCAGCAAGTATTGTTCTAACGCTCTCTATCATGTTCAAACATGTTTTTTGGGGGCACTTCCTGCTCTGACTATTGACAAAAGAGCTCTCTGAGCCTGTTGAAAGCTTTGCCCTTTATTACCAAAGAAACTATTGTTTGTGGTCCAAAATTATGTACTGAATATGTTGATGGTGCCAATGCAGGTGTATTGTCAAAAGAATTGATCTTATATATCAGGGCAGCCCAACTTTTTGTACCCAGTGGGTTGCAAGAGTACTTTGACACGGAACCTGCGGTCCGCACATTGCCTTGTCGCATGCTGGGAGGGAGCGAGGCTAAAATTTGACACCCCCCCGCCTGCCCTCTTGCTACCTCCCCAAAGCTGGGTAAGCGAAGCACTGGCCTTTGGCAAAGACACAAGGCTCTGGCAAGGTCCTGGACCCCTCCCACCTCCCGCCCATAGCTGGGAATGCCCTAACTAGGCTTTGGGAAGAAGGTATGAGGGCTGGGGGCAGGCCATCACATGTTCCTGTGGACTGCCAAAAAGGCCTTGGGCTGTGCGTTGGACCACCCTGTTATATATTATTTTTAGCAGCACGAATTATAATCGTAAATTGGTACCCCTCACACTGGAATATAGGTGCAATGGAGAAAATTACACATAATTTGAGATTTCAACAAGGACTGGAACCTTTGGATACTTTATAGTTTATCCGATTTGGAATTATTTTATGACATATACAGTGGAGCCATCATGTTCAAGACAACCCCTGTTACAAGCCTAGAAAATCTGGAACTGAGATTGCAAAGGAGGATTATATAATATTCTTGTATGCGACAACCGCGGCTAGGACTTTGTTAGCCCAGAAATGGAAAACTCAGGATTTACCAACGATTGAAGAGTGGCAGACAAAAATGAAAGACTATGCGGAGTTAGCAAGACTGACTAGCAGGATCCGGAACCAGGGGGAAACAAGGTTCCAAAAAGACTGGAGTAAATTTGTGGACTATATGGAAAAGAACTGTAGAAGTTTAAAGACACTTGTAGGACTGAAAGAAATCCTACGAATTGATTTTAAATGGATGGAATAAAGGAACTGCGAGATAAGATCTGAAAAGAAAACCAAATGAGGGGAGGGAGGGAAGTCAAGCTCGGCAGAGCATTGGGAATGAGAGATTGGGGAAGAATTGTTAAAAAGATAACTGTGTGTGTGGTATTTGTTTTTTGAATGTTTGTTTTGTTTATTGTCTTTAATGTGTTTATTTGGAAAATTCAATAAATTGCTTTTTTAAAAAAAGAAAATCTGGAACTGTACTTGAAGATCTGATAAAGCTGGTTATCTTTTCTTGGACTTTATTTTAACTTATGTGCAGCTACTCATTCTATGTGCCTCTTTTGTAGTTTTGTTTCTCATCTTCTAATTTTCACCTGTTGTTATAATTGTCCTCTCTCTTAAAATCTTTACAAAAAGATCTGAAGAAGTATCTGAAGAAGTGTGCATGCACGCGAAAGCTCATACCTATGACAAACTTAGTTGGTCTCTAAGTTGGCCACATGGGTGGCGCTGTGGGTTAAACCACAGAGCCTAGGGCTTGCCGATCAGAAGGTCGGTGGTTCAAATCCCCGCAACGGGGTGAGCTCCTGTTGCTCGGTCCATGCTCCTGCCAACGTAGCAGTTCGAAAGCACGCCCCAAAGTGCAAGTAGATAAATAGGTACTGCTCTAGTGGGAAGGTAAACAGCGTTTCTGTGTGCTGCTCTGGCTCGCCAGAAGCCACTTTGTCATGCTGGCCACATGACCTAGAAGCTGTACGCCGGCTCCCTCGGCCAATAACGCGAGATGAGGGCCACAACCCCAGAGTCGTTCACGACTGGACCTAATGGTCAGGGGTCCCTTTATCTTTAAGGTGCTACTGGAAGGAATTTTTTTTTTTTTTACAAAAAGAATCAGCCTTGACCTTAGGAATGGCGAGGAGACCACCTTTCACATGAACAGATCATTTATAAGCTTTTACACCATCTTCAAAAACAGCATGTTTCCCTGTTTCCTATGGAATAAATTGCAGGCTTTCTGCAAACTCTATCTGCCTCCATCTGAAAAAGAATAAGAAGTTTGAGCTGCTTTTTAAAATAACAAATTTCTTTTAAGGACCTGTCATGATTTTCTGATGAGTTGTGCAGGTTGCGACAGGGGGAAGGGAAGCTGCTTATAACAGGAAATCGGAATCATGAGTCACTTGCAAATATTTATTACCTGCCTAATTGAAGATCTGAATTGACTTCTAAGGAAATCTCGTTTCTAGGGAAGGTGTGGAGGGAGTAGGGGAAATTCCTGCTTCAAAGGTTGAAGCCAGGACTCTGACCTGAACCCAGAAACTAATTGGTAGCCAGCGCAGTTATGCCAGAAGTGGCCTAATAGGTTCAGACCTTCTGGTCCCAGTCAATAATCTGCCCACTGAGTTTTGCACCAACTGTAGATGGCTTCAAGTTACCAGAAAGGAAATTCCGACTAAACATCAGGAATAACTTTCTGCTTGACCAGGCACCCCCAAACTGTGACCCTCCAGATGTTTTGGCCTACAACTCCCAAGATCCCTAGCTAAGAAGACCAGTGGTCAGGGATGATGGGAATTGTAGTCCAAAATATCTGGAGGGCCTTAGTTTGGGGATACCTGTGCTTGACAGTGGAATGGACTTCCCCCAGGGAGGTTGTAGACTCTCCTTCCTTGGAGGTTTTTAAGCAGAGTCTGGTCCTGACCATTAGGTCCAGTCGTGACCGACTCTGGAGTTGCGCGCTCATCTCGCATTATTGGCCGAGGGAGCCGGCGTATAGCTTCCAGGTCATGTGGCCAGCATGACAAAGCCGCTTCTGGCAAACCAGAGCAGCACATGGAAACGCCGTTTACCTTCCCGCTATAGCGCTTCCTATTTATCTACTTGCATTTTGATGTGCTTTCGAACTGCTAGGTTGGCAGAAGCTGGGACCAAGCAACGGGAGCTCACCCCGTCACAGGGATTCGAACCGCCGACCTTCTGATCAGCAAGCCCTAGGCTCAGGCCCACAGCGCCACCTGGGTCCCATTTTGCTACTAACATGGGTTTAATTGCAATCATGAGGAGATCTCTGCATTTCAGATTGGCTTTGACTTTGGTTCCTGCCATGTCAGATGGGAACCCCCCAAGCACAATCTGAAAACCAGTTGGGTCCATCAGCCTCCTAGGGTGGACCATTCTAATAGCTCCCCCACCTTTGCAGAGTGGGGAAAGCCACTGAAAATCTAAAACTCATCAGAATATGACCCAGCCATGAAAGATGCAGCCCTACCCATTTACAAAGGAAGGGCGGGGGAGGGGGGGACTAAGACGGCAAAATGAACGTGCTTAATTAGAGAAAAATCAAAATTGTCGACATTTATTCAGAACTGGAAACTTCTTATGGACTTCTTGCATGAAAGAGAAAGCAAACTTGTAACATTGGGACATGGAGATTGAAAAAAAATACTGGTTTGCATAAGATACAATGGTTGGATTTTAATGAGTGAATAGAGCGGTACCTCGGGTTATGTTCCGTCCTCCTTACAAACGCTTTGGGTTAAGAATGGACTTCCGGAACGAATTAAGTTCGTAACCTGAGGTACCACTGTACTATATTTAGCTACAGGACAGAGAACCGGAAGTCATTTAATCTTTCTTTAATCTCTCTCTCTCTCTCCTTTTGCTTTTCTTTTCTTTTCTTTTCTTTTCTTGTCTTTTTGTCTTTCTGCCTTTGCTCTTTTTTAGATTAAGTAGCTGTTTTGTTTCAATGTATTATGAAAAGATACCTTGCCATGGGTATGAACCTTTGTATATTTTTAATAAGTTATCTATCTATCTATCTATCTATCTATCTATCTATCTATCTATCATCTATCTATCATCTATCTATTAAAAAAAGAAGAGGATTCAACTAAGACAAGACATTGATATTACAAATTCCCCGCTCTGAGATCACCCTCTTCCTGCCCTGTTGAGAAGACCAGATCAGAGTGTGGCCTGCCACATGTATTGGACAGATGACATATTTGGGACAGCTCCATGGTTGTCACAGCGGTGATGCAGTCCAGCACCACCCCAGACTTAGTGACCTCAATATGAATGTTGAAGTCTCCCAAGGCCAACAACCGCAGGGCTCTCAATTCCACATCCAAGACTACTTCTGTCAGCTCAGGCAGGGAGACTGTCAGTAAGCAATCCGGGCAGTAAAGGTAAAAATTTAAATACCCCATTGTGGATTTTGTCCTTTTCAAATGCTGTTGCTGCTGTGTGAATTTGCAGATTGTCCTGTATTCCTTATTATAATTGTATTTTATATTGCTATGAGTTTGGGATGTTGTACTGTGTACCTGACCCCTCTAGTCCCCTGGATCCAGCTTAGTGTTAGAATTTAACCCAGGCTTCTAATTCTTGGAATAGTCAGGCTAGCCTCCTGGTGAGGTTACAGTCTGGGTGATGAGCCATTAAAAGGGATTAAGGGACTCGGTGCAAGACAGTAAATGGGTGGGGGCCCCTCCCTCCACAGGCAAAGCCAGAGTTTGGAGTAATAATAATAATATAATAATAATGTATTTATACCCCGGTGGGACTCAGGTGGCGCTGTGGGTTAAACCACAGAGTCTAGGGCTTGCTGATCAGAAGGTCGGCGGTTCGAATCCCTGCAATGGGGTGAGCTCCCGTTGTTCGGTCCCAGCTCCTGCCCACCTAGCAGTTTGAAAGCATCTCAAAGTGCAAGTAGATAAATAGGGACCGCTCCGGCGGGAAGGTAAACGGCATTTCCGTGTGCTGCTCTGGTTCACCAGAAGCAGCTTTGTCATGCTGGCCACATGACCTGGAAGCTGTCTGCGGACAAACGCCAGCTCCCTCGGCCTATAGAGCGAGATGAGCGCCGCAACCCCAGAGTCGGACACGACTGGACCTGATGGTCAGGGGGCCCTTTACCTTTACCTATTTATACCCCGCTCATCTGGCTGGGTTTCCCCAGTCACTCTGGGCAGTTTCCAATAGAATATTAAAAACACGATCAAACATCAAACATTAAAAACTTCCCTAAACAGGGCTGCCTTCAGATGTTTTCTAAAAGTCAGGTAGTTGTTTATTTCCTTGACACCTGATGGAAGGGTGTTCCACAGGGCGGGCGCCACCTCTGAGAAGGCCCTCTGCCTGGTTCCCTGCAAGCTCACTTCTTGCAGTGAGGGAACCACCAGAAGGCCCTTGGCGCTGGACCTTAGTGAACGATGGGGGTGGAGATGCTCCTTCAGGAGTAGAGTTTTGGGGAATGTTGTGAATTGACATTTGTTCTGCTGATTCAGGAAGGAAAGCGGTGGGACAAAATAAAAGCCATTCAGACCTGTGCCTAAAAATAACAGAATAAACAAAAGTGTGGAATTCTTGGAAAAATCTGATTAGGCGCATGTACAGTATCATTGGCCTCAAAAAAGAAATCACTCTCTACTCTGAAATATCATGTATCATCTACCTGGTGGGTGCCTGCCTTTGCTGCGTAGCTAATAAAACGATTCCAATTTTTAAAAGTACGCACAGGCTACGAAGGTGTTCACCTGTGGAAGTTGCATCAAGATGGATTGGTAAGAGCACTTTAGTTTAGTGCTCTTCATCCTTAGCCACCAGTCGTTTCAACAGAGCTTGCGTAGAAGGAAGTTTAAGTGGATTGTGCTGTGGGGTTTCCTTGTGTTCTTTGAATGATTTAATGTGGCTGAAAAAAACTCGTTTTCTCAAGAGTTGGCCAAGGAATGTGAAACTGAGATACTAACAATCTTGCTCTCTAGCTTGAGACAAATGCAAGTTCCGGAGGGGGGATGGACAAAAACTCCTCTGGGAATTTTGTGGGGAAATTACCCAAACGCTTCTGGAAAACTAGAAATCTGTTTAGGAAGTTTATGATTGTGTGAGAAGCATACGTTACGTATTTGCTGAATTCAACTGACCATTAATCATGAATTTGCTGAAGCAACTGAACCGAAACATCAGTTAATATGTTAACCACTGCAGCGTCAAGCGGATTTATAGAGTTAGCAAAAGCAAAACTTCATTCTTAGGGTAAATTTGTAGTGATTACCTCCTTGGTTATCAAGGACTTAGAAAAGATTGTGATCGGGTTGTTGTTGGGTTTTTTTAAAATAAACATCTAGCAGCCATTAAGGGTGTCCCAGTTGTGTCCCAGAGGTTGAACCCCAAGTTATCATTTAGGCAACTGAACTGAAAAGTCAATTAATGTATTACAACTGCAGCTTTCAAGAAATTTGTTGTTGCTTCATTATTTAGCAGAATGCTTGTTACTTACTAGAACAAAAGATCTCCAAGGGGTTTACAGCAGGCAGCCTAAATTATTAAAAATACCAACGAAAACATTAAAAACAAATTACTATATCTATCTATCATCTATTGTGTGTTTGTTTGTTTGTTTGTTTGTGTGTGTCTGTAATTTTTAAATGATTGGTAGATAATATTTAATCCTAGATCCCTGTGTGTGTAGGTGAAGAAACAAAGGAATACAGCTTCCCGTTTGTATTCAAAGCACAGGCCTGAACAGAGTCTCGAGCGGGAGATTTTCATGAGGAGTTTTATTGCAAATTGCCGTGGAAGCGTGGGAAACTGAATTTAAGACTGGAAAAATGAGAAACTGGTAGAAATTAACATATCTGTCCATCCCTGTTCCTTAGAGCCTGGAGCAGGATTATACTGGAGGACAACATGGATGGAACTCTGAACAGGCCCGTTCCTGCTTGGAAGTGAGGCAGCTGCACTGCAACATGTTGTTGTAGATCCAACCTGCTTTCTCTAGTTGTGACCTCAGTTGAAAATAAAATGAGACTTCCTAAATACAGTGGTGCCTCGGAGACCAGCTGAAGATGCCTTGCAACGGCCATAGAGAAATTTCTGGAACAACAATGGGGTATCAGCTCCACCCAACACATAATGGATAACAGCAACAACTGGGGGAAAGAAAGACATAACATCTTACAAGGACAGGAAGAAATACCACGGACAAAATAATTGCCACACACTGGAAGAACAAGGATATAGTTTGAGTGCCTCACTTGTAATTTTATAAATCATTTAATGTGTCAACACGAATAGAAGTTATTAATATTGCAGTTGTTGTGTAAGGGATTATTATTATGACTGGAATGAAATGGAAATTAATAAGATTTTGGAATGCAGAAATAAAGCAAATAATCAAGCCATCAATTCTAGCATGCGGGTGGCCATTTTATCTAAATTACAGTGGTACCTTGGTTCTCAAACGCCTTTGTTCTCAAACAACTTGGAACCCAAACACTGCAAACCCGGAAGTAAGTATTTCGGTTTGCGAACCTTTTTCGGAAGCCGAATGTGCTCCGTTTTGAGTGTAACGCTTCCGATTTGATTGCTATGCTGATGATTTGAGTGTTACGATTTGAGTGCCACACTTCCGTTTTGAGTGTTACGCTGAGGTCTGTCTGTTTTTGCTATTTATTTTGCGTTTTTGTTTTTTCGGCTCTTTTTTGTGTGTGACTGTGTGGAACCCAGTTCAGCTACTGATTGCTTGATTGTGTGACTGCAGTACATTGTTTATTACTTTCATTTTATGGATCAATGGTCTCATTAGATAGTAGAACTCATGTTAAATTGCTGTTTTAGGGGTTGTTTTTAAATGTCTGGAACGGATTAATCCATTCTGCATTGCTTTCTATGGGAAAGCGCACCTTGGTTTTGGAACACTTGGGTCTTGGAATGGACTTCCAGAATGGATTAAGTTTGAGAACCAAGGTACCACTGAAATGAGGTCGTGGCTGTTTTCTGTAAGCTTAGTTAGGGGGATCTGTAGGTTGGTAAACACAAGTATAGATGTTTGTAAATTCCAAGGGAAAGGGGAGAGGGTGGTATTGAATGTGCTAAAGCCTTGGTTGTAAAGCACATCACTTTCATTTACTTGCCCTTTCATTTACTTCAGACCAAATGAATGGAATGACTCAAGGTGTTGTGTTCAGAGTCCATTTTTGTGGGGAAAGGTAGCTGTGAACTCTCTGGTCTAATAATAATAATAATAATAATAATAATAATAATAATAATAATAACAACAACAACAACAACAACTTATTATTTATACCCCACCCATCTGGCTGTTTCCCCAGCCACTCTGGGCGGCTTCCAACAGAAAAATAAAACATAATAATCTATTAAACATTAAAAGCCTCCCTGAACAGGGCTGCCTTCAGATGTCTTCTAAAAGTCTGGTAGTTGTTTTCCTCTTTGACATCTGATGGGAGGGCGTTCCACAGGGCAGGCGCCACCACCGAGAAGGCCCTCTGCCTAGTTCCCTGCAACTTGGCATCTCGCAATGAGGGAACCGCCAGAAGGCCCTCGGTGCTGGACCTCAGTGTCCGGGCAGAATGATGGAGGTGGAGACGCTCCTTCAGGTATACTGGACCGAGGCCATTTAGGGCTTTAAAGTTAAGCACCAACACTCTGAATTGTGCTCGGAAACGTACTGGGAGCCAATGTAGATCTTTCAAGACCGGTGTTATGTGGTCTCGGCGGCCGCTCCCTGTCACCAGTCTAGCTGCCGCATTCTGGATTAGTTGTAGTTTCCGAGTCACCTTGAAGGGTAGCCCCACGTAGAGCGCATTGCAGTAGTCCAAGCGGGAGATAACTAGAGCATGCACCACTCTTGCTAGACAGTCTGCAGGGAGGTAGGGTCTCAGCCTGCGTACCAGATAGAGCTGATAGACAGCTGCCCTGGACACAGAATTGACCTGCACCTCCATGGACAGCTGTGAGTCCAAAATGACTCCCAGGCTGCGCACCTGGTCCTTCAGGGGCACAGTTACCCCATTCAGAACCAGGGAATCCTCCACACCTGCCCGCCTCCTGTCCCCCACGAACAGTACTTTTGTCTTGTCAGGATTCAACCTCAATCTGTTAGCCACCATCCATCCTCCAACCGCCTCCAGGCACTCACACAGGACCTTCACTGCCTTCACTGATTTGAAAGAGAGGTAGAGCTTTGAAAGAGAGGTAAATGCCAGAAAGCTGGATGAACCAAACCTAGCCATCTCCATGCTTCTAGAGGCTTCAACGCAGATGCATCTCTGTATACCCGAGATCATCTTGCATCACATCCCAGACAAAGCAGTGATGAAGACATGCTGAATTAATGAAGAGAAGTTTGATCATCCACTCGGTTCCTCTGATGCAGATCAAATATCTTTGTTTCTAATACCTCCTAACTCAGAAGCAAGCCGAGCAAAAATTAATTGTCGAGTTTCTCTTTGTTTTGGAAGGTTGCAAATAGGCACATCACATACACACACAAAAACCACACGGACAAATACATTGACTTCTAGCAGCTTGCAACTCAGAACCAAGCAGAGCCAATAACTGCTGAGCTTCTGTTCTTAACAAATTCCAATGGTGAAGCATAGCCAATAGCCTTGTTAGTTGGCTGCAGCAAAATCAGCAAAGAACCCCAACCCATGAAAGCTAACAATTTTATGATAGTATAAGCTTTTCTCCTTTTGGATAGGTGCATCCGATGAAGTGGACTGCACTGCAGTCCACAAAAACTTATGACATGACAAATTTGTTTGTCTTTAAGGTGCCGCAAGACGCGCCGAGCCTCACGAAAATCTTCCATTTGGGAAAAATGCAGGTATAGTCACACTGGAAAGCACACAAAGCATAGTTGCCCAGTACAGAACAGGTATGGCTAACATCAATATTCGCCTTGTGTACTTCACTGGGTCACCATGGAGAGTTTGGGAGTTTCCTGGAAACACAAGCTAACTGGTGCGTTGGTACGTAAATCGGTCATAAGACAAGGAGGTTCAAGAGCTATTAGTACAACGACACGTTGTCCAGGCACCATAGGCCACATCAAGGTTTTATGAGCTGAGAAGATCGTGAGCGCACCTTTAATGTCGTGTGTAAGGTAAAGGGTAAAGGGACCCCTGACCATTAGGTCCAGTCGTGACCGACTCTGGGGTTGCGCGCTCATCTCGCATTATTGGCCGAGGGAGCCGGCGTATAGCTTCCAGGTCATGTGGCCAGCATGACAAAGCCGCTTCTGGCAAACCAGAGCAGCACATGGAAACGCCGTTTACCTTCCCGCTGTAGCGGTTCCTATTTATCTACTTGCATTTTGACGTGCTTTCGAACTGCTAGGTTGGCAGGAGCTGGGACCAAGCAACGGGAGCTCACCCCGTCACAGGGATTCGAACCGCCGACCTTCTGATCAGCAAGCCCTAGGCTCAGTGGTTTAACCACAGCACCACCTGGGTCCCTAATGTAGTGTGTAGTTTGGCCAAAAGACAAAAAGATGGCAACCCGCCTGACCCATCTCAAATCTATTTGATATGTCATACATTATTAACACATTGGACTAAACCAGGTTTTGACTGTACATGTACAAGCCTGACTACAATTCATGCAAACCTCTCTTTCTTCCACCCCACCTCCCCAGAATGTTGTTGTTTAGTCGTCTTAGTCGTGTTCGACTCTCCGTGACCCCATGGACCAGAGCATGCCTTGGAAACTCTCACTTTCTTCTCAAAGCTTCTCCTTTTTTATGTCCATGGAGTTTTCTTGGCAAAACACTGGAGTGGATAGCCAGTTCCTTCTCCAGGTGGATCACATTTAGTCTAAACTCTCGGCTATGACCTGCTGTCCGTCTTGGGTGGCCCTGCACGGCATAGCTCATAGCTTCTTGGAGTTATTCAAGTCCCTTCGCCACGCCATGAAGGGGACCCCCAGCATAGTTATTCCCTATTTTCTTTCTGATTTTGAAGCAAGCCTTAGGCTGCAATTTTCCAATTCTGTCGTGCAGGGCCTCATCTGCAGGTTCAGGGGAAATGGCATACAGTTACTTGCCTGAAACTAGACAAGTAGCCAAAGAATCACTACGTGCAAGGAGAAGGGAGTGCATGAACCAAAGAACCAAGCGAAGCCCATGCCCTTAAGGCTTCTTAAGGCAGGTGAATGAATGAATGAATTTATTAATACGGTCGCAGACCAGCATCAACACGCACAATATCACAGATCATAAATCATATCAAAAATACAAAGGACAGTATGAATATAACAAGGATTTAAATATAAAAAAATTAAAATTAATTGTTAGCGTACCCCCTGTAGTTAACATTTAGGGGTTTGATCATTATGGGATACCACTTGCTTCCTGCGATTGATTGCAGACACACAGAATTTGGCTACATTTAATGTAGTCTTGGGATTCTTTGTCCTCTAACAGTAGTTTTAAACTATGGTGTTCAGATTCTTTCATGGACTTTTGCAAAACAGGTGTAATAAAAGTCAAATGTATATCCTCATAAAAACGTCGTAGCAGTACTTGTGAAGCAGTTTCTACTTCCTTCGAGCCACAAGGGCAGACCCGTGCTGTATATGGTTTACCCTCAAATCTGCCCTGTAGTAAGACAGAAGGGAGAACATTAAATCTGATGATGCTGAACTAGCTTCTCCTGGTACCCAACACCAACCCATTGCTTTGATCGACTTCCAGTTGGACCTCGCACCACGGTGTGCCCTCTTCACCAGGCGAATGGTCTCCTGGGTAGCAATTTCCCACAAATATTCAGGAAAGGAAGAAGATAAGAACACCCTAAATATGAAAGAGTCGGCGGAGTTAGCCATTGCCATGTTTGAAATGGAAATTCAACTCCACAGCAAATGATGGGTAATAAAATTTATATCTGTGCACCAAAATCCATTTACTTTCTCAACTTCCCCATTTCCTGAGAAATGGAATGTTTGCACAACACCCTCCCTGACTGCTTAGTAATGTTCAGTCACTTAAAAACCAGGAAAGAGAGGCATTTCCTTATTACCCAATTTTTTTTAACTTGATGGCAATCCAAAATATTGTCATGTTGTTACGTTGCATGCTCATGGCAGTTTTATACTGTAATTACCCATTATAATGGTTTTTAAAAAATCTTTTTTATATTATTATTATTATTAATCAGATTTATCATATTTATCCCATGCATCACTTTGTATACTTTGGTTAGAAGGGGGTTTGGAAAACGCAGTAATTCAACCAATTACATTTATTACTGTTTGCAAACCTTCCGTTTGACTTGTTCACCAGTCAAAGGGTCTACATATTGTGTGCTTATTCAGCATTTGAATGACAAGCAATGTCATAGAACTACAGAATTGTAGAGTTCAAGGGTTCTCTAGTCCAATCCCCTAAAGGTAAAGGTAAAGGGACCCCTGACCAGTCGTGGTCCAGTCGTGACCGACTCTGGGGTTGCGCGCTCATCTTGCATTATTGGCCGAGGGAGCCGGCGTATAGCTTCCAGCTCATGTGGCCAGCATGACAAAGCCTCTTCTGGTGAACCAGAGCAGCACACGGAAACACCGTTTACCTTCCTGCTGTAGCGGTTCCTATTTATCTACTTGCATTTTGACGTGCTTTCGAACTGCTAGGTTGGCAGGAGCTGGGACCAAGCAACGGGAGCTCACCCCGTCACAGGGATTCGAACCACCGACCTTCTGATCGGCAAGCCCTAGGCTCAGTGGTTTAACCCACAGCGCCACCTGGGTCCAATCCCCTACCATGCAGTAATCACAACTGAACCATCCCTGATAACTGACCACCCAGCCTCTGCTCAAAAAGCAAGCGGAGCCCGTTCCACTAGCAGCCCCTACCGTCAGAAAGTTCTTCATGATGTTTAGTACGAATCTCCTTCCATGCAACTTGAACCCATTGGTTTGGGTCCTGCCCAAACAAGGAGCAGGAGAAAAACAAGCTTGCTCCATCTTCCATGTCTTCAGATGTCTGAATATGGCAAACATAGTCAGTCGCCGTCTCCTCTTTCCCAGGCTAAACATACCCAACTCAGTTATGTAACACAAAATCATATAAAGGATAAAACGAGCTCAGTTTTCATACTTCAAACAAACTGCCCAAGACAGGATGAAGACAGCTTGTTCTTCACTGCAGCCCTAATTTCCTCTTCTCCAATTTCCCTTTTGGTGTGTGCATGCCAAATGACCCAGCTAAGGCAGGCTGAGAAATTATTGTTCATTTTATTTTTATTTTTTATATATAATTCTTATTTGTTTCCCATTTAATAGAATTAGAAATAGAAATACTGTACTTTATTGTCACTGGCTCTTTTAGAGCCTATCGACTTCCTTCTCTCCCGCCTCATGGCTTTCAAAATTAACTTTTATAGCATTACATTTTGTACATTTTACAATTCTAATTATGCTCATTACAAAATAACTCAAAATTTAAATAAATATAAAAAGGTAGAAAATTTCTCGTTACAAGTCTTCAGACAACCATGCTAACGATGTTAATTGCTTACAATAATCTTTCAGATATCGTATAAATTTACTCCAGACCCTTTGGAATACTTGATCTTGCTGGGTGGGGAGGGGGGAGGAATTATTATTCATTTTAATTTGTTCGATGCCTCCTGCACGATCGGAGCAAGGCAATGCGCAACAAATAAAATCAGTTACACACACACACACACACACACACACACACACACACAAAACACCGGTAGATAAAGCAAAATCTGGAGCCAGAATGAAAAACAGGCATTGATGATGTGGATCCATTCACCCAGCTGGCAAGAAAAGGAAAGGGTTAAAAAAACCCCACCATCTCCAATTGGTTCAGCAGACAGCGACACCTGCTGCTTCCGACGGGAATTGCCCCTGGCAAGGACCGCTCCGTCGCATCTCTCACCCGACCTATTGGCCCGACGCCCGCACCCCGCCAATGCCAAGGCAGTGCGAGGGGAAAGGGGCGGGACTCGTACCTCGAGCGCCCCTCAGCGGCGCCGGCGGGGATCGCAGCAGCTGAGGACAATAAAAGACCGGCCGGCGGGACAGAGCAGCTCAGAGCGTCTCGACGGCCGCTGCAGCATCACGTCGGGGATCCGCCTAGCCTCTAAGCGCCTTGGCATCCGTTGCTGCAACAATGAATCCGTGCCGTCCAGTCCCCTGCGTGGCCGTCCTGCTGGTCTACTTGCTGCTAGCCGGGAGCGCTTCGCACAGCCAGGGTATGTTAACCTCAGGTGCATCGACGGGGCGGTCCATTAACATCCTTTCAGCGCTGATTTCCATTTCGGGGGTGGGTGGGCGATTGCATGCGGGGGCCAAGTGCCGGGGTTTCCTGGAAGCTCTGGTAGGTTCCAAAATCCATCCTTTGGGGCAGCCGTCGGGGGTGAGAAAACTCCGCAAGCTCCGCCGCCGCCGTTGCAAATTTAAAGCCGCATTCAGGGGAGGGAATCCTGGCTCGGAAACGAAACAAACAAACAAAAAGCCAGCTAGACGGTTGGTAGAGAGGCAGACTTCGCCGAGGGTCCTAAAGATGACTTAAAGATCTGCGACAGGTGGGGCACAGCTTCTAAAACGCGAGGTGATGGGAGATAGCAGATACCATGCTTTTCGGCATGGAAATTTTGTAAACCCAGCTCCCTGTCCCCACTGTCTGTGGATTTGCTGTGTTTTGAGGCAGAACTCTGCTCACGCTCAGAGGAGCTCTTCACCTCTGGGCTGTTCACATTAAAGTTACTTTTTTGCTGGATAAATGGGGGGCAGAGGGGTGAAGTTGTACCACTAAAGTGTGCCGTTTTAGGGGGTGAAACTTAGCTTTTGCAGATTTATTGGGGGGGGTATTAAAAATATGTTTTCAGATATGAGGGATTCAAATCTGCTATTTTTGTGATTGGGTAATATTTAGCTTGGTAGGACTCTGATGATGAACTGCTTTCAGAAAACCAAAGAATTTGTTCTTTTACCTTCAGGAAAATGTCAGGCCATCAGCATCATCACTGCAAATAATTGGCTATCATTTTTTAATTATTAAAGGTAAAGGTATCATTTTTTAATTATTAAAGGTAAAGGGACCCCTGACCATTAGGTCCAGTCGTGACCGACTCTGGGGTTGCGCGCTCATCTCGCATTATTGGCCGAGGGAGCCGGCGTATAGCTTCCAGGTCATGTGGCCAGCATGACAAAGCCACTTCTGGCAAACCAGAGCAGCGCACGGAAACGATGTTTACCTTCCCGCTCTAGCGGTTCCTATTTATCTACTTGCATTTTGACGTGCTTTCGAACTGCTAGGTTGGCAGGAGCTGGGACCTGCTGATCAGCAAGCCCTAGGCTCAGTGGTTTAACCCACAGCGCCACCTGGGTCCCCCCTTTTAATTATTATTCCTATACAATTTTATATGCTTTTTTTTTACTTGCCAAGCAAAACTAAATTATATAGATTTCACCAAAATATTTTTTGCATTCCCAAGTCATGCTACAGCTTTTTTAGAACCCTTCAAGGGGGGGGGTTAATTTGGAGAAGTTGAGTAGCTAGTTAAGGCAAGTTGATTGGACAGGCATGCAACATACAGAATTTTAGGCTCTTTTCACACCATTATGAACACATTGAGGTTGGGAGCAACACCATCCCACCCCCCAACTCCCCAAGCTCAGCAAATGTTTGAAGAGGGCTTTGCTACACTTCTGCTCCAAGGCTGGTTATGTAATGGTCAGGTTCCAGAGACCTTCGGTCTTCATTTGGTGAAAATAACCATGCAGAGAATTTAGTTGTGCTAAAGCCTGGACGATACAACTAGGAGATGGGAGTGCCCAGAGCTCTAAGACTAGGCATCTAAAATCTTAATAAAGGATCTAGCCAGAGCTGGGCATCTCAAGTCCAACAGCGGTGAAAGTTTAAAAGCGTCTGCGATTGGATGGTGCCTATACTATTGAAGCATCTAAGTTAGAATGCCATTCTGGAGCTGGCAAGACCTGGTGCTCTGGGCAAAATTCTCAAGAGTTTGGTGCCTCCTGGCTGCAGAGTTGTCAGCCCCCTCGGTGTTTGTGCTCCTGAAAGAATTAGGCTGCATATACTGCTTTCAACTCAGGTGCCCTTTGAAGAACCAGCATTTCCCTTGGCCATGGAACTTAACATGCGCTTGCTAATCGCATTTCATTCCTTAAATGAAAGGGGCTTGGTTCACGCCTGAATGGAAGCTGCACAACTTCGCCAGGGGTGCGTGTGAGCTAGTTTGAGGCTGTACAGCCATGGAGGAAATTCACCTTGCACATGTTCATATGGAGATCAAGTTCACAGGCAGAAATCTGGCTCAGATTCGGCTGTGGGAGTGGCACTCCTTTGCTCCAAGCTGGCACACCCCATTTTGGGGAGGCTGAAATATTGAAAGTGTTTCATTGGGAGTAGCGATGCTATTAAGCTCGTAATTCAGGGGGCTTGGGAAGCTAATTTCCCAGAGACTACATGCAGCCTAAGGTGCTGCTCGACAATGCACCGGTGTGTCTGTTCAGAACTAAATACTGGAAGAGACCGAGGATATCTGTCCATCAGAAGGCAAAGTGGCAGAAGGGCTGGCCATGATTGCGTTAAAATGAACCTTGAAGGCGTGTGACAGACAGGGGAAGGCGTCAGTGCAGTTTAAAATGCCAGCAAAGTTTGTGAGATTGAAATACTGTGCTGGATGCTGAAAGGAAATGGGAAACCTTGACGGTGCTGTACGTGCTGGTTTGATAGAAAGGACTGAATGTAAGCTAACAATTTGCCCTCTAATGTGGACTTAAGCTTTGAGGCAATGTGTTGTATTTTTATTAAATATATACTGTGTTTGTGTGTGTGTGTGTGTGTATTTACCTGTTAGAGGTAGGTTGGGTTCAGCGTTCAGTGTGGTTGCACAGATATCTTTTCCTGGGAATAATAATAATAATAATAATAATAATAATAATAATAATAATTTATTATTTATACCCCGCCCATCTGGCTGGGTTTCCCCAGCCACTCTGGGCGGCTTCCAACAGAAATATTAAAATACACTAATTTCTTGAAGATTAAAAACTTCCCTAAACAGGAAGCCAGGAAAAGATACCTTTTGTGATTTAGGTAAAGGGACCCCTGACCATTAGGTCCAGTCGTGACTGACTCTGGGGCTGCGGTGCTCATCTCGCTTTACTGGCCGAGGGAGCCTGCGTACAGCTTCCAGGTCATGTGGCCAGCATGACTAAGCCGCTTCTGGCAAACCAGAGCAGCACATGGAAATGCCGTTTACCTTCCTGCTGTAGCGGTTCCTATTTATCTACTTGCACTTTGACATGCTTTCGAACTGCTAGGTTGGCAGGAGCTGGGACCAAGCAACGGGAGCTCACCCCGTCGCAGGGATTCAAACCGCCGACCTTCTGATCAGCAAGCCCTAGGCTCAGTGGTTTAACCCACAGTGCCGCCTGCGTTTGTGATTTGCTTCTCAGTAAATATGCCTAGGGTTGCATTGTTAAGTTTCTGTGCTCTTTCTCCGCAGCTGCTCCTATGACCGGGGAGCTACGGTGTCAATGCATCCAAACGGTCTCCCGTGCGATTCCACGCAAGCAAATTGCTTCCGTCATTCTCCTCCCCGAGGGACCTCACTGTGCCGTTCCTGAAGTCATGTAAGTGTCCTGGCCTGGGCCCAGCTCCTTCCTTGTGACTGTGTGCTGTGCGAAAAGCCCCTTCGCTCATGTTATGTACTGAGCTGAATCCTAGAACAATAGGATTCAGAATCAGCAGTCTGATTGGTCCGCAGGAGCTACCCAATCCAACTCCAGGTGGAAGTGAATCCGTAACCTGATTGGCCCACAGGTGTAGCCCTGAAGTAGCCAATCACGCAAGACCCATTGTGTAAATAAGGTATATAAGCAGATGGTTTTGGGAAAAGAGCTATTCTTCTCTTCTTCTCCTTGATGACTATGAGCCGAATAAAGAGCATGAAATTCACTCTTGACTCCGAGTATATTTCAGCTCACCAGCTCAATTCTTTGCCTTCTCTTCCCTCCTTTGAACAGAGCCACCCTGAACAACGGGAGGAAAGTCTGCCTGGACCCCCAAGCGCCGTGGGTCAAGCTGATTGTCAACAAGATTATCGCAAAGGTAACTACAGAAAGCGCTGAGAAGGAGCCGCCATATCATTTGGGATCCATAGTGGAAATCTCAGGGCTCGTCTCAGGGGGAGGGCTTCCTTTTTGTGCTACATTTCTAGGTTCAGGTGGGCGCTTTTAGCTCTGTGTCTGAGAGCCTCTCCCCCCTCCCTTTTATTGCTGAAAACAATTGTGTGGGAAACCCAAATTAATGGCATCAGTCCTTTCACAGTCCTACCTCGGTTTAAGTACGCTTCGGTTTGAGTACTTTCAGTTTAAGTACTCCACGGACCCATCTGGAACGGATGAATCCACTTTCCATTACTTTCAATGGAAAGGTTCGCTTCAGGTTAAGTACGCTTCAGCCTTAAGTACAGACTTCTGGAACCAATTGTGTACTTAAACCGAGGTACCACTGTATTTATAAAAAGGATTTCTGCGCTGCCATGTTATAAAAGGTATCAAGGTGGTATACAGCCTCATTTGAAATGAAATAAGTGGCGCTGTGGGCTAAACCACTGAGCCTAGGGCTTGCTGATCAGAATGTCGGCGGTTCGAATCCCTGTGACGGGGCGAGCTCCCGTTGCTTGGTCCCAGCTCCTGCCAACCTAGCAGTTCGAAAGCACATAAAAATGCAAGTAGATAAATAGGAACCGCTATAGTGGGAAGGTAAACGGTGTTTCCATGTGCTGCTCTGGTTTGTCATGCTGGCCACATGACCTGGAAGCTATACGCCGGCTCCCTCGGCCAATAATGCGAGATGAGCGCGCAACCCCAGAGTCGGTCACGACTGGACCTAATGGTCATGGGTCCCTTTACCTTTACCTTTAAGTTAAATTAAATACTGTAAATTAAATAAGAAATTAAATTAAATTAAATCATTCAGGCAGCTGACATGATGTAGCTCATGATGACATATACCTATTGGGTTGTGGCATGAAGTGCTTTCAGAAGGTCAGATGAGGAAACAAGCATTGCAGTTTCTCATGTTCTCATTTGCATATATATATATATCTCTTCCTTTTTCTGGTTTCAGCCCTAACACGACAAGCTGCGGAAAATGCTTTGGGCATGGATACGGAGCAGTTGTGGGAAGCCTCTGGTTAGAGAAGCTGGATGCAAAGTCTACGGTCGAGCACCTTAAGAACTGAACCACTTAACAACTATCCACTCGTATTTATTATCGAAACTGATTGGAATGTATTTATTGCTACCTGTAGCTCTATCCGGCCGCCTGGTGGATTCAGCACGCTAGATGCCACTGTTATGTATTCTGTGAAGCCAACTGAATGTACACACTGCAACACTTGGGCGCTTTTTGATAGGTTGCCGCCCACTCTGAGCACTGTTTCTGCAATGGAGGATGGGGTAGAAATATTCTCTGTATTAAGTATATCGATAAAATGCCAGAGTGCCATTCAGCTAATAGTCTTCTGGGCAGCTCCCGCTGAAATGAATGGGAGCAGCACAAGAGTCCTGGCACGTTTTTGATTACACGTATATTCATAGAATTGTGGAGTTGGAAGGGACCCTGTGGGTCATCTAGTCCAACCCCCTGCAAAGCAGAAATCTTGCCCACAGCTGTCCCTGGGTGGGCTTGAACCACTAAACTTCTGGTTTATAGCCAGACACACTGGCCCATTGCTGTGAAGGTACAACACACTGATATTATTCTGATATTATTGCTGCAAACCTGGCTATGAAGCTATGGAATGAATTTTGCTTAATGAACTTTGCTTAATGAGTATATTTAAATAAGGATTTTTTATTTAAAAAAATATTGTAAAGAACAGCGATGTTCTATGTACACTTGGATATTTCATGTCTTCAATGTATGGCATACTGCCATGGTTTTTTTTAGGGAATGAGCATTTTATTATTGTGTGTCTGGATTATAAATTCCTTTTCTTATCTGTTTAACTGTGGAATGCGACACATTCTGTATAAAAATGGGTTTTTTTTCTAATTATAGTGCACTGAACTACATTTTTCTTCCAGATTCTGTTGCTGAATTTTCATTTATTTATATACTACCAATTAACTCAAAAGTTAAAACAAATAACAGGAAAAGTACATTTTTTAAAAATGCAGTTGATAACCCTAAGAGCACTATTAATTCCTGACCTTTAGGAAACACAGGAAAAGATTGAGAGCACACATGTTTTTAACAAACACCAAAATAGAACCAAGGTTGGAGCTTATTAGAGGCTCCTCCATTAAACAAGGCGCCACCACAGAAAAGACTCTCCCCGGTTTCTGCTAACTGAAACGGCATCAAAACCAAGAAAGCCTTCAGGGCTGAGCTCAAGGCTCAGGCCGAATAAACATTTATTATTGTGTTTAAAGCCGTAAATGGCCTCAGTCCAGTATACCTGAAGGAGCGTCTCCACCCCCATCGTTCTGCCCGGACACTGAGGTCTAGCGCCGAGGGCCTTCTGGCGGTTCCCTCACTACGAGAAGCCAAGTTACAGGGAACCAGGCAGAGGGCCTTCTCAG
Source organism: Zootoca vivipara (assembly GCF_965207765.1). NCBI lineage: Eukaryota > Metazoa > Chordata > Lepidosauria > Squamata > Lacertidae > Zootoca > Zootoca vivipara. The sequence continues at coordinate 11,860,605 of NC_142595.1, read as the reverse complement.
TAGTGGCACCCACCCTGTGGAATGCCCTCCCACCAGAGGTCAAAGAGAATAACAATTACCAGACCTTTAGAAAGCATTTCAAGGCAGCCCTGTTTAGGGAAGCTTTTAATGTTTGATGGATTTCTGTATTTTAATATTTTGTTGGAAGCCGCCCAGAGTGGCTGGGGGAACCTGGTCAAATGGGCGGGGTATAAATAATAAATTATTATTATTATTATTATTATTATTATTATTATTATTATTATTTTATTTTATTATTGTGTTCTGCCTTATGGCCTGTTTTTATATATAATGTAAATTAAAATTTTACACATAAGCAGCAGGCAATATAAAATAAGGAGATAAAAATGTTACAGTATAGCAAAAGTAAAAGGGTAAAGGACCCCTGACAGTTAAGCTCAGTCGCGAACGACTCTGCGGTTGCGGCGCTCATCTCGCTCTATAGGCCTAGGGAGCCGACGTTTGTCTGCAGACAGTTTTTCCAGGTCATGTGGCCACCATGACTAAGCCACTTCTGGTGAACCAGAACAGCGAACGGAAACGCTGTTTACCTTCCCGCCGAAGCGGTACCTATTTATCTACTTGCGCCTTTGATGTGCTTTCGAACTGCTAGGTTGGCAGGAGCTGGGACAGAGCAACGGGAGCTCACCCTATCGAGGGGATTCGAACTGCCGACCTTCCGATCGGCAAGCCCTAGGCTCAGTGGTTTAGACCACAGCGCCACCCACGTCCCTACAGCAAAAGGACCCTCCCCTTAAAACAACAACAACAACAACCTCAGCACACACTACCTCCTACCTGAAAGGCTTTCTGAAATACAAAAGTCTTAGGCCAAAAGGCCTAGACTACTTCATGCAGCAGTCATCAAGTTTATAACACTAATGGCTTCATCCTGTGGCGGTTGGTAACATTTTGACTTGATAAGGGCTGCAATTTTTCACCTTGCTGCTTATGTATATAGGAATGGGTACGAGGTGCCATCTTGTCCTTTGCTTCAGGAAACAAATTATCTGCTTGTTCCTCCTCTGTCACATCTACACGATATTGTGCAGTGCTGCTATGGCAGCCACCCCCAAACTTCGGCCCTCCAGATGTTTTGGACTACAATTCCCATCTTCCCCGACCACTGGTCCTGTTAGCTAGGGATCATGGGAGTTGTAGGTCAAAACAGCTGGAGGGCCGCAGTTTGGGGGTGCCTGTGCTATGGTTCTATGGAGAGAGAGAAATTTAAGGAAGATTCACAAAGATCAGAATATGTGGAATTGGCAGAATATGTGGAATTGGCCAAATTGACTGGGAGGATAAGGGAACAAAAAGATCAGAAAGCCCCAAAAGAAAGGTGTAAATTTATGGAATATCTAAAAAAATATGGTAAACCAACAATAACACTAGTCGGTATAAGATAATATCTACAACTGTAATAATGGAAATTAACTGAGATTGGGTTAAAAGAAAATATATGGAAATGAAGGAGGAAGAGCAGAGATTAGACAACAGAGGACAGAAAACCAAATGTGAGAGAAGGTGGAAGTCTGGTTCTGCGGAACCAAGGGAGATAGACGATGAGAAAAGAAGTTAAGATAACAAAGGGGGTTGTCTAGGGGGTTTTGCTTTTGGTCACATTTTGTGTTATAATTGTTTTTGACATTGTAGTTAATATCACCTTGGATTATATATGAACATTATTTTGCTATGGATATTTATTCTAAAAGAGAACAGATAAGTTTGTTGAGATGATTATGTATGAAAAAACTCAATAAAAAGTATATGGGGGGAAAAACACAAAGATCACAAAGATCACAAAGATCCTGCTCCCTTTGCGTGTTTATTCAGGAAAAAAAAGGCCTATTGACCTGGTTTGCACACAAAGCTAAGCCATAGTTTGTTTAACAAACTATGAGCTAACAATAAATTGTCTCACTGATAATCAAACACAGCATGGTTTTTCTCCAAAGTCGCCCCCCCCCCCCCAGTTAGTCAGCATTTCATGGCCACAGAACACTTTTAATTCTCCTTGGGGACTGTTACTCAGGTTTTACTCCTTCAATGAAGAAGCTCTTTAGCATCATTATGAGATCTGTGCATGCAAGATGTTCAGGGGCTCTTTTTGAAACAAACAATTCTAATTCACAGCATGACATCTCTGATCAGTAAGTCATTGTGGGCTCTGAGAGTTTGAAAACGGAGCATTCGTGGACTGAATCACTGCTGTTTGATCAAGCCACAACTCTTTTGCAATACTGGGAATTACACACTCAGAACAAAAGCCCAGGATATCAGTAGCTCAGCCATGTTTTTTTTTAAAAAAAAACGGGGCGGGGGAGGCATAGCAACGACATAGACTTCTAAAATAGTCACATTCCATTTCCTGGATTTTTGAAAATTAAGCAAATAGATTTGGCAGAAACACATGTAATGATTTCTTCTGTTTATTTTAATTCATCCTTTTAAACTTATTTTGCCAAAGATGAGGCAATGAGGTAAGATTAATCATTTTTATTGCGTTGATGACTTTTCAATCCTGGATTTTCTCGAAAGACTTCAAGGTGCCATACACGATTCTCTTCCCCACCGCCATTTTTGTCCTCCCAACAATCTGTAAAGGTCAAATTACCTGCAAGGTGTGTTTGGCTGAGAGATGGTGAGTTTCATAGCCCCGTGAGCTCCATAGCCAAGTGCAGGTTTGAATTTCTGGCCTTCCCTCCTGGCATTAGCCCCACGCTCTTCACTACACCACACTGTGGATGAGGCAGAGCTTAACGTGAAACGTTGAACTCCATCAACTTTTGTAGCTTAACAGAGTCACAGTAAGGAACATTGGGAGCTGCTTTATACTGGTATGTCCAGTATTCTGGTATGTTCTGCTCAAATTGGAACCAGTGATATAGCATAGGGGGGGGGGGTTTGCCCCAGGCACAAAATTGTTAGGGACGCATTATTTCAACACCTGGTGCTGCCTCAATACATCCCTATGGGCCCCGTTGAAAATGGTTTCTCCATGCAAACCAGGAAGGGACCTCTCCAGATAACGGAACGACTCTTAGTTTTCTTATCTCTGCAGCTGTGATCTCCTGGGTGATAGAAATACCGTTAGGCAGTTGAATGTGCATTCTTACTCCGTCTGTTACCCATCCACCCCCTTCGCACGGCCTCGGGCACTGGCAACCCATGCTACATCACTGATAGGGATATGGTATAGCCTATCCCAAATTGCTTGGACAGACCAGCTACATGTCATCACGATTCGAGGAAAAAGCCTGCCCCTTGCCTGTGCTGCCTAGGGTTGATGGGAACTAGAGTCCACCAGCGAAGGGAGGTGCTATATCTAGCCAGACACTTAGTTCATCTTGCACAGTCTACTGACCGACAGCAGCTCTCCAGCCAGGGGACATTCCCATCCCTATCTGGACTGGAGATGCTGGGAATTAAACCTGGGACTTTCTGCATGCAAGGCAAATGCTTTATCATGGAGCTATGGCTCTCCCCCAGCCTGGAAGCCCACTCCTTCCCCACAATTTACCTGGCCGAGAAGCTTTTTATTGTGGCACTTTGGCGGCTGACAGGCAAAGGAATTACCCATCATAATACCCTTTCTGAAGTTAGTGTTTGCCCTGTTTATAAAAAAAACGAGGACAGAGAGGGAATCATGGGGGGAGATTGCTGAAGCTTTTAAAAAAATACCTGTGTCTTAGATCCCAGGTTTTGCCATTCTGCCTAGGCGAGATCAGTAGTTAGCATTTGGATTTCAGCAAATTTATTCAGCGGCCGAGTACACTGAGGAGACGCCTGTGTCTGAAGCAAGACAAATAAGTGCTAATTAGCCGTGGGCTGCGGCAAACAATCCAAAGCCATCTTTTTAAAAGCCTAATAAATTAAATAAACACCTTGAATCCTATATAATAAAGTCCAAGTGTCTCTGCGTCCAGTCCCTGTGTCCCTGGGTTTGCGCTACTGCACATGTGCCCCACGAACACAGGGATTGGATGCAGAGACTGGACGCACACACGCACACGCTCCCCCCCTGCCTCCCGTTTCCCTTCGGCTGCCAAGCGCTGCTCCGAGCCGGACAGCGCCTCACTGCGCTTGCGGTAAAGCGCGAGGAGGAGGAGGCTGCTTTCTTTTCCTCCCCCCCTACGCTCCCCCCCCGGTGAACAGCAGCAAGCGGGCGTCACACACACGTGAGAGCGCTCTCCCCACCCCACCCCTCTGCCTACCGTTTCCCTCACGGTGCAATTGTGAGGCTGAGTGCCTGACTGACTTTGGTTGGCTACGGTGGCGGCCATGTAGCGCTGTGGCGGTGGCCGCCGCCAAGGGGGAGCGAACGACAGGGAGAGCGTCGGTGGGAGCAGCCGCTGGAGCAGCAGGTCCTAGGCCTGGTCCTGAGGCGGCGGACAAGGAGGGGGCTCGAGCCCAGGGGGAGGGCAGGAAGGAAAGAGGGCCCTGGCTGCCCCTACCTTCCCCCTCCCCCTCCCCTGCCTAGGCATGAACCGCAGCAGCGGAGGAGGTGGAGCAGCGCCGGAAGAGCAGCGCCAGTGGCAGCCCAGGAGAGTCCCGGCGCGTGTGGGTGGAGAAAAGAAGGGAGGGGGAGAGAGAGAGCGGGAATGGGTGGGGGGAATTGCATGTTCTAGCACCCGTTAATTTAACGGGCTTCAAGATACTAGTTATTGTATAAACCCTCATCTCCATTTCCAGTCTTCTTGAGGGTCACCGAGGTCCTTCTGGAACTATCTGCGGCAGGGTTTGTGTAAGCTTCTCATGCTGACCCTCAAGAATTGTAGCAGACTAAATAGGGTTGTTGTCGTGGCCTCAGACCCCAATATCCTCCTTCTGTAGCACTGTCCCTGTTCCTCCAGGGTCAGGGACAACTGAGGCTATATACACATTAATGGCCAGAAATGCAGTGCAGTTGTTCTCTCGCACCACCACCAACTGCATTTCAATTCTCATTCTTATGTTGCTGTGCAGACTGGAGAGGGGCAGGAAGGTCTCCAACCGATGGCCGTTACCGGATTTGTTTCCCAACTCGGAACTCCAGTTCTCTGAAGCTTTCATCAGCGCAAACACGATGGCTGTCCGAAAGGTTGGAATCAGGGACTGGTTGAATGGCGAGGAGTCCTGGGAGGCTCCAGCTGAGGAACCCCCCTAGGGAAGCCACAGAAGAAGGCAGCTTAGAGCTAGAGGAGTGGTGGTGGGACACAGAAGACGGATCAGAGAAGGGAGGAAGCTGGGAGGTGGAAGAACAAGAAGAACCAGAGGCAGGGAGCCCTCCAAGGACAGGGCTGGATGCAGAGGGACACACTTTGAGCTCAGGATCTGAAGGAGAGGACAGGAAGGAGCCAGGCGCTGCAACAGCTTCCCAGCGGCAGGTCGGTCCCTCTGCATTGAGCTCCCCTCCCACTTTGACTCAAAGGCCATGCAGAACTTTACAAGTAGTTGAGCGGAAAGCTGGGAAAGCCCAAGGGGTGTGTGTGTCCTCCTCTCCGCCGGAGTTTGCGTCTGCTTGGAAGATCTCCAGAAGAGGATAGGTAGAAGGAAGAGGAGGTGTCAAGAGCCAGACTTGGCAACGTCTTCACGGGGGCAGCTGTGCCCGAGCGATCTGTGTTGTATACTAATTTCCTAAATAGAACAGCTGACTCTACTTTGAGTCTCCAAGTCTCCCTTCTGACCTGTTGATGAAGCTGCTCCCCTGACAGCCCCTGACAGCTGGCACCTCTTCCATTTTCAAACCCAGTGGAAGCTGGTCCGCAGGGAAGCTAACAGAGCAGGGGTATTTCTCAAGAAGCCACAGAGTGCCTATGGATCGTGGCTAATGTCATGCGTGCTTGGCTTCAGATGCCAGCGGTGGGAATGCATTGGAGCCACATCAAGTGGTGTTGCGTAGGCAGCCTAAGATTTTGAGTCACGACAGAAAGCTGTCAGCAAAGGGGCCATCTCTCATGACTAAACCAGGCCTTCTATGATGGATTCTCCTCCTACCACCCCCCTGAGCCTCCTTTTGGTCTTAGATGTTAAACCCAGACATGGCCTGTGCTGTTTCTAAGTGCTGCATAGATCCTAGCATACCTGCCAAGTTCCTCTCTGAAAAATAAGGGACCGGACCGAAAGTAGCATACCGGAAGTAGCGCGGCGGCCATTTTGGAAATGGGTGGAGCATGCTCAGAAGTGACTTTTGATGCTGCTGTGCCCAGTTCCAAAATGGCTGCCGTGCCAGAATAAACCGGGGAAAAACCGCAAGTTGGGCATGCCTGCATTTCTGAAGAAACTGCATTGGCTGCCAGTATGCCAACAGGCTTAGTTTCAGGTCTCACTGGTAAAGACCTAAGCAGCCTGGGACCAACCAATAATAATAAATTATTATTTATACCCCACCCATCTGGCTGGGTTTTCCCAGCTTGAAGGGCCATCTTATTCTGTACCAAGCTATAGCTTAGGGCCCCACTCTCTTGGGGGCCCCAAAAAAATTAAAGGAAAAAACACCTGGATGTGCATTTCCAAAATATAAGATAAAAGACAAATAAAATAAAACCAGCATACAGCAGCAGTGTTTAGTGTTGTGTAGGCTCCTATGATGTAGATCAGGCATCCCCAAACTTCGGCCCTCCAGATGTTTTGGACTACAATTCCCATCATCCCTGACCACTAGTCCTGTTAGCTAGGGATCATGGGAGTTGTAGGCCAAAACATCTGGAGGGCCGCAGTTTGGGGATGCCTGATGTAGATAATGGGCCCCGCCTGCTAACCTGCTCCCTAAAATATCACTGGTTTGCTCATTTCTATATATATAGGGTGCCTACATTCTGCATGGACTGGTTTCATGGCAACATGTAGCATGCAGCTCCAGGGCAGCACAGTTGAATGTAGGTCAAGCTGTTGTAAAGGTAAAGGTAAAGGGACCCCTGACCATAGGTGCCAAGTTCCGGATTGAAAAATCCGGGATCAGCAGCGGCGCGACACCGGAAGTCGCTTCTACGCACTTCTGGACATGCGTAGAAGTGACTTCTGATGCCGCTGTGCCCATTTCCAAAATGTCCGCAGCGCCAGAAGTCGCTTCTATGCATGCAGACGTTTTGGAAATGGGCACAGCGGCATTGGAAGTCACTTCTACGCATGTCCGGAAGTGCGTAGAAGCGACTTCCAGTGCAGGCGCGGCACCAGAAGAACATGGCCGCCGGCAGGAGCTCCGCAATCCGGGGGAATACGGGGTATTTTGCCATTCGGGACACCTGCGGGAAACGGTAAGAAAATACGGGGGTTTCCTGGGGGAAACGGGGTACAGTACTTGGCAGCTATGCCCCTGACCATTAGGTCCAGTCGCGGACAACTCTGGGGTTGTGGCGCTCATCTCGCTTTACTGGCTGAGGGAGCCAGCACACAGTACCTATTTATCTACTTGCACTTTGACGTGCTTTCGAACTGCTAGGTCGGCAGGAGCTGAGCAACGGGACCGAGCAACGGGAGCTCACCCCGTTGCGGGGATTCGAACCGCTGACCTTCTGATCGGCAAGCTGTTGTACCTGAATATTAAAGAGTGCTTGTAGACTGATGATCAGGCACCATAGACTAAGGGTATGAGTCTTATGCCTACTGATTGATTTCATGTAATACATAATTTATTTATTTTGATCCTATTATGGCTTTAGATACCAATTTGTTGATGACAATAGACAGCTGGACATATAAAGGGCCCCATTACCTTCAGTAGGTTAGGGCCTCATCAAACCTAAATCCGGCCCTGCTCCGGTGATTAAATTTGGAGTTCAGCAACATCTGGAAGGAATGCAGGAGAGAGCAACCCTATCATATTGGAAGAGGACTTTGGATGCTAAGGGCACAATCCAGGGATTAATTCAAGTCTTGTTGATGAAATGTGTGGGAGTTTTGCAAGCGCAGGGTACTGCTCTTCTCTACAGCTCTTAATTTGTGTCAGGGAAATTTCCTTGATCAATGCGACTTCAAGAAATCTTTAATAAAAATACTTCCAATAAATAAATAAATTCGTGTTAGGCATCCTTGGACAGACATCTTCCTTTCGCTTCTTCCTCGGCCATATGCACCATGTTTCCACTTCCTTTCATTTACATTCTGCCACATGTGAGGAGTGAAGCATTCCATTTCACAACCATGGGGTTTTTACCTTTTGGTCGGGAGTTGTGTACAGTTACTGGAAGACGTGTTGTGTTTTCCTGTGAAGGCATGAACAAACAGCAGTGAGACATGCTTCAGTCGGGCATGTCAGCAAAATAATCCATTTTGTGATGTTTGTGCAGCTTTGTGCTATTTATCAGTAAAACGAGCAATTCTCCCCCTAGATCAGTGATGGCGAACCTGTGACACGCAGAGCCCCCACTGCTGGCATGCGCCCCATCGGCCCATTCACGCTGTTGTTGTTGTTTTCACCCCTCCATTTGTTCTCCTGCTCCTCCTACAGCTTGTCTCCGCTACAGTTTGTCTCCGCTGTTAAAACCCGGATCCGTTGTTGTTGCTGTTGTTGCTGCTGGTAGCCAGAGATTGGTTTTTTAACCCTTTCTGTGCTGTTTTTCTTGCGCTTTGGCAGACTATGGGTGTAAAAGCGTTCATTTTTTAACCTGTTCTGTGCTGGTTTTTTGGCGCTGTGGCAGACTGTTGGTGCCGCGTGTTAGTTCCAGCGAAGGTATTATTCGTCATTTATTTCTGTTCTCTTTCCCCCCTAAAAAGCGCAGCAGCTTTGGGGCACCCCCCCCAAAAAAACCTCCAAAACTTGTCAGCGGCTCCCCCCCAAAAGCTCAATAACTCTGTGCACTTTGTGATAAATAAGGGGTTTTTTGTTTGGTTTGGTTAAATAATTAGTTTTTGGTTTATTAAATACAGTTATATATTACAATTATACATTTTTGTTATTTAAACTATAAATATCGTGAAATTATGGATTTTTTTCTCAAAGTGACACACCACCCGAGTTATGCTCGGTTTTTTGGCGAATTTTGACACACCAAGCTCAAACTGCCAATTTTGACACACCAAGCTCAAACTGCCAACCTAGCAGTTCGAAAGCACGTCAAAATGCAAGTAGATAAATAAGAACCGCTACAGCGGGAAGGTAAACGGCATTTCCATGTGCTGCTCTGGTTTGCCAGAAGCGGCTTTGTCATGCTGGCCACATGACCTGGAAGCTATACGCCGGCTCCCTCGGCCAATAATGCGAGATGAGCGCGCAACCCCAGAGTCGGTCACGACTGGACCTAATAGTCAGGGGTCCCTTTACCTTTACCTTATGACAATCACCACAGCCACTGGCCTATTGACATACATGACTGACGTTGTTGCTTCGCATATCCAAAAGCAGTAGAGTTCCCAAAGAGTGCCATATTGTGGGAAACAAGTGAATGGATTCATTAAAGGAAACATGAAGTGTATGGCCTACCCCGATTATTTATTTTAGTCACTGAGTGGTCATTCAGTTCAATCACTTTTCTGAAGAACTCACTGGCATAAAAGAAGCTAGGCGCAAGCTTTCATTGATATACAGTATCAAGCTAGTTGTCAATTCTCTCAGAGTGCTGAACATGTATCACTGAACTCAATAAATTCCTGTATCGTACTAGTGATCCACCTACCCGGGCTGTGACTCCTCAGCATAGCTGCCAAGTCTCCCGTTTTCCCCGGGAAACCCCCGTTTTTACTTACCTTTTCCCGGTGGTCCCCCGTATCACTTCGTCTCCTGTTTTTCTCCGTTATTTTCTCCTGTTGGCGGCCATTTTTTTCTCTTTCTGATTTGCCCTTCTATGGGCACAAAACATGGCTGCCGCCGGCTTCAAAAGTCGCATCTACGCATGACCGGAAGTGCGTAGATGCGACTTCCGGTGTCGGCGACGGCCATTTTGGTGCCCATAGATGGGCGGGGCGACACCGGAAGTTGCGTTGACGCACTTCCGGTCATGCGTAAAAGCTACTTTTGAAGCCGGCGGTGGCATTTTTGGTGCCCATAGAAGGGCAAAGTGACATCGGAAGGTACGTCGATGCAACTTCCGGTGTCACACGGCTGCCGGTCCCGGATTCTGCAGTCCAGAACTTGGAAGGTAAGCTCCCCAGGGTCTCAAATTGAGTGGGGGACTTTTATAGCATTGCAACTTAAGGACCTTTTAACTAGAGATGCTGCAGACTGAGTTTAGTTTTGTATTGTTATGGTCTCTGTGACTTGAATCTACCTGTTCCTTCTCTAAAAATCTCCTGAAAATATTGTGTGGTAAGCTAAGGCTTTGCTGGCTGCAGATATGGGAGACTCGTTCTGCTACTTAAAATGATGAAGGCTGGAACCAAGCCCATTAATTAATGCATGCTCAGAGATAATCTTTTCTTTCTTACAGCCTCAGTGGTTATGTCATGGATGGGTTGGAGGCAGAGGAATGGTGGGAGGAACCAGCTGGGGAACCACCAAAGGAAGAAGGCTCAGAGCCCCTGATGGTGGAACTATGATGAGTGGTCAGAGGGAGAAGAGTGGTGTCGGAAGCTGAAGAGGTAACAGGGTTTAGTGAGCAGGGAGAGTCTGTGGCAGACGGCAGTCCAGAATCAGGATCGGAATGGGAGGAGAGAGGCCAAGAGGCAGAGATGAGTCAGGCTGGTGTCTCTCCCTCCTGCTGTAACAAGCTCCCCTCCTGCCTTGTCTTCCAGAACCAAATGAGAATGAAGAAGGTGGAGAAAAGATTAGTGATGCGCAGACCCAGTTTCCAATTGCTTGGGGGGGGAACCCTGGAGAAAGTTGTTAGGCAGCTGTGGGGAGGCAGGGACCTTCAGTCCATCACCTGCTTCATGGGCGCAAGACCTACCGGAGATGGGTTGCTGTCCTCATTAGGCCTGACACAGATTGTGTTTTTGCTAATGAAGAGTTAACTCCAACATGCATGGAGTGATTTACTGCTAGCTCCTCTTCCTGACACTTTATAGGTGTAGGATTTTGGCCTGCCAGTGGAAACAAATACTTCTCTTAGTCTCTGCGCCAGCTAAGTTTTTAACTCCCGATCTCCACAACCATTTGATACCCTAGCACTCTCTGGGCATTCAAAAAGATTGCATGACTCAGACTTGGGGTGCCCCAACCCTCAGTGTCCTTACATGCATATCAGGTGTTTTGCAATGCATCCCCAATGTGATCGCATGATTACCATCACCTCCATAATGAGATAAGACTCCTTCCTCATTCAAGGAGACATTCATTATTTGGACCAAACCCCTGCCACTCAAAGTGACTTTCACATGATGGAATGGGGAGCAAGCTACATGTGGTACCCTTCGCAATGCCAAGTAAGCTGTCGGCATCCTTGAGATAAATTGTGCCAATGTGATTATCCAAATAATTATGATGAGCTGAACTGTGGCATACAAGTTGGAACAAAGCTGGGTGATTTTATCTGCAAAGAATTGTGTGATATTGTCCCAGCAGGATATAGTTGACTTGTCATTTGGTGAATCATTTTTACTAGCTAGTTAGAAATCCACCAGAAAAAGGTCTGCCAGACACAATTTTGCTTAAGCAGCCGTAGTGCAGGAGAAAAAAAAAAGTTATTTACCACCACTGCCTCCTGGTGGTGGTTCTATGGCATGTCAGATTTTGCATAGGGATGCTCGACCTGGACTAATGTGTGGATCAGTGTGCACTTATCCCGCAAATTGCTCAGTTCTGAGACCTACTCACACTCTTAGGAGGTGGCCCAAGAACTGCCTTTTAAAAAATACTTCAGCTGCAAACACACAATAAACTCCAGTGTGGACAAGCCCAAAGCTGGGCATTCCTGCTGCTTGGAACAGCAAGAAGGGAAACATTTTTCCCAATATTTCCCATCTTGATTTTTCCCAATATTTTCATGCTGTTTCCTTAAAATAAATAAATAAACACACGTTAATGTGTAAACTGAGTGGAACAAACTTATTTAGGACATTTGTGCAAGCGACACAGTCCAGGACTATATTGATATATCTATCAAATGGTCAACTCCTCATAAAACTGCAGGGAGCCAGGCCTGTTTAGGTGGGAGAGTGTCAATTGCCCCAGATAGTCTTCCTGCTTCACATCTTCCTGGGGCAGCATCATTCTCAGAGCATTTTTGGAATTCAAAGCAATCTTTCAGCTTCTATGGCCGGACCATCCTAGCCCACAGCAAAGGAGGCCAGCCAGATCCACACACATGCCTCCAGCAGGTAGTGATCTTTCCATGGGAATAGCTTCACACTAATACACATATCTACCCTATGCGGCTTGGAACCCTCGTACCTACGGGACCGCCTCTCCTGGTATGCCCCGCGGAGGACCTTAAGGTCCACAAACAACAATATTCTGGAGATCCCGAGCCATAAGGTGGCTAGATTGGCCTCTACTAGAGCCAGGGCCTTTTCAGTATTGGCCCCAACTTGGTGGAACGCTCTTTCCCAGGAGACCAGGGCCCTGCGGGATTTGTCATCTTTCCGCAGGGCCTGCAAGGCAGAGCTGTTCCACCTGGCCTTTGGGTTGGACTTAGCCTGACCCCTGTGTTTTCCTCCCTCATGGCCTGGATTTATGGACTACTTGAAATGAGGCTGCATTTTAAATTTTAATACTGTATTTTAATCTGTATTTTAATTAATTGTTTTTATGTTTTATTGTGGTTTTGTTGGTGTGAGCCGCCCTGAGTCCGGTTTTTGACTGGGGAGGGCGGGGTATAAATAAAAATATATTATTATTATTATTATTATTATTATTATTATTATTACTACTACTACCAAATAGTGGCATTCTGTAAGAAAACTGTAGGAATAACTTGAGGCAAAGCTATAATGAAACTAGCAATTCTTCCAATTCCAGGAGACTACACAAAAGTTAATATGGCTCAGGGCAGAGCATAAGCCCAGTCATTAGTACAAAACCAATTTAATCGTCATTCAGTTCCTCAAAGAATTACTCTCCCAAAAGATGTTCCTGTGGTAGAAAATGCTAAATGAGCATTAGGATGTGTTGTAAAAATTTGCAGAGCTACACGGTCCTAGAATTAAGTGGATCCTTGACCCAGGAAGAGTCCAGGTATCCTGGCAGGCAGACGAAGTTTGAGCGTCTCCTGCCTACCAAATAACAGAGGCCAAACCAGGACGTACGAAGCAAGGTACTTTATTAATTAAATAATAAAGCTATTGCAATAGCGATCCGTCCACACAAGCAAGTTGAAGTGAAGGGACCCCGAACAAAGGAAGCTTCACAAATTTATAGGTTTCATTTCCAATAGTACAGAATTGCATAAAAGGTGGGGAAATGGGTTCTGGGAGGGGGTAATCGCGAGAGGACAAAGGGGTTGATGGAATTCTTGATGTAAGATATCATGGTGATAGTCCAGGTAATGATTATGCATGTCTCCTTATTGTTTGACAGGAAGACTCTGCGGATGTGGGAAGATTGTTGATAACACCTGTTTATCAAATAAAATTGTTGTTCTCACTGAAAGTGTGTATTTGAGTCGTGCTCTTTTAGACTGGCTAGGTGGCAGTGTGGTATCAAGAAGAAGTGGAAACAGTCCGTAAAATATGTTGTGCCACAGAGGTGCCTATTAACTTGCAACAAAGTTTATACAAATATTCAACGTTTGCAATAGAGAGAAAAGACTACACTTAAAGTTAAAGAAGAAGAAGATATTATACAGTAACTAATAATACACAGAGAGGATACAATTCTAACAGCGGTAAAACGTTCACAGTTCAGAGCGATGTTTGACAGCTTATAACATTTTATCAAGGACAACGAACTAAAAGCTTAGAAGGGTGCATAAGTGGAAACCTTTGCAAATAGTAGAGTCAAACAATTAATTCTTCAGGATGGCAGGATTTTTTAAACAGGTACAATTTGATAGAAAGGTTCAAGGTATCAGTGCAAGGTTATATTATTGCGGTTTCGTAAATAGATACAGTTTCATACAGAGTAGAGAATAGGGAGATGCATCGGGTAACATGATAGAGGACACCATAACATTACTAAAGGAACAACGGAATAGTTTATTAGGGATAAATATATATATCTTAAAAAGGTCCATGGTTCAGCTGAATCTGGGTCATGAAAAGTACAAGGGAGGGCACCTCAGGCGGGGATTTGGGAGGGTGGAAGTTCCGAGAATGGGTGATCGTTATCGTTTTTGGTTATCTGGCTGGAGGTGCGATTATGCAAGTTTCCATGTGGGTGTGAGACAGGATTTAGCAATGGGTTATGTAAAAGGGTGCGTGTGTTTTCCAAGAGGTCTGGAGGAACTGTCTGGGTCAGCAGGGGATTAATTTACCTTGATACGGCAGAATAGGCTTCTCTTGACTTTTGAACCATGAAGTCAAGAAAATGGCTTCTCTCTGGCTAAACTGTCCCCTCTCTGTACATTGGTAGTCTCGTAATGCATGGGGGCAAATTCCTCTTACCCTGCCCCTTATAACATTTCCCCTCTCTGCGGATTAATTTTTAAGTAATTAAAAATTATTTCCGCACACCGGGGTAATGTACTCCCCACTCCCAAGGTGGAACATCGGTACTATCTCGGGGAACTCAGGGGAAGGACATAACGGAGCTTGAAAGGAGGTTGGGGAGGGCTTTTGTCTGCGGGGAGTTAACATAGCCGGGAAACATTGGAGGCAACAGCAAAGGGAGGTAAGGAGGAGGATCAAAGATAGAGCTAGAAAAAGGGTGCCTTTCACGATTTCCCTGAGCCAGGAGGCATTGGGAAGCCACGACCAGATATCCCAGTCTGAGACCCCTTCATTCTGCACCTCGTGGAGATCTTTTGTTAGGGAATCGATGGCTCGGAGGTGTGCTGTTATATTCAGGGTCTGATCGGATACATACATACAGCACTCCGCCCCGATGAGCTTACAGGTCCCGCCCTGCGCTGACAGGAGGAGATCAAGAGCCAAGCGGTTCTGAATAGAGAGGGATCGGACCTGAGTGAGTTCTGTTAACACTGCTAGCGTGGCGGCCTCAGATTCATTGATGAACCGCAACAAAATATCCGTTAGTTTTAAGATGTCCATATGGTTCGAGAAAGCCCCATAGGCTGGGAACACTGCGCGGAGCCAGGTCTCTGCCTTTGCCTTAGGTTTTAACGGGGTAGTCGGGGACCTCCTGTTTCTCAAGCGGCCGGTAGGTAAGTCCTGGGTTACCCGGAACCCTGGGTGTATGTGGCCGAGGAAGCAGGATCCTCTCATGTGAATACTGACCCACGTATAACCTTGGGAGGAACAGAGCCAGAATAGCCCGCTGAGGGGTTTCCCAATTCGTCCGGTGCTAAAGGCTTCTATGAGACCGTCAATGGGTGATTCTTGAATGAACGGGAACAAGACGGCTGTCAGGGCAGACTTGAGATCAGGGTAAGAACGGGAATGCGTGTGATTCCTGACTAAGGTGAGGTCCTCTCCGGGGTTTATTAAGATCGTAACGGGGCATTTGCTAGAACCCACATGGCTTCCAGTTCCTGTAAATTCTCTACAAATGGGTCCTTGGGACTCACCACTCAGGTATATATACTGTGAAGTGGGCTTTAAGAAAGTAAGGTTCCGGTTCAGGAGGTAGGTACTCTTATACTGTTGGAGGGTGAGGGGGTTTGCAACGAAAGGCACTCCCTGCTCTATGTGGGATGGGATATGGGTGCAGATCCAGCAGTCAGTTAAATTCGTGGCATGGGCGGCCCGCTGAAGGAGCTGGACGTACGTATTACTTTGCCATGCAGAGATATCGGAAATGCGCGGGGGCAAGGGAAGTCCTGTAAGGTTGACGTTTCTAGGGGCAGTGCCGAGGGGCTGTAAAGGGTCCTGTCGGTGGAGTAAGTGTAGGTCAGTTGAGACTCCCCCGCATCTCTGGGGTCCTACATGGTCCCATTCCGTACTAGCCCCACCTCCAACTGAGTGTAACCATCCCTCGACATACCTATTTCCTTCCCAGGTTGATGCCGTCCCTATGTCCCATATACAACAAAATTTTCGAACGCAGATACCTTGAATGGTCGTAGCAGTGGATGGATTGGTACACATGAATCCATAAGTCCAAAAGTCATAATGCATAGAGTCCGTGTATTCCCCCCAAAGTCCTTGTCCTTGTTCTGCGGGGTCAAAAGTCTTAATAGTGGTGCCCCATTGGGTCTGATGAGAAGTTCCATTGTGGCAAGTTAACCGGTTCCAGGAATGGTCAAGGGTAAAGAAAGCACGTCCCAATATAGAGAAGGAGGCAGACCTTATAAGTAATTCCCAGGTTTGGGTGCCTCGCAGTTGGGGTCGAAAGGCATGTGGTAGCCACCTCTTAGTTCCGGGAAGGCAGAATTTGAAGTCTCCAAGGTTGTTCAAGGAAGTAGGGTCAGAGGAGTCGACGGTCCGATGATCCAGGAAGAAGAACTCAGAAGGATTTTCTCCACAATTGAGCTGCTGGGCTGCGACGTAGGTGATGAAGGCGAGACAGTATCCCAGGAGCAGGGTCCGGTCCATCTCACGGGTTGGCAGAGGCGAAAATCTGTATAAAAATAAAGAAAGAACTCGACAGACACGATACAGTTAGGGAAGGGAGGGGGTGGTGGTTTTTGGGTTTGAGAAAGATAAGGGAGGAGGGTGGGAAAACTGGGTTGGGTTTTGGGAAGGTGGTATGAGAAAGGGAAGGTAAAACAAAAACTGGGGTTTCAGGTCCCGCTCCCGGTGTCGTGGCATTTCTGTTTCCGGAACTGCATTCGTATGGGTGGATGATCTGGGTCGTCTGGTTCAGGTACTACAAGGATCTTTGACATCCACTTCTCCAGGTCTCCTTGGTCACCTTCCTTGGCTGTTATTGGGATCGAGGTGGGTTCCTCGGGAGGGTCTTGGGGGGATTCGATGGCTGGCGCGGGATTGTCGAGTGGGACGGTGTCTTCGGTGGAGTTGATGGAAGATGGGGAGGTCCTTGCAACGTCACCCAGGTCGTTGGGGTTTGGTGCGGACTTACAGAAGGTGTGATGAATCCAGGCAGAACGTTCAGAGACCTTGATTGCAGTTGGGGTCGTCAGGAGAATCTGGTAGGGTCCTTCCCACTGGGGTTGTAAGGTGGCTCGCCTGTAAGTTTTAACCCAAATCCACTGTCCAGGCGTGAAGGAGTGAGCATCGACATCAAGGGGAACATTCTGACAGGTTGCTGCATAATGGTGTAGTTTCTTTAGTTGTCGTTGTAATTGTGTAACATATACAGTCAGTTCGTTTTCCCCAGTCTCTAGCTCAGAGACGGGGAGTTGGGTGGTATGAGTCGGGGAGGGTCTGGCGAACAGGAGTTCATAGGGAGATAGTTTCAAGAGTCCTCTCGGCTGGCTACGAATATTATGTAGGACTAACGGAAGAGCATTTATCCATTTTAGCCCGGTAGCCTTACAGATTTTTCCCAATTGGGTTTTTATAAGTCCATTCATCCGCTCCGTCTGACCTGAAGAGGCCGGATGGTACGGGGTGTGGAGTTCCCATTTAATTCCAAATGCCTTGGTGACAGACTGAACTACCTCTGCAGCGAAATGTGTCCCACGGTCAGAGTCTAATCGACGTGGAACTCCGTATCTGGGAATTATTTCCTGCATGAGGATTTTGGCAACGGTTTGAGCATTTGCTCGTTTGCATGGAAAAGCTTCTGGCCAACCTGAAAGTCGGTCTGTTATGACAAGTAATTGTTTAAACCCCATACAGTTCGGGAGTTCTGCAAAATCTAGTTGTAGGCTTTCAAAGGGTATATATGCCCAAGGTCTAGACCCTGGTGGTTTGCGTGGTTCTTGTTTTGGGTTGAATCCGGCGCAGATGGTGCAATTTTTGGATACTGCCTTCGCAAATTGGTGTGCACCTGGGGCATACCAATGCCTAAGGATGCTGTCTGCTAGGCGGTTTGCTCCCCAGTGTGTGAAATTGTGTAAAACCCGGAGGTGGCGGGGTACCCAGGCTTTAGGCATTGCTAGACGTCCGTCCGGCAAAACCCACGCATTGTCCCTTTGGTGTGCCCCCAGTTGTTGCCATGAGCTTATTTCTTCTACACTAGCGGTGCGATACATTCGATTGAAGTCTACATCGGCTGGAACTAAGATGGCTTGAAATTCATTTTCATACATTTCCCCTCTCATGGCCGCTGCCTTCTGGGCAGCGGCGTCCGCAATACTATTCCCTAAGGAGACAAAGTCCGTGCCATTTGTGTGTGCTTTGCAGTGTATTACTGAGATGGCCTTCGGGAAATGTATGGAGTCCATTAGTCTTTTCACTAGCGGTGCGTGAGAGATTTGTGTTCCTGCAGCTGTTAGGAATCCCCTCTGTTTCCAGAGGGTACCCGTAGCGTGTACCAGTCCGAAACAATATTTGGAATCAGTATAGATATTTACGCGCTTGCCTTCACTCAATTCGCAAGCTCTGATAAGGGCAATAAGCTCAGCTGCCTGCGCACTGTAGCGCGGGTTTATAGGTGCAGCTTCTAGGATGGTGTCGTGTGTTACCACAGCGTACCCAGTTTGTCTTGTTCCAGCCACGACCTTGGAACTTCCATCTGTAAAGATTGAGATATCTGGGTTTTCCAAGGGAAGGTGGTCTAAATCTTCCCGTGGCCTTTCGGCCAAGCGGACTGCTAAGGTGCAATCGTGATGGGGGGTCCCGTCGTCGGGCAGAGGCAGTAGGGTGGCTGGATTTAGGGTATTGACTCTTTTAATGCGCACGTTGGATGGTGTGAGCAGGGCAGCTTCGTACTGATTTAGTCGTTCGTTACTAAAATGTTGACAGTTTCGTAAGTTTAACAAGGTGGCTACAGCATGTGGTACATTTAGGATTAGTTCTTGATTTTGAACGATTTCTAGGGCTCTGTCCACTAATTCCGCAGCGGCAGCAATTGCCCTGAGGCAACCTACAGTCCCCTTAGCTACCGGGTCTAATTGAATACTGTAGTAGGCGACAGGACGTTCCTGGCCTCTGAAGGTTTGTGTCAGAACTCCGGAGGCTACCCCTTTCTGTTCATGCACGAACAGCGAAAAGGGGAGACGGTAGTCTGGCAATCCTAAGGCTGGAGCGGACCTCAGTTCCCTTTTGATAGTTTCAAAATTTTGTAGGCTTTCTTTGGACCATTCAAGGGGTTCTGGTTCGTCCTTATTAGTCATCTTTACAAGGGGTTTGGTTAATTCTCCATACCCTGGGATCCATGACCTGCAAAATCCGCTCATTCCTAGAAACCCGCGGAGCTGTTTCTTGGTCTTTGGCAGGGGAACCTTAGCTATAGCATCTACTCTTTCAGTTGTCAAAGCTCTTGTTCCGTGGCCAATTATGTGGCCCAAGTATTTTACTTCAGTTTGGCAATATTGTAGTTTTTTTGGTGAGACCTTGTGGCCCTTGTCGGCAAGGGCGGTTAGTAGATGGACGGTGTCCATGTGGCAATTAGTTGCGGAGGTGGAGCAAATTATCAAGTCATCTACATATATTAAAAGGGAGGAGCCAGCAGGAAAGGAGAGGTCTTGTAGGTCCCTATGCAATGCACAAGCAAAAATTGTTGGGCTCTCTACATATCCCTGTGGGAGTCTAGTCCAAGTCAGCTGTCCTTTTTCCCACGTAAAGGCGAACAGAAATTGGCTTTTCTCATGCACTCTTATGGAAAAGAAGGCGGAGCATAAATCAATGACACTGAAATATGTACTATCTGGTGGGATTCCGGTCAAAATTGTATTAGGGTTGGCGGTGATGGCGTGGCGGGGTATCACAAAGTTGTTGATAATTCTGAGGTCTTGGACAAGCCTGTATTTAACTGGGGCACCCGGGGGTGATGGCTTGCGTACCGGCAGGAGTGGACTATTGCATGGGCTGACGCAGGGAACAAGGATGCCTTGATCCATAAAATCCTGTATCATTGGCCTCAATCCTTCTATTGCCTCCTGCGGCAAGGGGTACTGTTTGATGGAGGCGTATGGGACATCAGTGCGGTATTTAATAACAACGGGATCTGCCGATTTTAAGAGTCCCACAGAGGTATTAGTATTTCCCCATAGGTGAACTGGTACCTTGTCAATCAGAGGGGTTGGTATTTCTAAATCAGTCAGGTTTTCTTCCTTTAAAATGCCTTGAAAGGAGACTGCCGCCTCTTCTGGCATGTGGAGGTAGATACCCTCAGTGCTGCAAGTTATAGTTGCCTGTAATTTACATAGTAGGTCTCGCCCTAGTAGGTTGACAGGGCTCGGGGTCAGTAGAAATGAGTGCTCAGCAGTCAGGGGCCCTATCGTTACTTTCGCTGGCTCTGAAAGAGCGCATGTCCTGGGGATCCCATCAATGCCCATTATACGTTGTTTTTGCTGACTGGACCTCAGATGACTGTCGTTTAAAGTTGAGAAAGTTGCCCCTGTATCTAGTAAACACTGATACTCATGGCCATCTATGGTGATTGTGCATATGGGGTCATGGGCTGATAAGGCAATTGTCGGGCATACCAGGGCAAGGTTTGAAGGATCCCCGTTTAATTGTCATTGGTTAGTCTCTGAATTAAGAGTGGGTTGCATTTGCTCCTGGTTAAATTCCAGCGGTAGTTGGAATGGGCGCTGATTCTGGAAAGGGTTTGGCGCTATCGGGTTAGGGTTTTGTGCTGCATTGGATCCCATCCCTAGAGCTGGTTTTGGTGCCACGGTATTTAAGAATAATGGACAATTTCGCTTGAAATGCCCTATTTGATTGCAGAAAAAGCATTGAGAGGTGGTCTCTCGATGCTGGACATTGTTAGCCCTTTGGTAAGGAGAGGCTTGTCGATTTGCATGTGCGTTCATCCCTCTAGGTTGTGTGGGAGCCTTTGAATTTCTGAAGGGGTAACTAGGTTGGGGGTTATATGCGGTACTGGCTGCACTCAAAGCCAAGGCGAGGACTCTAGCATCGTCCTCCTTTTCCTTCCTTGCCTCCTTTTTCTTTTTCTCATCCCTTCCATCATAAATGGTTTTCGCAAGCCCGAGGATCTCACTCATGGGTTTCCCTTCATAGGCTACTTGGAGGGAGAGGAATTTTCTGATGTCTGGACAAGCTTGGTCTTTAAAGAAGCTTTTCACCACTACTTGGTTGTCTGGGGTATCAGGATCGATCCCCCCCCATGTTCGAAAGGCGGTTATTAGCCTGGTATAGAAGGCGGTGGGAGTTTCATCAGGTTCTTGGGTTACCTCCCTGATCTTAGTCCAATTTGTAGATTTTTTTCCCGCGAGCCTTATCCCATGTAAGATGGCTTTTCGAAACGCCTTCAGATACCAAATCCCAGGCGTGGTGTTATAGTCCCATTCTGGTTCGGTTCTAAGTTGGGCTGCAGTTAGAGGCTCGATCCCTGCAGGTTTATTGAGTTGGACATCAGGTAATTTTAGGGCTTCTGTTGCTTTCTCTAAAATCTCCTCCCGTTCGGGCTCATTAAAAAGACCATTCAGGAGCATGTGTACGTCTGCCCAGGAGGGATTATGAGTAGAAAAAATAATGGCAATTTTACGATAGCACATGTCAGGATTGTCTTTTAAGGTCGACATCTGCTGAGCCCAATTCAGTAGGTCTGAGGTTAAAAAGGGAACATGGGAATAGACGAAGTTCGTCCCATCTGAAACTGGGACTGACCTTAAGGGATATTGTCCCTGGGTTTTCTCGGTAGCCTCTGGTTCCTTTTCTATGGGGTCTCTTTCCTTTGTGGACGATCCCTTTAATTCCGATAAAACTGTCACTAGTTGCTCCACTAAATTGGTTTCTGGGTCACGACTACGAGTTCTGCTAGCAACAGGACTTAGCTGGGGGGGTACTTCAGCAGGAATTCGGGCTTCGAGGTTGCCCTGAGGTGCTGGACTTAGACTAGGCATGGCAGGAGTTACAGATCCGCCCTCCACTGCACTCCGGGAGTCTTGGACCTCAGCCTCCCGTTGTCTGTTTGCGTTAGAAGGAGATGGTGCCGGGGCTTCGGCAGGGCTGCAGAGCTGGTCTACCGGCTCTTCTATAATTGTTTCCTGGTACGGTGGGGGTCTTGAACTCCTTTCCGTTATTACTGGCATTTGTGGGGCTGTTGGACCTTCAGTCCCTTTAAGAAGGATTTTTGCCTTTTCAAATAAGTTGAGATATCGAATTTGCAAGGGGTATTGGTCTTCCAGTGTTATTCTTAGTGCAGAGATTCGCTGGGCATTAAGGGAACCTCTCGGGATCCATTTTTCCCCCTCTGGATGGTCCGCAGTGACGCGGATCCAGTCTTTCTGACAGAGTCTTTTTAGCCGATTTTTGTCAAGTTTTTCCACCCCAGGTAATTCATGCCAATGTTCGAATATGAATTGTAATGGGCTTTCATCCTCAGAGTCCCCACTTTGGCGAAGCTTCCATTGAGCTTTGCCACGGCTGGGAGTCTGGGACAGGAATTCCTTTGAATTATGCGCACCCATGTTTATTCTGGCTCTTTATACTGCAGTTCTGGGTCCCCGACCCTGTTCCTGGACACTCTTAACTTCCCGAGTCTATGACTCACCCCCACGTCCTTGTGGTGTTCCTGCCTGCCGTTCGCGTGCACTAACTACTAGGCGGCCTGGTGCAGCTAGATACCTAAGGACCCCCTTCTGGTCATCAATTGCCTAGGGTCCTGCAGCAACTTTCCTGCCTCTTACAATCTAATAGAAAGACTACCTGCCCTGGACGCTTGCCCACGCAATGCCGGGTGGTTAGCCTTGGAAGGAAGGTTTTTTGAAAAGAACGGGTGACCTTGCGATCTAGAACAACCCCGTCACTTCCCGGTGGGGATCGGGGGTGTCTAGGGGCGGCTTCACCCGAAGATTAAGAGCAGAGGAATACGGAAAAAAGGTTGGGTAGATTGCTCAGAACTCCTGCGCAGATTGGCAGGAGCGAGCTGGGTCCGTCCTTCTGGGTATTTCGTTTAACGAAAGGACGGATCCCAAAGGCTCTAATTCTTCTTTATCCCTTATGCCTTTACAGCTTAGCTGCAACTAGAGCCCAAGATAAGAAACAGAAAAGGAGAGAACAGTGAAGAGTGAAGTTTTAGAATTTTAGTTGCTGCAGTAATCAGCCCACCGCGTGTCCCCTTTTAATACTCACGACCGATCCTTTCAGTCGAATCCCGTTGTCTCCAGCTTCCCACTGGTTCCTGAAGAAAAAACAGCCTTGTCCCTTTAAACGTTGCTTCGTCCTGGGGGTCCCGCTTGGACTCTCAATTACTACCAAGCGCCTCGGGTCCTGAGGTTGGTTTACCCCCCTGCAAAAGAGGCAAGGGCGCGCTGGGCTCCCCTTCCTCAGTGAACCCGGAGCTCAAGGCAAAACTGGGTCCCCGAAGTGGTCGCCAAACTGTTGTAAAAATTTGCAGAGCTACACGGTCCTAGAATTAAGTGGATCCTTGACCCAGGAAGAGTCCAGGTATCCTGGCAGGCAGACGAAGTTTGAGCGTCTCCTGCCTACCAAATAACAGAGGCCAAACCAGGACGTACGAAGCAAGGTACTTTATTAATTAAATAATAAAGCTATTGCAATAGCGATCCGTCCACACAAGCAAGTTGAAGTGAAGGGACCCCGAACAAAGGAAGCTTCACAAATTTATAGGTTTCATTTCCAATAGTACAGAATTGCATAAAAGGTGGGGAAATGGGTTCTGGGAGGGGGTAATCGCGAGAGGACAAAGGGGTTGATGGAATTCTTGATGTAAGATATCATGGTGATAGTCCAGGTAATGATTATGCATGTCTCCTTATTGTTTGACAGGAAGACTCTGCGGATGTGGGAAGATTGTTGATAACACCTGTTTATCAAATAAAATTGTTGTTCTCACTGAAAGTGTGTATTTGAGTCGTGCTCTTTTAGACTGGCTAGGTGGCAGTGTGGTATCAAGAAGAAGTGGAAACAGTCCGTAAAATATGTTGTGCCACAGAGGTGCCTATTAACTTGCAACAAAGTTTATACAAATATTCAACGTTTGCAATAGAGAGAAAAGACTACACTTAAAGTTAAAGAAGAAGAAGATATTATACAGTAACTAATAATACACAGAGAGGATACAATTCTAACAGCGGTAAAACGTTCACAGTTCAGAGCGATGTTTGACAGCTTATAACATTTTATCAAGGACAACGAACTAAAAGCTTAGAAGGGTGCATAAGTGGAAACCTTTGCAAATAGTAGAGTCAAACAATTAATTCTTCAGGATGGCAGGATTTTTTAAACAGGTACAATTTGATAGAAAGGTTCAAGGTATCAGTGCAAGGTTATATTATTGCGGTTTCGTAAATAGATACAGTTTCATACAGAGTAGAGAATAGGGAGATGCATCGGGTAACATGATAGAGGACACCATAACATTACTAAAGGAACAACGGAATAGTTTATTAGGGATAAATATATATATCTTAAAAAGGTCCATGGTTCAGCTGAATCTGGGTCATGAAAAGTACAAGGGAGGGCACCTCAGGCGGGGATTTGGGAGGGTGGAAGTTCCGAGAATGGGTGATCGTTATCGTTTTTGGTTATCTGGCTGGAGGTGCGATTATGCAAGTTTCCATGTGGGTGTGAGACAGGATTTAGCAATGGGTTATGTAAAAGGGTGCGTGTGTTTTCCAAGAGGTCTGGAGGAACTGTCTGGGTCAGCAGGGGATTAATTTACCTTGATACGGCAGAATAGGCTTCTCTTGACTTTTGAACCATGAAGTCAAGAAAATGGCTTCTCTCTGGCTAAACTGTCCCCTCTCTGTACATTGGTAGTCTCGTAATGCATGGGGGCAAATTCCTCTTACCCTGCCCCTTATAACAGGATGTCATTTCTCTAAATGTTGACTCTTAAAAATACCCAAAAGAAATACTTGGTTTAATAGGTGAGGAAAAGATTGTAGGTACTACTTCAGTCTGATCCTAACTACCATGTTTACTCAGAACTTTTGGCACCTGAAGAGAAAACCCGAGAAATGCCGCTTCTCCTACCTTGGCTGTGTTATAAGAATTTTGAGGTCGTATATATATATATATATATATATAATAATAATTGTTCATAAAACATGTACATGAATGTACAGAAACATGTCTGAAGCAGCACAGGAAAACAGGCCTGACTGACACCATTTTGACTCTCTCTGACCAGGTGTTCCTCTGCAAGGAAGAAGTGGGGTGGGGGGAACCTTCTCATTGTCTCAGGAATTAAAGTGATAATCCCTGGCGTCCTGATACCTGGGTGCCAGACAAAAGGGTGTGATTAACTTGGCTGGGGAACAGTGAAATGTAAATATCTCTCTCTTTTGTTGATTAGGTTTTGGGGGCAGGGGGCAGGGTCCAGGATGCTCAGATTACTGCCACCAGACCTCCCCGTTCATGATGCACCTATGATGAATCTAGGGAGAGGGGTCTTGGGCTACACCCCTTCTGTGACATATGGATGATGCTTCTGGGGGGTGGGCTGAAACCAATTTCAAATTTCTTTTTAAGGGCAAGACACCTTTGTTTGGGGTTCCTTCCTTGTTCTCCTGCGTGAGGGGAAGGACCCTGTTGCAACAGCGAAAATAAAGGCTTTGCTTCTCAAACTTCTCTGGTTGGCCTCTGTTATATTCTCCAACCGATGGAGAACCCAATAAGGGAATAAAGGCAGATTTTTGCCTATATCAGCTGTAAAAAAAAGCAATAAAAAAATAAAAATAAAAAAATATAAATTTGCTATGCTTTCACAATACCCCAAATCAGCCCCCTAAGGCAGCCACACTATGCCACCTAATGGTAGGGCTGGTTCTGCAATTAAGACTTTTATCCAAACAAAATTCCCACTTTCTAACAAATACCTATCTGCTGACATCTGGTGGTTGTACATAGAAAAACAAATGAAAGAGCACTTTTTAAGGTGAAGGGCACACAAGTCAAAAACCATGCCCAACGCAATGTTTGCGTATGAATGTTAATGCAGAGGTAGGTGGGGAAGAAATTTGTAAAGAGCAGCCTTTCTTAACCTTGGGTCCCCATATGTTTTGGGACTACAACTCCCACCATCCCTGACCACTGGTCCTGTTAGCTAGGGATGATGGGAGTTGTGGTCCAGCAACACCAGGGGACTCAAGGTTGAGAAAGGTTGGGTGGCCATTTACGCATTGCAAAAAAAGTATCCCCCCCCCTCATGAGGTCACTGGTTTGCATATGCTAATTTATACCCATGGGTGCAAATTTAGAAGTAAAGACTAGAACCTAAACAAAAATGCAATAAATCTCAGCATATGTGGAAGAGTGTGGCCAGGTGTGTGCTTGCTCAGCCTGTTGTTAACTTTTGTTGGGCTACTTCAAGCTCCCTTCTTGTGGTCCTTTATTGTTTAACTGTTCAGATAAGACTCCTCCAAACAGAGGATTGTAAAGCAGGACTCATGGTCACCTTATTTGTTACTGGGGAGAATTATAATAATAATAATTTATTATTTATACCCCGCCCATCTGGCCGGGTTCCCCCAGCCACTCTGGGCAGCCTCCAACAAAATATTAAAATACAGAAATCCATCAAACATTAAAAGCTTCCCTAAACAGGGCTGCCTTGAGATGCCTTCTAAAGGTCTGGTAGCTGTTGTTCTCTTTGACCTCTGGTGGGAGGGTATTCCACAGGGTGGGTGCCACTACCGAGAAGGCCCTCTGCCTGGTTCCCTGTAACTTGGCTTATCGTAGCGAGGGAACCGCCAGAAGGCCCTTGGCGCTGGACCTCAGTGTCCGGGCAGAACGATGGGGGAGGAGACGCTCCTTCAGTTATACTGGACCGAGGCCGTTTAGGGCTTTAAAGGTCTGTACAAAAAGTGTGTGCATTGCCATTCAAATGGTGTGTGTCCCCCACTTCTTATGGTTATGTGGGGCAGGACTTACCTGCCCCCACCCTAATATTTTATTTTAGTTGGCACCCCTGCTCTCCATAGCGTTGTATAAGATACAGGAGACACAGGACACCGAAGGGCCTTGTTTACAGATGCTACAAATGGAATCATGCGTTGAAGAAATGCTTATAATTCCACTCACACAACTTGCAGCAGAAGTCTCTGCTATATGAGTCTACTTCAAAGTGAGTCCTGTTGAGACCCATGGGTCTTACTCCCATGTAAGTGAGTATAGTCAACTGCAGCCTATGTATTAATTTAGATGGATAGACAGACAAAGGTAGAGAGACAGAAATAGAATAATAGAATTGTAGAGTCGGAAGGGACCACAACGGTCATCTAGTCCACCCCCAGCAATGCTGGAATCATTTTGCTCAATGTGGGGATCCAAGCCACAACCCTGAGATTAAGAGTCCCATTCTCTACTGGCTGAGCTATCCAAGATAGATAACTATGGTAGATAAATGGATGGTAGGGTAGAGATGGAGAAAAAACGAGAAAGGGATGATAGAGAGCGACAGGGAGGTAGATCACAATAGAAAGAGTGGGGGGGGAGAGAATGAATGAGATAAAAAGATAGATAGATAGATAGATAGATAGATAGATAGATAGATAGATAGATGATTGATAGATAGATAGATGATAGAGATAGAAGGGTAGAAAAAGAGAGAGGCTATTGTGTGTATAAGCAAAATTGCATAAAGCCGGCATGGCCCCACAGACCATTGATACCTGTCTGAAGCCAGCGCTGAGCCCCCTGCCTTGTTTACTGGGCTTGCATGAGGGCCTTGCATGAGGGCCCCCATGAGATCTCAAGCAGCCCTTCCAGGGTTCCCCCCCCCCTGCTCTCCTGAAAGCAAGATGAGTGCCGCAACCCCATAGTCGCCTTTGACTGGACTTAGCAGTCCAGGGGTCCTTTACCATTTTTTTTTAACCTTACTCTCATACCTGGCTTCTGGCGATGACGGCTGACTGGGACTTAGGGGAGAGGCAATTCATTCTCTGCCTATTAGCTTTACACTGGGGGTGGTTGTTTGTTCATCTTGGAATGGATCTCAATCTGCAGCCAAGACTTGCATGTAGTTCATTTGGTCCAGGGTGGATAAAAATCAATGATTAAAAATAATAATAGGATTTTTAAAATTTAAATCGGATTTTTTTAAAAAAAAATTAAATTGGATTTTAAAAAAAATTAATAGGATTTTTTAAAATAAAATGCTTTTGGAGGAAAAATATTTCTAAGGATAGTTTTCTATTTAAGTTACATTACATTATAGTCCAAAGGCTATTCAACAGAAAATAAGGATGTGTTTTAAGTTTTTCATGTGTGCTGAAACTCAGTCTAAGTTGGGTTTGGTTTTTAAAAAATGTTTAACCACATCAGTTAACAAACGTGGATAAATATGCTATAATGTTGTTGTTTTAGTTACATAAATTGCTCAAATTGTTATTAAGGAAAGGATTATTTTTCTCCTTCCAATAAAGCATAGCAGAAAAGTTGTCCAAATATAAACAGTTAACTTATTAAACCTCACAATGATTTCATAATTATCTATGTATTTCTAATAGTATAACCAAATCAGTAATTTTTGATATAACTGTAACTGTAATGAGATGAAAAAGGTGTTGAAAAACACATTTATTAAGAAACCAGAAGCATTTCTACTTGGAATAGTGGGGGAAGAAATCCCCCAAAAAGATGTTACTTTTTTTTCTGTATGCCACAACAGCAGCGAGAATATTAATGGCAAAATATTGGAAGAAACAATCATTGCCAACCATTGAAGAATGGCAAATGAAGATGATGGACCATTGGGTTAATTCGGGGATTTGGGAGGGACAGATCCATTCGCTCCTGGGGTACAGAAGTCTTGCATAAGGGAATGGAAGTGTACATTTCAGAGATACATTGTTTAAACAGGCGGTTTCACAATTCAAGCATAAAGAAGAGTGTAGCAAGAGACCAGAGATACAGAGTTGCAAGCTTTGAGACTATACAATTGTTTTCTTGTTTCATATAGCATTTTGACAGAACCGCAGCTTGTTTTTCCATGAGTGATCCTTCTCAGTTTATTTAAGCCTGGAGCGATAATAAGGTAGTGAGGTGTGAAAACAATCTTATTTTATTAAGGTGGTGGCTTTGCATACGGAGGTTTGGAACTGCGGGAATGATTCCTTTATTTTGCAGCGCAATTACCTTCACCCCCCCCCTTGTTTCTTTAAAAACTCGTGTCCTATGTAACCATGGCAACCTCTCACAACAATTCCCCCCTTTGAGGCTTAATTTTTATATCAAAATTTATTGCCTCACATTAATGGTGACGTATTCACCTTCCCTAAGGTGGGACATGGGAAGGATCTCAGGATGAGAGTTGGCCGTTCTCAAAGTTGCTTGTAAGGGAGTGGGGGAGGGAGAGGGGCTGTAGCGATTCTTTGTAGCCCCTTCTACCCCAGCGGGAACTTAGATAAAGCCAGGGGCTCTCTTAGAGCTTAGCAATACAGTTAGGCTGCCACCACTCCCAGTCGTGCTATTACTTAGAAGGTTTAGGGAGACTCCTGCTGCCCTTATCTGGGTTGCACAGTTTAACTCACAAATTATAACCCAATTAACAACAAAGTATCTAGTAGTGGTTGAATGGTCTGGCTCTGGATTCAGCTTCACTCATTCAAAGGCAAGTAAGACCAACCAAGAAACACTTTTCAGTATTTATTGTAACTAAAATTACTTATAAAGAGGGTGCACGTTTCTTACAAAGCATACACATAAAAACAAAAAACCTTAATTGATATTACTATCTAACATACTCACACATAAAAGTGCCGTCTTAAAATTAAATCACAAAGTCTCTCCCTCCGCCCCTGCACTCCCACAAGGGGCATGGCAAACACTCTGGCCGACTTTCAGCAATCTTCTCAACGTCAGGCATTTGCTTCGACAAAGGTCGTCAAGGGAGGGCCATTTGCACCTCTAGACGCCGAGTATATATCCTCATTAACCCCACGAGGTATTGCGATTTTAAGCCAATGAAAGGAATACTTTAATCAGTCAAGATCCAATGATTAAAGACCTAGCTCCTAATTTGGCATAGCAAAACAAGGTAATACAGCTGTGAGAATGTTATAAGAATACTTTTAAGGGTTTCACGTATCCATAGCGTGTTCAGGAGCCATGAGAAGGGGTCCCAGGAAGAGATACCTTCATGTTGGATGGAGTCAAGGGTATCTGTCAGGGAACTGATCGTATTTAAATGGGCAGTAATATTAAGAGTTTGGTCAGTGACACATGAGCAGCACTCTGCCCTGATGAGCTTACAAACCCCTCCCTGGGAAGACAATAAAAAGTCCAAAGGAAGTCTGTTTTGAATCGAGAATTGACGGACCTGTGTAAGCTCTGTGAGGAGGGACTTAGTAGTTGCCTCAGATTCCTTCATAAATTAAAGCAGGACATCCGTTAACCTCAGGATATCTAAATGATTAGAGAATGTGCCGTAAGCAGGGAGCAGGGCTCTGAGCCACGTTTCCTGTTCGCTTTGGGCTTTGACAATGTGATGCATTCAAGGGATCGCCTATTTCTCAAGCGGCTGTTAGGTAACGTGAGAGTTGCCCGGAATCTGGGGTGAATATGGCTGAGGAAGCGGGACCCCTGCATGTGAATAGTAATCCACATGTATGCTCTTGATGACCACACCCAAAACAATCTGGCCAGAGGCCATTCAATGCGCCCTGTACGGAAGGTTTCCATGAGGTCTAGGTTAGGTAATTCGTGGGTAAAGGGGAGGAGTATAGCTGTCAGAGCAGACTCTAAGGTCGGATACGAACGAGAGTGAGTGTGGTTTTTGACCTGCGTAATGAGTCCCTCTTGGTCCGTGCGTATGGTAATTGCACAAGTACTAGAGCCCACATGGTCCTTTCTTCCTGTGAATTCTCTGGATAGGGGACCTATGGCTTGCCCACTTAGGTACTGTAGATATATTGTAAAGTGGGTTTCAAGAACATGAGATTCCATCCTGTCAAAAAATCGGATCTATATTGGTACAGAGTGAGGGGTGTAGAGATGAATGGAACACCTTGTTCCAGATGAGAGGGTGTGTGTGCACATACCCAACAATCAGACAGATTTGTAGAGTGCAAAGCCTTTTGGAGGAGCTGTGCAGAATTTTCTCTGGATTTTTTGGGGGGAGGCACATCTCATACACACAAGGCCCTGAGGCGATGCTAGATTTGAGGCAAAATGGCTGCCGGGCTGCCAGTACGGTGGCAGCAGCTGTTGCCACCTGAAGCAGCAGCCAGAAGTGGCTAGGAGGTTGGGGCAGAGCCGCTGCGCTAGCTTCCTAGCAGCTGGGTCGTTTGTTCTCACCAGGAGGGAGAGGGGCAGGGTGGTGGGGCAGCTGGCAAAGCGCCACTGTTTGCCCACAACATCGACCTCCCTGCTCCCTCGGCTTTCCCCCTTCTGGTAAGTGAGCCCCCCCGCTCCTGGGAAGCGAGCTTTGGCAAGTGGCTTCTGGTGCCCCCAAAATATTTCTGGGGGAAGGGGAAGCATTGTGCTCCTACCACTGCTAATGGTGAGCCCCACCCCAGAGAAACCATTGGGAGAATTTATCTTTCGGCTGTAGAGATTTAGTGAGCTGGTTTTCCCCAGCAGCACTGCAATTTCTCTGCCCACAAATTAGGCGGAGAACTTCCCGAGGCCCTTGTGCACAGCTGCAGCATCAACAGTGCTGAGCTTAGGACCGCCCTTCATCGGCACTTTGAGGTCTCTGTGTGGAATGAGTTGGGGTCCTCCCTGGCAGCTTGAGAATCTTCTGGGGGTGACACGTGCAACAAGGTAGGGCTGATTGCTGGAGTGCAAGCTGCAAACAGCCTAAGCCTTGTGCTGCATTGTGGGAACTGTAGTTCCTAATACCTTTGGACAGACTGTGGTCAGCAGTGCAGGGAGAATCCTCCATACCACACATCCCCAAGGAATGAAGATTATGTGAGGTGTGACAGAGCTGACAGGGTTAATGCTCTGCTGGAAGCGCACTGGATGCTGGGAGATTGGGTGGGCATAGCACATACAGGTGCCTCGCTAGACGAATTTAATTCGTTCCATGGGTCTTTTCTTATAACGAAAAATTCGTCTAGCAAATCCCATAGGAATACATTGAATTTTTTTGAAAAAATTTTTTGCCCATAGGAACGCGTTAATTGAATTTCAATGCATTCCTATGGGAAACCGCGATTCGCTAGACGTATTTTTTGTAAAACGAATTCGTCTAGCGAGGCAACCTCTGCTAGAAAAAACCTTTTGTTAAGCGGAAATTTCGTTAAGCAGGGCATTCGTTAAGCGAGGCACCACTGTACGGGACATTGCTCTTTGTCTCTGTACGCTTTATTCTGGTTTCCTTTTCCAACCAGAGCAGCCATAGAATGATGTTCACTGGGAAACGCTGGATTTACTGCTTTGTAAATAAAGGCAGGTAGGTAAGTACGGCCAAACTGGAGCAGGCATTGCCATGACCCTCCAAACATTGCCAAAGCAGCTAACCCTGGGGCCACGCTAACTCCAAACTGTAGGCGTTTGACCCTGAAAGCACCCCTGTGGGTCACGATTGTCTGTGCATCTGCGGTGGCCTCGTCAACAGTTAGCTGCTGATAAGCTTGCAATAAATCCAGCTTCCCAAAGATCTTGGCTCCAGCCAGGGTCGCTAACACGTGGCTCACTACAGGAACCGGGTACACATGGTCCTGTAAGGCCTGGTTCAGGGTGCATTTGTAATTGCCGCAGATAAGGACTGAGCCATCCGGCTTAACTGGTGTGACGATTGGGGTTTCCCAGGTCCCCAAAGCTACTGGCTCTAAGACCCCTTGGGCGACTAAGTGATCAAGCTCCTCATTGATCCTGGGTTTAAGTGCAAACGGGACTCTATGGGCCTTGACCTGGATGGGTTGCACCATGGAGTTGAGCTGTAGGGAAATCGGGGGTCCATTGTACAGGCCCAGGGTTCCATCAAAGACTGATGGAAGCTCCTGGCAGATCGATTCAAATTCTGTCCCTGGGGAAATCTGATTAAGCCCTGAAACACCTAAGCCTAATGGCCCAAATCATGCTAGGCCTAGAACGCTAGTGAATGGGCCCTCAGTTATGATGAGATCCAAATTCTTGGTGTACTTCTTAAACTGGACCTTGAAGGTGCCCATACCCTTTAGCTGGATTCTTTCTCTCTCGAAATCCCACAGGGCCGGGCGGAGAGGAGGACCGCCGTCAGGGCAAAGCTCTTTCAGGGTCTTAGCAGATATTGTGGAGTAGGATGAGCCGGTATCCAACTCCATACACGGGGTTCCCTCTATCTTGAGTTGCACCCTAGGCTTATTGGACCCCGGGGATGGAAGTTGAAGTACCTTGGCTGAAGATGTGGACTGTATCTCCTCCTCTATGTAGGCTTCATGGACACATTGCTCCAGAGGTCTTGGAGTGGCAGACTCGACCAATGTGTTCAGTCTTCTCACAGCTGCAACATGTGGCCTCCTGAAACATGCATGTCCAATGCTCATGGTTTCCCCCACAGCTGGCGCAGCTCCCTCGAGGTGCATCAGATTATTGATGGTTCGGCGATGCGCTCGTAGTTTGGGAGCAGTGGTGTTGGTCGGATTGGTCTGAAGCTCAGTGGACATCCTCATTGTGGCAATCTATGGACGACGACTGGTCTCGCTGGATGCGGTGAGTTCTCCTTTCGGTTCGTGGGCTGTGGGCCGCCTCATGGGCGTCATGCTTCTCAAAGGCCGTGACCATATTCATTGCTTCCATCATTGTGATGTCGTCTTTTGCTAGCAGCATGCAGCGGAGACAGCTATCTTGCACGGCCAATGATTGAGTCGTTCCTCGATGTCAGTGAATTGACAATACATCACAATTGCCCGGAGCGCTGTGATGTACTCCCTCAGTGACTCTTGCGCTTGTTACTCTCTGTGCGTAAAGTCGTAGCGGCAAGGGTTCTTAGTTGGCTGAGGCGCGAGGTGTCTTGTCATAGCCTGTGTCAGCTCCTGGAAAATGCATGCCTCTATGTCCCTGGGTGCCATCAGACCTTCCAGTAGAGTGATGGCGGAACTTCCCAGCACCGTCAGTAGCACACCCACCTTTTTTGCTTCCCTAGTGAAGTCTTGTAGTCGGATGTAGCTTCTTCGGCGGAGCCACTGCGGCCATTCTGCAGGATGGCTCATATCAAAGTCCGGTGGTGCGAAGACGTGGCAGGTGCGGTCTCTGGCTTCATCAGCCAAACGGATACACTTGTAGATATTATACAAACAGAGGATTACAGGTACTCTAGACATGGCTGGAGGCTGTGTTTGTATATCTACAAGTGTATCCGTTTGGCTGATGGAGCCAGAGATGGCAAAACAGGGATTGATTAATCCAGATATCCTTGTCCTTCTCTCTTCTCTTACTACTTCACGGACCTGCTACTTCTCTTGTTTGGATTGTTACTGAATTCCATGCAACATCAAAAGGTCACGTTTTGTCACCTCGTGGAATATGCAATGTTTGAATGGCACTGGAATCTATGAACCTTCATATGAACTCTTATATGTATTATGGACTTTTGTGTTTAGCTGTACCATCGACCACACATTGATTCATTTTGGTTCATATTATATTATATGATATGACTGAATTGGTCGTTCTGTCTGTATGTCTCATGTTATGGTGATTACAGAATAAGGAGATATTAGAATTGTGATACTCAGCCGGTTACGTTCATGTGTGGTATGTTTGATATTGGACAAGCTAGCCAATGTTTTTTGTTTCCCCCTTGGGGAAAGACTGGTCATAGATGGCAAGACTCTCCACCATAGCCTTCCAAGTTCTTCTTCCTTGAGCAGATCTGGCAACAGGAAGAAGAACTGGCTACATTAAATGCTTAGAGTGCATTGTCATAAGCTAGGAGGGTGGGGGTTCATTTAATAATAAGGGCTAGGGAAGCCAATTGGAATCAGGGCCACAACCCGTGGAGAACGTGATTCTCCCCACAAAAGTCACCTTCCTCTGCAGCAATTAGACGTACCTTTCAAAAGCTCCCATTGGTACACGAAACAACGGTAAAATTGGCATGGAACCACATAGCAAGAAAATTGTTTGGACCTGGAAACTGAAACTTACTTGGTGCCAGACAGATGTCCCTGGGCAGAGTATTCCCTAATGTGGTCGCCAGCACAGAAATGGCCCTGTTCCCAGTTTCCACCTTTCCCATACACCAGAGATGACGCGGCAGGTGCGGTCTCGTTTCCGGGGCTTCTTACTGAGTCCAGCGTGGCGGTGAGGTCGCACTTACTGCGTGGCAGCAGGCGGCAGTGCTGCGGTGCAGTCTTGGGCCTCTGGTAGCTGGCGGGAGATCAGCATCCCATCCTCGTCGCCAATGTTAAATGTTCAGAAAAGTCAGAGGCCCAAGGCAGTATAAATTCATCAACTACGTTTATTAAATATTTGTCAGTGACAACCGTTCACTCATAGACAAACAAACAAGAACAGAGCTCACAGGACGCACACACTAAAAACCCCAGCAAGAAACTGACAGTTGACAGTTGACAGTTGAGAGTGCCTGCGCTTATTGCCATTAGAACATTCGTCTGCCAATGCTTATACGATTGGTTGGAAGCGCACCTGGCAACCAAAGATGCGTTAAACCCAGTACATAACCGGAAGGCGCTAGCTTTGATGTGTTTTCTGTCCCAACTTCTTCTCCTCACTTTCTTGACCACTGAGAAGTCCAGGATTTAATTTCCTTTGGATAAGACATAGCTGTTTGTTTACAAATATGTGATGAGAGCAGTTTGGGAACAGGGAAGGAAGCATGGATTTCTCAGCCAGCTCCCGATTCTGTCCAACTCTGACTGACCTGCTTCTCTCCATCTCTTCCTCTGCTCTTATAATATCACATTCCAGAGGGGGAGAGGGGAGAGTTTAAGGCCATGAAGGCCCATTAAAGTCCTTCTGTTAACAATTCTGATAACTCATCATCTTTTCTTGGAAAAGTCGCAATGATAATCTCATGCATGTTGAGGCAGCTCAAACTTGTAATGTCTTATTGTGTGCACTTGTTTACATGTCTGCCCATTCTCTTAGATATGGAATACATTGTTGTTGTTATTGTTGTTGTTAGTATTTTTATGTCTTACTCTTTTAAATATTTAGATATATGAAAGATGTGCCTTGTGGACACATGAAAGATACTCAAGAGTTATAAATAGGAAATCTTTGCACTTCTGCTGATAGGAAATAATGAACCAGGAGGTTCTGTAAAGGAAAAGTAGAGCTGCGTGTCATCAGCATTTTGCGGGTGGCGCTGTGGTCTAAACCACTGAGCCTCTTGGGCTTGCCGATCAGAAGGTTGGCGGTTCGAATCCCCATGACGGGGTGAGCTCCCTTTGCTCTGGCCCAGCTCCTGCCAACTAGCAGGTCGAGAACACGCCAGTGCAAGTAGATAAATAGGTACCACTGTGGCGGGGAGCTAAACGGCATTTCCGTGCGCTCTGGTTTCCGTCATGGTGTTCCATTGTGCCAGGAGTGGTTTAGTCATGCTGACCACATGACCCAGAAAGCTGTCTGTGGACAAACGCCAGCTCCCTCATCCTGAAAGCGAGATGGGCGCCGCAACTCCATAGTTGCGCCGCAACTATGGGTTAAGTCCGGTCTTTGACTGGACTTAACCCTGCCCAGGAGTATTTTACCTTTTACCTTTACCTTTATATTGCTGACAA